>NC_044506.1:10406950-10411950 GCF_902362185.1 Chanos chanos | reverse complement strand
ACACATACATACACACACACAAACACTCACACACACACACACTACAGACACCACACACAAGCACAAACACACAGACTTGCTTCAATCCAGGATCTGCTTTTCACAGATAATGTTTGAAGTAGCCCAGTGCAAAGGGCAGACAGACACACACAGACACTCCATTGGGCCCTGCGGGGAGACAGCCTGGCAGGACTCCATCCATGTGGCTGGCCTCCATGCAGCATCAGGGGAGGAAAGAAGGGGGAGGAAAGAAGGGGGTAAAGCAGGCTCAGTTTGTACCCTCTCTGCCAAAGTCATCTCCCCCCTCCCCCCTCCCCCTCCCCCTCCCGCTCTTGGCATGTCTTGTGGCACCCTCAGTGCTATTCTAGCCTTTTTTTTTTTCATTTTGTCTTTCTTCCTACACGTGGCACACTCACCCCATTCACATTCATCCTTTTCTCTCCAACATGGCCATCACAGGGTGTTATCTCCAGGGGAGGTACTCTAGCGTTATGTACTCCATTTGTCCGATTACTTTACACTCTCTCTCTCTCTCTCTTTACCTCTCTCTTTTCCCTGTCTGCAGATGTCTTCATTCACACAGATGAGTTTCCATTGCCCACAGCTGGGCTTCACTGGAGCAGAGAGAGAACAACCCCCCCCCCCCTCCGGACTGGAAGGTGGAGCAGGTGTTGAAGAGGCATCAGCTCAGAGCACTTAGCCTAAATCAGTACCCTCATAAAAGGCTTGCTGCGTGGAGAGAGCTTGGGTCAGAATTTGGATTCTTAAATGTCGTCACCAAGGGAACCGAACTGTGGTTTTATTAGTGTTATTTGCAGCATTTACTGTCATATATTACACTTTTGCTTTCACTTGCTCTCTCATCTTCTGTATGTCTGTCTTTCTGCCGGCCTGTCTGCCGGCCTGTCTGCCTGCCTGTCTGTCTATCTGTCCTCAGATGGTTCTGAACAAAAGATCAGGCAAATATCTCATCCACCATATACTGAGGTGCCAATGCTCTTTTACTCTCTGTCTCTGTCTCTGTCTCTGTCTCTCTCTCTCTCTCTCTCTCTCTCTCTCTCTCTCTCTCTCTCCCTCTCTCTCTTCCCCTCTCTCTCTCACTCTCTCTCTCTCTCTCCCCCTCTTTCTCTCTCTCTCTCTCTCTCTCTCTCTCTCTCTCTTTCTCCCTCTTTCTCACACTTGCCATAGTAGCACTTGATTTGCCTAACCAGTCCAAAGAATACTTACTTCATCCACTTCTTGATTTTGTTGTTGATTTTATAGGAACTTCTTGGTTCACATTTAATTAGGATGAGGCTTTTGACTGATGTTTCAGTATCTTACTGCATCTGAGTCACTATTCTTCATGGACTGCTGCACAGTGCCTGGTACAGTGTAGATTTCATAAATGCTAATCTCTGTCTCCCTCTTGTGGAGGCTCTTTGGAATTACATATTCAATTAGCAGTCAAGTAAGAAAACGGTCCAATCTGCGTTTTCCTGATGAAGGAAATAATAATAAAAAAGTAATGGACAAAGAATGATAAAAACCAGCACAGAATTTTGATTCTGATTATGAAATACATTTTTTTAATTAAAAATATAAGTTAAAACATGTAATGTTGTATCTGTTTGTTTTCCTCTCTAAAATATTCTTGTTGGTTCTTAAACCTCAATGGACATTTTAATAACACATATAAGAATGTATTAGAATGTACTTAAAAACACAAGTGGAATGTGTTTAAAAAGAAAAAGAAAGAAAACGGTCAGATGGAGCAACATGGTTGATGAGCTGTGCAACATTAGCCAAGGTGTAGGATTAGCCTGAAACAGCAGTGCGAGATCCAAGTCCATTTTATCTTTGGCAGAGACTTTTGTTCATTACGGTTTAGACGGAGATGAGAGCGAAATGGGAGTGCAAAACAATTCACAGTAATTAACACATCATCAGACAAGCAATGAAAATAATAATGTTGGAAATATGAGCAGAAGATAACGGGGTAGGGACTGTAAGGAGGGTTTCTCATTTTGATACATTCTTGCTGATTGCCTTTTCATTTAACGAGGCAAAATACAGATTTCAGATTGTTGATTGTGACTGTAATTACAGTACTCTGCCAGCTGAGGGCAGTGTTTGGATCAAACTCAAAGTGATTTGTCCATGCCTTCAGCATGTTGCATGATTCTCTCTCTCTCTCTCTCTGTGTGTATGTGTGTGTGCATGGTGCACATGCACGCGTGCATACACGCATACGTGTTGTAGAGAGTTTGCCTACAGGCCTGTGTGTCATGCTCAATGAAGCCACAGAGCAAAACGTACAGTGTTGCTAGGGCAACCTTTGGCCATTGAGGTCATAATGTTTTATAGAGCAATAGGTGGGAAAAAAGTGACAATGTGTGTGTGTGTGTGAGAGAGAGAGAGAGAGAGAGAGAGAGAGAGAGAGAGAGTGAGAGAAGCCTCTACAATAAAGCAAGTTGTTCTCACAGTCAGCTCTCTCTCTCACACACACACACACCTCCAGACCGGGAAAAAAGCTCCTGAAAAAATCTAGAAGTCTAGAGAGAGGAATAATCAGTGAAATTAGACATGTGGGGTGTTAGCGCAGACAGTATTAAAACTGAACACGCCTGAGGCATACATTCATACAGGAGCTTTCTGTGGTGTTGGAGAGTGTGTTTGAAGCACCTCTCAGAGGTGTGTGTGCGTGTGTGTGTGTGTATGTGAGATGGGGATTAAAAATGTCCTGTCTCTGGAGAGGTTTCAGACAAGCTTATGTAAAAGCTCTTCAGCGCTCTGTATGGCGTCTGTCGGTACGCCCACGGCTACGGCCGCGGGGACCTCCGCGTTCCTCCATCGCAAGGTTGAGGGAGAGGAGGGCCCGTAATGAGGGTCAATTAGTTCAGTTCGATCTCCTCAGACTTCGCAACTCCACACGCAAATACACGTACACATACATACATGCACACAAATACATGTACAAGCAAGCACAGGTGCACAAACACACACGCGCACATGCGAACACACACAAACACACACACACACACACACACACACACACACACACACACAGACACAAAATATTAGGGCTTGTATTTAAAAGACAACTGTTAGTCATTTGGTGTGACTGAGGTGGATATTTTGTTATTTTGTACATTTTGTGCATAGTATAGAAAATGGCCTCTGAGATGCATTTAGAAAGTCCTACAAAGCCAGTCCATTTCAAACCCCACTGTGATGAAGTCCTGATGCCTTACCAAGGTTTACAGCTTCTACCGTTTTACTATAAAGGACATTTGCTGATAAGGGACATTTTTAAAACCTACATGTTACTGGAGAGGCCATTAGCAGTGACAACTGGATATATGGTAGGATGGAGATTGTTACAGGAAAAGTGCGTGTTAAAAACCTTTTAAAACCAGCGGCAATAAATCAAGGTTATTTGAAAACTGAATTATGGCTTTCATGCACATAAGCACATAAGAGTATGCATTTACAAGCCAATTATCTCAAACAGGAATCTGAATATACATGAGAACTCACACAAACTGTACTTTACACCCTCACACAATGTTCCTCTATCCTGCATGTGAAAATGTCAAAGCTCTTGAAAAAAACAAAATGAAATAAATAAAACGCTCTCTCTCTCTTTTTTTCCCTGTCTGTTTATTATTTATTATTTATGAAACAGAGATATACACACATATCCAAACTATACATCTGCACTGTCATCAAGGTCTTTTTAGTCTTAACCATTTTGCTCTTAACTGTTATGTATCACGAGTGGCTTTAGCGGTATTCTTCTTAAGAAGTCATGCCAGTAAAGCTTTACTAAATTGAACTGCACTGCACTGAACTGAACTGAACTGAATGGAATGAAATTGAAGTAAATTAATCTGAACTGAGTTGAACTGAATTAAACTGATACTGGCACAGTGTACGAGTAGATAGAGTAGGCTAGTTTATTCATTAGTAAAGAGTTAATTCATTTCTTTTTATTTTTTAATCTATATTTGATTTGTCTCTGTCTTCCTGTCACATATGTTCTCTCTCCTCTTCCTCCCCTTTCTCTCCACATGTTTTTTCTTTTCTTTTTCCCACTTTTTTCACTCTTTTCTCTATCTATAAATAGGAGTGTCAGTGTCTGAAAGGGAGCATCAGTGATACTACAGTTCACACCACCACCCACCCACCCCTCTACCCCTTTCTCCCTCTCTCTTTCTTTCTCTCACTCTCTCTCTCCCCCTCTCACTCTCGTTCTCTCTCTCTCTCTCTCTCTCTCTCGCTCCCTCTCACAAACACACACGCACACACACACTCCCTCTCTCTCTCTCTCTCTCTCTCTCTCTTTTTTTTACTCTCTCCATCTCTCTTTCTCTCTCTTGTTCTCCTTGTGTTTCCCTCTATCCAGCCCACTCCCCTCCCATTGCCTGTCGATCGATGGCTGGGAATTATTGAGCCGGATGGCGGATAAAAATTCTCTCATGTGGATGGTCCCTGTCGCCTCCCGGCTCTGTGAAGTGGGGTCGTATCCACGGCGTCACCCTGACAACGGGCCCCATAATGCTTTGTGCCTCAGGGCTACAGACAACAGCATCTGAGAGTACTGAGGCAGAAGCAAACATACCTGAAAAAAAAAAAAAAAGAAAAAAAGAAAGAAAACGTGGGTATTTGAATGGTTAGCTCAGAGGTTCACCATAACACACATCTATGCATTTGATGAGCTATTTATAACGGGATTAGTCATACAATCCTTTTTCCCATATTTAGCTTTTAGTTGTTAGACACTGGAGTGGAGAGCATAAAGGATAGGCTGTGTGTGTGTGTGTGTGTGCGTGTGTGTGCGTGTGTGCGCGTGTGTGTGTGCGTGTTTACGTCTTTGTGTGTCTTATTTGTTTACCTACATGTGTTTCTTTACTGAAATTCTGAATGAAGGGGCTGCCGTGAGTCATGTCTTGGTTTGCTGGCGTATCTCAGATAGGCCATGACATCCACTTGGCAGGTCACAGACTCCACGCCTCTCC
>NC_044506.1:10291950-10404450 GCF_902362185.1 Chanos chanos | reverse complement strand
AATCAGTTCATTTAATTGCAGGTTATCGTAGCTCATTCTGAGCAGACAACATAACCATACCAAGTTTATCCTGTACACTAACGTAAAATCAAATTCTAATTCTGTTATCATCACACAATGTATAATGCATAAGATGTAATTTTGTTTACTTGTAATTACTTGCTGTACAAATATGTATGTATAACAAAACAGAGCAATGTGTTCTGGGTAATTGTAGAGTTATGCAAATACAAATATTTGCATGTCCCGATAATGAGTGGAACACCTGTTATAGTCATATGAATGCCATAAGCTGGTATTTCGCTGACATGCACAGCTAAATGGAGCTTCTCCTGTAATGTGTCATCGTTCAAATCGGTGAAAGCACAGAGGAACACTGACTGTTACCTATGAATTCCCTACTTGCTGCGTCAGGGCGTTTTCATTGAGTATTCAGCTTTGAAGACAAAGTCGCAGTCCTTGGTGAAAATCTATCGTGCCTACGGCAAACAAGTGTACATGTTCTCCACCTCTGCCCAGAAAGAGCACTTCACATCAGAGCCACTGCCTGGAGCCAGAAGTCCGTCTGTCCACAGAACAAAACTTGGTGGAACAGCCGGTAGTTCTATTAAGTCACCTAATTATGGGTGAAAATACCTGGCTGAAAACCTAAGATTTGGACGATTCATTATCTGCTTTTTAGAATTTTGTCTTGTCATTCGGCAGGGCCTTTAGTAACGCTTGACTCGTGTTTCAATGAGATATTTTTGTTTTTGTAACTATTTTGTGCCTTGGGCAAGGACAAAAACATTCTGTCCCCCAGCTAAGATACGCCGAACCTCAATCTCAGATTACCATTTTTTCCTTTGTTTTGTCTTGTTGTTTTTTTCCTCATTTGTTGCCTTTGACCAATAACCATTGTATATTTGATCAGTTACATACAGATTAGCAAATGTCATTCCGCCCATTTTTATACACAGGCTCACCTTAACCTTTTAGAGATGAACTTTCTCGTCCTTTGTCTTCACTCATTAGCAATTGTGTGTGTTGTTCATCTCATCTCTCTCTCTCTCTCTCTCTCTCTCTCTCCATCTTCACTTCTCTCCTCTGCTGATGAGGCTTGGTTTCATCTGCTCAATAAAGGTATCTATCATGTTATGAGGGTGGGTTTGGATGCCCCCTGCCCTCGACCCCTGCTATGATTAAGGGAGACAGCACTGAGGGTGGTGCAGCCATCCATCTCCTACAGACAGGGTCATTAATTTAATCTGTCAGAGAAGCTAGATGAGAGAGACAAAGAGAAAGAGAAAGAGGAAGAGTAATGGAGAGAGAGAAGGAAAGAGAGAGAGAAAGATGAGAGAGAGAGAGAGAGAGAGAGAGAGAGAGAGAGAGCGAGAGAGAACATTAACACCTCAGGATATGGCCGATGAGATGTGTCCATGGTCTTCTTTTTCAGAACTATCTCCCTCTACTCATAAGGTCGACCAGCTCAGTCCAGAAGACTCTCAAACCACCGACCGCAATGACGTTATCTCAATGTGCAAGAGGCAGAGCACTGACACTGAACACACTGTTAATGATAATTACTCAACTATGACATTAAAGTGGCTTACGTGGTTTGGGCTGAATAAGAGGCTCTCCAGTTGTTTTTCTGAACCTGATATTTCACAGAAGACAAAACAGAACATCCTGTCAAGTGGCTCATAATGAACAATCTATGTAATTTTTACAAGGCTGGAGAGTAATTTCATGCTTTTTAAAAACGATGTGATATAAATTTCAATATTTCAAAGCATTATTATTGCATAGTTACAAATGTATTATATGTATAAATAAATATTATAATTTATATATATATATATATATAAACACATTTGTCACGTTTTGGTGTTTGGTTAAGTAAGGGATGTATGTGAAGGAAAACAAAAGACCATTACAAAATTGAAAATAACATTATTGAAATGGGAAAAACTGAAAAGAGCATTATTGAAATAGGACTTTTCAAGTTAATGTTGTAACTCAGCTTGACAGCATTGCTAATGGTCGTTTGCTGCTCCCTTATTTCCCATCAGCTGGCTTCATTTTTCTGACTTTCAGTCATGAGCTAAACGAAATGGCAAATGTTGACCCCAGCATGCAGCAAGGGTCAAAGGCAGGCATTTGTCTTAATTTGATTAAACGACCACCGGTACATAAAAAAAAGAGAGAGAGAGAAAGAAAACCAAACGACTTGCCACTTTAAAGGTCACAAGCATGCGAGTCTGGAGAATTCCGCCACACACTGGCAGCCTTTTACTACCCCCAATCCTCTCTCTCTCTCTCTCTCTCTCCCTCCTGATTGGACGCTCTGTTTTCGTGCTCACGTCTCTGTCATCGATCCTGTCCTGTCTCTTTCATCAATGTTTGCATGCGGTCTCAACCTCGCTTAATTATTACCACTCATAATTAGCTGGCAGGACAGATTCCCGCTCTCCAGACGCTAATTAATTTGTTTTGCTTACAATGGGCTGCTGCCAGAGCAAAGCTGAGAATGCAGCTGCAGAGAAAGGGTGAGAGGAGGAGAGAGGAGGAGAGGAGGAGAAGAGGAAGTGGTGCCCTCTGAGACAGGCAGAAAGGTCATGTAAAACCATTAAAGTGCTCCTCTCCGTCATGGCAGATTATAGATGAGGAATGAGGACTGCTCCATTTGAAAGATGAAGGAGAAATTTCAGGAACAGCAGGTTAGATGAATGGATGAACATTTTGGATTTTACATGATGAAATGTTTGCGTTATCTGGTTAGCTCTTTTTTTTCTCTCTAATGATGACAACTGCCATAAGAGTTTATCCATAACTTCAAAATGATTGGCTGTCCTGTAAGAAAACACAGAGATGGATAAGGATAGGTGGGCATGAACTTGAAGGGCGGGGGGGGGGCATTTTCCCTCATTAGTTTTCTCATCACAGTTAGCCAGATCCAAATAAATACAGACATGGTTGTCGAGACTGGCAGAGGACACATGTGAGGGTACTCGATGATGTGCCATTTTGTGCCATCCCAGGAGGGCCTGAGACTTTGAGGTATAGGACAGCGTTGACTACAGCAGGTGGTGCTTTCCTAATTCCCAGCCACCCCTGGAATTACATGAGTGTGACAGAAGGGAGAGACAAAACAACCAAAGGAGGCTGCCGACTCTGACAGCAACCTACGGTGAGGCACAACTGTCATCTTATCGTCTGTAAAAAAAACAACAACAACAACAGCAGAAAATTGAATACTAACACATGTCTCTCTCTGTGAGGTTAGCACAGAGCTCTCAGGATGGCTCACTTTTTGCACTTCTAGCTTTGGTGCTAAACAGCTTGTCTCTCTCCTTGGCCCTTTGAAAACTCATAGAGGCAAAAAAAAAAAAAAAAAGCCGCTGAAACATTGTGTGTCCATGACTACCGTAATGCCACCGGTCGTCTACAGAACCAGTCCCTATAGCGTTTTAAGGTGAGACGAGGCAAAAATGACTCACTTCCTGCTGCTGAGCGGTGTTATGATGAAGGAAGACCTGATGGTTATGGTGGCAGGCTATGAAAATGGGATGGGGGAGTAATGAGATTAAATTGAGGACATACAACTGTACAGAGATTGCAATATACCATTATAAACATAGCACATTTGGTATGCTAGAAATAGACAGCAATGCTTCATATCATGAATAATGTTTATACTGAATCTCTTTTGACAGAGTTTGGAAAATTTCTTGCTGCACTTTTTTCCTTTTCTTTCTTTTCTTTTTTTTTTTTTTTTTTTGCTGCAACATGGATGCTGGACACTGGACACTGGAACATCGCCATTTTATGAAGGACACATAATATCATGAACCTGAATAAAAAGAGAAAGAAAAAGAACAAAAATTTCCCACAGGTCCTCTTGATCTGACCATCAAATCACATCAAGGGTCCTGGTTGACCTTCGTATTCTGTTTCTCCATTCAGGCAGACCACCTGTGGCATAACTGTAGTAGTGGTGCATATTCCATAGACAGTGACCATTGTCACAGAGAATGTCCCTCCGCTCAAAGGGCAGTCACTAACAAGGACTTTTCCATTTGAAAACTCATGTTACAGAAATAAAAACACTCAAAGGTTAGTCAGGTATAGAAAGTAGAGGTGTAATGTATTGTTCATTCATTATTCTATCAATGAATCTACGTAGAGACTATGTTTTACGCTGCGACCTCCTGTCCTTTGTGTACCAGTCTCACGCGACCAACAAACCTAAAGACACACCGGCTATAAGTAGCGGAGTCTAAACTCTGTTTTCTGTTGGCTGTTAGGCAAAATCATCGCCTGCGCACTGGACCGAGGCTACAACATGTCCGATGCAAATTGCTAAACCACAAAGTATAAACATTAACAGAATCTGCTGGTATGTTAATGTTATTTCTGTTGGTTGGATACAAACAACATCCTGCAAGGTATGAAACATTGGGAGCTCTCGTAACTGACGTGTCAGACTATCGAATTGTAATCGAATGGTCTTTTGACAGTCGCTGTTCTCTCAAATTTTACCCAATCCGAAAGCGCATTAGGCGGTCCTTACGCAAATGTGTTGGCAAGGGGGACGCAAGAGCTCCATTCATTTTCAGTGGTCGGAGGAAAGGGACAAACGCTGACTCGCCGCGAAGTACACCGAACGATTTCAGTCGTGAAAGATTAAGTCACTTTAGGAGACAAAAAAGGATCGTATAGTTTCTTGTGATTTTTGGGTAAGTGATGCTTAATACTCCTTTTGCAACATGTAAATGTTAAACGTGATTTTCTCTCTTGTTATGCTTATCAAGTGAAAGACGCATTCGCCATACATGTTTATCAAGTAATAATTTTATCACGGTAACACGGGCAAAAGAAAAGTAAAAACAAACAAACTTATCGAATAAACAAAGTAAATAATAATAAAGAAAGCATCATTAAGTTTTTTTCTAATAGAAGTGTAATTCCTTCTCTTTATAGAGTCATCAGTCTTACCCTACAAAATCATAAGGGGTAGCGTAGCATTGTCGCACAGGTGTCGCTGATTCATTTGTCATGTTGGCAGAATGTTTGTGCGCACGACCCCGTGTGCTGGTATGCCATCCTGTATTCATGTAGAGCTGAACAAAGAACGAACTGTAGGACACTGGTGTGGTGATGCTCAAATAACACGTTAGAGTCTATCTCCGATTTTGCAGTTGGGTTTAAAGTGGCAAACAGGTGTCTAAGCTCTCCTATGCAGTGATAGAGCAGTCTGCCTTTGAAATTTGGTGTAGGACAGGTCATTTTTTTTTAGGAAAGGACGCTTGCATTGTCCCAGAGGGACAGCAGTCATGAAGACAAAACAAGCTGTTATTGATTGTGTTTTAATCGTTTATCCATATCGAAAAGTTAATGTGAGAATGTGCTTGCGCGATATGCCTATCGGCCGACTGAGTGGTGGTTGATTTGCGTCATAGTTGTGTCTGCTTTGCTCTGCGCGCGTGTATGTGTGTTTATGTTCACCAGTGCATGAGTGTGCAGGCGTGTTCGTGAGCGCGCGTGCATGTACATCCCAAAAACTTGTGTTTTGCCTCTGTGTTTGTGTGTGTGTGTGTGTGTGTCTGCGCGCGTGTGTGTGTCTGTGTCTGTGTCTGTGTCTGTGCCTGTACCTGTGTTAGTAGAGGTATCTGAAATCTTCTTTTTTTTACACACACACACATATTCTATTATCTAGTGTATGAATCTGTGAAATTGTTTTTCGAGTTCTCATGCAAGAAGCAATGTTTACTTGCGGTGTGATATGGGTCAAAGAGCCCAGTTTGCCATCCATGCCACACAGAATATGAAGCAGTGAGCTGACAGGTGTCTGTCACCATGACACTGCTGAGCAGCCAATGTGCCTTTGGCAGCGCAGTGTGAGAGCCAAGCTTCACTGAACTCACAATGGTTCAAGAGTCAGCTCTCATTAAACATGAAACAGTAGATGTACTCATCTCAAAAACAAGTAATTGTTAGTCAGTGTAAGAATGAGGAGAGGTAAGGAAATGGTGGAATATTAGCCTCATTCCCAGAGACCCCCCCCCCCCCCCCCCCATACTGCACTGCAGGTTTCATCAGAGAGAGAGAGAGAGAAGGACTGATGGGATAAAGGGATGGATGAGTGCAGTGGTAGAGATGGAGTAGATGATGGAGTGGCATTGGAGAGAGCCTCATTATCATGGCAGACTCTGACAGACTCCATCTGCTAAGCTAAAGCACTGATTGGTAGATCAAGTCCTCAAATGCAGTGACTGCTCTCACAGTCTCAAAAGTAGCTATCCACATCGCATGACGCAAAAAGATGCCTGTCTCCTCATTCAGAAAGGTTAAACTGCCTCTGATTAATCAGTGGATTGCTTAGTATCTGAAGGCATACACACACACAAAAAAAAAGAAGATGCAAAAGACAAATTGTATCTATAGCTGCGACCAACATTAGAACAGAGACTACGCGGCAATCATTGGGGACACATCAGAAAACAGGCCGCAGTTAAGGGCGTTTTCAATCTCTTTGTTTGCGTAATTGAAGCTCAGGCCGCACACTAGTTACCTCAGGCTTAAAATTACCTCAGTCTTCCCTGCTGGAATGTTCCATTGATTATTGTATTAGAATACGGATGAGTGCATGTTTTTGTGAAGGTGCTTCGCTGCAGTCTACACGGTGGTCCCGAGGACTAAACTAATGAGCGTGTGGTCACAGACGGTCTGCTTCACCCCCCCACGTCCCTCACTGAATCCTGCCCAGATCGATCACGCCCCTCACCTTGGCACACATATGCCCACGATGCCTAGCTTCATTCTTGTGCCAGACAAAAAGCTCTCGATGCCAGGTGCTCCACGCATGGACGGCTGATTGATTCGCCACATCTATCTCATGCTTGGCTTCTTATTGAGATGCATGACATATTCATAATGACTGAACCACAAAAAACGAAAAGAAAAAAAAAAAAGCCGCAGACAGGCGGCGGGGTCGTTCGGTGGCACTAATCAAAGATCCTCAGGGGACTCTCGGGATGAAAAAAAAAAACAAAAAGAATTTCTCGGGAATGGAAGAGCGGTCTCGCCTTGCTGAGGATGTGTTTTGCTTTCTCCTGTGACAGGTTCCTGTTGACATTGTTTTTCTCCCCTCTTTCGTCTAATAGAAACTACAGGTTGTTTCCCCCCGCAATCCCCCACCCCCTCTCTCTGTCTCTCTCTGTCTCTCTCTCTCTGTCTCTCTCTCTCTCTCTCTCTCTCTCTATCTGTCTCTCTCTCTCTGTCTCTCTCTCTCTCTCTCTATCTGTTTCCTTCTCTCTGCGTGTCTTTGTGGTGCTGTCTGTTTAGAATGAGAATGAGGGACTAACATGGTGTCATAATGGGGTGGAAATGCTGTCAAATACATTTAGCAGCTGGAGTCATCAGATGGCACCCGGGGCTATGTTTGGACATCAGACGCAAATTGTTCCATGCACTCGCCCAACATGTTACAGTACATGGATCAGACAGAACGTGGAAAACGAGAGATGATAGGTCTAATACGGAGAAACGGGACCGTCCCATGACGGTGGCACGTTTACGGTTCACATAGCATTCAACCGATGGCGTTTGCCTTTGCTAGAACCCATGGAATCCCTGCTCTCCCACAGGATGATAGTAAACCTCTGTTTGCATTGACGGTCCATGTGCAGAAATTGATCTCAACTTGATTTGACATTGCACAGTGCCGAGAGCAAAGCGTTCTACAGTGCGCAAAGAGCTTTGTTAATTTCATGATCAGCGGTTTCAGCGAGTGGATTTTCAAACTCAGATATTTCTTAGAGACACTGCGTTGTCATATTCAAATGACAATAGTATCATTAGGATTCACGTCCGTGAGCTGTGTGTTGCACATATGTCTTCTTGGTCACTGTGATTGCAGTACTCAAATGCGGCATGCTGTTAACCACATTCAAACCAATCTCTGCACAGTTCCACACACGGCATAGATGAAGTTCATTAACAGTCTCTGGCTGTGAATTCTCTAACATTTCTTTGCTGTACAGATCTGACTCATATAAGTTCAAACTCCAGTGACCCTGATGAACTCCAACAGGCCTGAAAATCATTTATTCATACGTAATCCACAGGTGTGGGTATTAACCTCCCTGTTTGGAAGAGCTGAGCAGTCACAGATGCAGTCGTAGACAAAGGCCGGTCTTCTGGGATGTTCTGGGGTTTAGTGGAGCCAACGTCTGTCTCCCAGTCAGTTGCCACCCTTGGGGGATAAGTCTGTAGTGGTATATTTTCCTCTCCTCCACCTTTATTTTGTCACGAACAAATAACGAACGGGTGCAGCATGTGTATGTGTGTGTGTGTGTGTGTGTGTGTGTGTGTGTGTGTGTGTGTGCGCGTGAGCATGTGTGTGTTTGTGATTTTGTATGACAAGTAGAAAACAAATGAAATGCAGACAAGGTGAAAATGGGTTTAAACAAGGTGAAAATTTCAATGCAGACAGATGGGAACGGTAGGCACAATGCTGTAGTTTGTGATAGCGTGTATCAGCCATTCACATTCAGGGGCCGTTTCAGTGGGAGAAGCATTGCATTAGTAACAAATGATAGCGTTTAGTGCATCCACATTTAGCACAAGTACGGAGATCCAGGGGAGCAGGTGACATAACCTTCCTACAGGTGCTGTGTCAGAGAGGAATACATGTGTTTCTTCCACCCTGCCCTCTCACAGAGGAGGAGTATTGCTATAGAGACAACACTTGCTTCGGTTCAAAGATTTTAATTTAAAATGATGCAGTGGGACCTGGGGAAAAACAGAAGGGGGAACTCCAGCAGTGTCTATATATACAGTATATGTGTGTGTGTGTGTGTGTGTGTGTGTGTGTGTGTGTGTGTGTGTGTGTGTGTGTGTTTCTGTATCTGTGTGTAAGAAAGAAAGACAGAAGAAAAGAAAAAAAAAGAAAATTAATAGGAAAGTCAATTGAAGAAAAGAGGATTCATGGATTAAAACTAGTGCAGAGTGAAATGTGTGTATCTCTATTCTTTGCCTCTATCACTTTAATTATTCTCTGTCTCTCTGAAGCACAACACAGGAAGACTATTTGGGAGATTTTAGTTATTGCAGACTGTTTTGGATGAGCCTATGTGACTCTTGCTAAGCATAGTTGACCTTTAGTTCTCATATCTCCCAACTACCTGCATTATTTATGGCCACTATTGGCTGTTATGCCATATGACTCATTGGAGAATTTTATGACTCACCTGTAATTGAACTGCATTTAACAGGATATGCTACAAATGTCTCAAAATAGATAGGCATCACTGGATCCCAAACCCAAGGGTCTTCAGTAACCGACCAAATGTTTTCCCAGGAATCAATATGCCTGCACTTATTCTCTCATTACCTGTTTTTTTTTTTTTTAGCCTTCCATCAAGGATACTAAATTTGCAGACTACCTGTTTATTTGTGAATTAGGGCCATTTTGAAACAGCTGTGTTTAAAGCAGTTGCATTTGTATGTACACCTCAGCTCAGAGAGAGATTGTTTTCCTTTGTGCTGTTGGTTTGGGAGAGTGTGTAAAGATGATTCCGGATCATTCTCTGATTGCCTAACCTGTAAGAATACAGGGTGTCTGTCTGGTGACATTGACCTTCACTGTGAGCATTATAGTGCTGGTCACATCTCATCCTGTACACATCTGGTCACATCTGGTCACATTCATCCTGTAGAACCACCAAGCTAATCTCCCAAAGATCTGCTGATTATTCTAGAACTCAGAATAGAATAGAATAGAATAGAATAGAACAGAACAGAATAGAGTGGGTCTGTGATGCAGGTGCCTATTTGATACTTCACAATCATATTTTATACATTACATTAATATACATTATACATTACAAGTATACATTAATGAGTTCTGTAACAAATATATACATCTAATAGTTATGTCAAGTTTTTTTTTAAAAAAGTGCATGTGGTCCCAGGTTGTTTGGGATTGTATAAACTCTCATTTCCAGTGGTTTTAGTTCTGCGCAAACAAAAGCACTTCGGTGGAAGAGCCTGATCTGGCTTTTCTCTTGTTTATGTGAAATTGTGTGACACAAGGACTCTGACAGCTTCTTGGCCTGTTGCCAGGACAACTAATTATTCACCCTGTGCTTTTGATACCATCCCAGGGTTTTGATAAAGCACGCATGTAATACGCCACTTTTGTCCACTATAAAAAGGCTCTGAACATTGTTTTTAAAAAAGGCTGATGTCCTTATGAGATACTTAAATCACCTTCTCTCCATTCATGTTCTAAATCCTGAGTGTGTGTGTGTGTGTGTGTGTGTGTGTGTATGTGTGTGTGTGTAAAGCACAGATTTTGATAATTGCTAAGTGAAAACGCGGACATTATTTTTTTTATTCAGTAATTCACTGTTTTCTCCAGAAGAATCTATGTACATTAATTACATAATTACATAATACGCCAGATTAACACTGCCTCCTCTGTAACACAGTGAATCAGTCTCACCCGACAGATCGTTGCTTTGCCTGTATGTGAGCCACACAACCACAGTTTACTAATTTAAGTCCTACCTCAGCTGTTACATGTATCCAGTACAGAGAATGCAGTAGATAAAGAGACTGAGGTCTTTAGATCACCTGCTGCTCTGTTGGGCTGCACCAGTGGAGAGAGAGAACATTGTCTGCCTTAGTAGTAGCCAGGTCACATCCCTGGTTGTATTTTAGTATTTGTAGGAACCTACCATAGATTACGACTCAAAGCACAGTAGCTGTCAGCTTTACTACTGTAAATTTGGCCTGCCTTGCTCAGTTCTCAGGCTACATCCAATTAAACTTGTAGGACTTTCTTGAATCAGTGGTGCAAAAAAAGTCAAGGAGAAGTCTATTTCAGCTGTGATGGATCGATCACTCTCTTCTCTTTTTTGCACCATTTCTGCGTTTCTTTCATCTCTCTCTCTCTTTCTCTCTCGCTCTCTCTCTCACACATACACACACACACACACACTCACACAGTCTTTATAAAGGAAGAAGGAGGTCAGTCAGACGTTGAAAGTCTATAAGCAACTCTTAAATTGAGTCATTGCAGTTTTTCTCTCTCAATCTCCTACAGTCTCCACCACAATGTCCTTTATCCATGACAAAGGAAGGAGAGAGAGAGAGAGAGAGAGACAGAGAGAGAAAAGAAAATCCCCTCAATTCTTTTCTTTTTTTCACCTCTGTTTTAACACTGGTCGGTCAGTGATTTTTCCAGCTTGTGAGCGGTGTGGCAGAATTAATCCGCTCCAATGTCCCAGAGTCTACAACACCATATCTCCCCAAGCTACCATTTCATTCCACAGCTCTTAAAAGGAACAATCATACGACTGACGTGACCAGAATGCCAGAGACGTCAACGGTGACCACTTAGGTGGCCATGAACCATTGATCTGTCTGAGTGACAATAGAGAGAGAGAGAGAAAGACAAAGAAAGAGAGAGAGAGAGATACTGTGTCAGAGAGAAACAGAGAGAGAGCCCCACACATCTACAGCGACAGAGAGATGCACTTACTCTACTGGTCACTGAGGTAAAACCAGTCTAAAGAGGGTCTTTAGTCTGTGACAGATCGCTATCAACAACATAATTAGGAGTGACTGTGAGGAAAACAAACAAACAAACAAACAATCAAACAAGACAGCATAGTGAGAGATGGACCGAGAAGAGCCTTTTTTAGAAGCAATCAGTTTTCTTTTACCTCAGTTATTTTCTATTCAGTTTTCAGTGCATTAGTATTGGATTGTTGGATATGTCCTCCACCATACAGAGTAGCCTAAATAGCATCTTTGTAAATGAATGCTAATTTATTACATTTCAGACCAAACCATTTTAAAGATATTGTTCGATTCCATCTTTTGAACAATAATACCAGAATGCATGCAAAATGATGAACCAAAATGAACTGCTTCAGAGTTTAACCACTGCTGTGTTATGAAAAAGCTAACAATAACATTAGAATAAATATCCATGGATTACAGAACATTTAAAGTCAACGTCCAGTTCATTCCAGTGAAGCTGTTTTCAGCTTTTCTCCCCTCGTTTTGCAACGAGAGTTTTCTGGAAAAGACAATTTCAGTGTGCTACCAACTTCCAAAATGAAGGACTGAATGAAGTTAAAGTTATTTTGTAACCAAGCATTGCATTAAAAGTGACATTTGCATGCACTGTCCTTTTTAAAAAGTTATACGAAATCCATTTGCCTTACATAGGCGTTTTACTGCATTCGGGAACGAGTTTGACAGGTTCTGTCCTGAGAGTGCCTCCCGTGAACCCTGCCTCTGGTGGCCAGGGGCCCTCCTGGGCCCTTGGACTTGGGCCATCGTACGCAGGCCTCCAGCACTGACACACTGATAATCACCACTTCCATGCCAGGCGACGGAAATTACAACATGATGGCACCCGTTTTTTCCTTTGTGTTTTATTTCCCATTAAGGAACACTCCCGCCTCCGTGCCGGTCTAATTCTCGAGAGCCTGCCTTAATCCCATAAAGAAAACTGCCAGTGCTCATCGATAAGTAGAAACAGCGTTTCCTGCTGCCAAATAAGCGAGGATGGGATTGGTCGGATGAACATTTCGAAGAGATTATCCCTCAACGGGAAACAACTGGAAGACAGAAGACCAGTTTCCTGTTATGGGGCATGAACAAATACAAGTTAGGATTCATGGCTTTGGTCTCATTGTCATTACCCTGCTTAAGTCTTCGTTAGTTGGTTAGTTTGGTACTTAGTTAGCTGGTTACTTAGTTAGTTAGGTTACCATTAATTCGTTTCTGTATTTGGTGATATTTGATGCAGTGTGTGATACTCTCCCCTCTCCTGGACCATAGGGTAGTGAATAGGGTTTCCTCTGAAGCAGAGGTGGGATTGGCCAATCTGTGGGCAGTTTACACAGAAAATCCCTGTCCCAGCAGGTTAGCACAAGGCTCTTTACCTGTTCTCTCTCCCACTGTTCTCACTTCTCAAACTGTTTTCCACCTCTTCTCTCTCTCTCTCTCTCTCTCTCTCTCTCTCTCCCCACCTCTCCTCCTCCTCCTCTTATTCTTTACTCACTCTCTCTTCATCCTTCCATTTAACAACCATCTCTGACAAACCTCTTGCCACTCTCGGCACTCCGGCATCACAGCACGCCTCTTCACGCCCTCGTAATGCAACATGTAACCGCAGACTGTCTGCCAGCCGCACGCCGCGGGCTTCACAAAGCCAGGAGCGTGAAACACAGCGGCACGCCCCCCCGTTAAGAGCCCGTGGCAGGGTCTCCCTGCACTCATGGCCATGAGCGTGGGCTTAATTGAATTGTGGGTCCATCAGAGCAGAGGCGTACGGGAGTGGGCGAGAGATGGGAAGACTTGACCTCCTCTGGTGCTGCGTTTCGAAGTTATTGCATGGAGCGGTGAGGGAAGGAGAACTTTCCATGATGTGGGTTGTGTCATTTTTATGCTCAAGATTGATTAATTGAGGGCACCAGTGAAGACAAGCAGTAATTTAGCAGCTGTAAATGTCTGAGGAAATAAACAATACAGTAGAATGCCAGTGAAAGGGTGTGATGTTCACCCACTGAGAAAATCCCTGTTTTCTGGACAAATGATAGATGGACATTAATTAGGCATGCAAATCTGTTGCATAAACATTCATATTACGATGTTTTTGATGTTGGTGGAGTTACTTATAACCCATGTTGTTCTAACACATATATAGCATTTTGTTATACCTATGAAAAAACTGCAGGATTTGTAGCAGTGGATATAAGTTTAATGATTCCAGGAAGGCCCTTGGAGGTGTCACTCATTAAAGACAGGTTCACCAGGTTTACCAGTAACCAAGAGTATAACTGGAATGCCGGAAAAGTCCTCTCAGTTAAAGTGGGTGGCACTGCAAGTTACTTTCCTCGACAGCTAAAGAGTAATCAGACCACCTTATTAAATGCCAACGACCTGAGGACCTTTCAGTCCCTGACAAAATCAATATTTTTCTTGTCCCTGTCAGGTAGTCAACAAATCACAACTGTTGCAATGGGAAGTCTCTCCCAGATTTCACCTTGTGTCAAAGATCTGCAAAAGGCAAGAGCAGACAGATAGAGAGAGAGAGAGAGAGAGAGAGAGAGAGAGAACGCACACCTCTGATTGCTCATTGTGATCACATCTAAACGACCTTCCAAAAAAGGGGAGAGAAGAGTGCTTTGGGCTACACGGCCACAGAATGAGTCTCTGATGAGTTCCTGTTCAGGCCCACTGTTGTCTCCAGCTGTCACGGCCCCTCGTCAAGTATTCAGACCCCTTAAATATTTAATCAATTTTAATAGTCTGGGGGGCTGGGATAATGAGTCATTAGAGCAATGATTCATTTTTCATGCGCACCCAAATATACCCCGTTTCGAAAGCCCAGAAGGATTTTGGTTCAGGTCATATATATAGGTGACTTCGACAAGTAGACGTAAAGTGAGATGAAACGCGTTGCGGTCCAGAGAGCAGACGAGTAGGAAGCCGGCTTGTCTGCATTATTAGCATCTGGAATAGAGAGACTGCAATGTGAGGTCCCCCCTCATTTGCGAATCCTGTTGGGACAAGGTATCGTTTTTTTTTGGACAGGTCCCTCGTGATAGTCTTTGAGCCACCCTGAACACAAACCAAAAGAGCAAAACTGTCGGCAGTGACTCATGGCTCAAATCAGCCTTTATCGCACAGTCTAATTGTAATTGAACTGTGCTGAATGAAAAGGACATTGGTTTAGACAGAGAATTACGCAAGTCTCTTTAAAAAGGCCTCTGGCGTGACTCACAACCGTGATAATAAGCCTTGATATGCAGAACGACTTTCAATTTTATTTTTTTTCCGTATCATTGTTAAAGGCAACGGGTGCATTGTGAGTTTCGCCGGTCTTTTAACGGGTCTTTATTGTCTGCAGCACCACAAAGAAGGATGGGAAAACACAACAGCAAGCTGTCACCGGAGGTCCTGGACGACCTGACGAAGAGTACGGAGTTCAATGAGGCTGAGCTGAAACAGTGGTATAAAGGCTTTTTAAAGGACTGCCCTTCTGGGATCCTCAACCTGGAGGAGTTCCAGCAGCTTTATGTGAAGGTGAGAGAGCCATAGGAGGACATCCATCATCCATCAAAAAAAAAAACAAAAAAAATGGATGGTTAGGTGGCAAGAACATTGTTATGATCATTTCAGCCTGTTTTAATTTATGATGGTTACAGAGAAGACATTTTAAAGGTTGTTGCTGTAGTGTAGGGTCAGAAATAAAGCCCCCTGAAGTAGCTGCTTTCAT
This sequence comes from Chanos chanos, assembly GCF_902362185.1. Lineage (NCBI taxonomy): Eukaryota > Metazoa > Chordata > Actinopteri > Gonorynchiformes > Chanidae > Chanos > Chanos chanos. Next base: position 10,389,164 of record NC_044506.1, on the reverse strand, counting down.
CTTTCATTCATCTTTGCCTTCTGACAGCGCATATCACAAAATGTATGTTGTGGATGAAGCAGATTCACTCCAAAGACCGACCCGATTTGATTGCTTAGTATCACTAAACCCTGTGATTGCTGTTGTTGTTCCCTCTGCTTCAGTTCTTTCCCTATGGCGATGCCTCCAAATTTGCTCAGCACGCCTTCCGCACGTTCGACAAGAACGGCGACGGAACCATCGACTTCCGAGAGTTCATCTGTGCCCTGTCCATCACGTCCAGAGGAAGCTTTGAGCAGAAACTCAACTGGGCCTTTAACATGTATGACCTGGATGGAGATGGCAAGATCACACGAATGGAAATGCTGGAGATCATAGAAGTGAGACGCTTTTGTATTTATATGTGTGTGTGTATGTGTGTGTGTGTGTGCGTGTGTGTGTGTGTGTGTGTGTGTGTGTGTTTGTGACAATAAGTGTGTGTGTAAAGTATCACTGTATAAAATATAGTTAAAGTACTGTCTAATAAAGCTCCGTTTAGTCTCACTCCTTACTCCACTTTCTCTCCATCCGTCTACTCTATTTCTTTTCCCATTGCTGCTTTCCTCTTCTCACCTCTGTTCTCTACCTTCCTCCCTTCCCATCTCCCAGGCCATCTACAAGATGGTCGGCACGGTGATCATGATGCGTATGAACGAGGACGGCCTGACCCCTCAGCAGCGAGTGGACAAGATCTTCAGCAAGATGGACAAAGACCACAACGACGAGATCACACTGGAGGAATTCAAAGAAGCGGCCAAAAGCGACCCCTCTATCGTCCTTCTGCTGCAGTGCGACATGCAGAAGTAAAAGAGACGAGAGGGTCAAGGGTGAAGGAGGTGGGGGAGAGAGAGATAAAATGTATAGAGAGATGAGAGGAGGGCGAGTGGGGAGGTGTGGGTGGGGGGAGAGGCAGGATGTACAGTTAGTTAGAGCAAGGGGAGCAGTGGGGGGGGGGGCGGAGTTACAAAACTTGTACATATTACATTCGATGAAGCTTTATATGAGAGAAAAAAAAAAAAACAGTGAGGGTGGATGGGCGGAGATGAAAGGATGACAAAGAAACAAAAAACGAGTGTAAGGAGATGAGTGATGACAAACTTTTCTTTTTTTTTTTTTTTTCCGTCCGCTGTCAGCCCGGGAATTGTGTCGGTGATGAAACAGATCTGCCATGCTTCTCTGGCTCCCGTCCAGACCCGAGCCCAAAGCGCGGAGCCCGGTTCAAACGCCTGAATTATTAAAAGAGGGCATTTTTTGGGACTTAGGACGTTTGCATCCTATCTTATACAACTCCATCTCCAATTCAGTGCACAAATACGACGCTACAGAATTTAATGCATATTTTGAGCTCCCCTGCTTTTTAAAAAATCGTATTCGTCGCAGTTTTGCAAAGGGCAGATCAATCAGACAAATGTTATTTAATTTATTTATAAACATGTAATTGAATAAAATCGAACTGCTGGCCATAAGTGAACGTAATTCAAGTTCTACGCTAAAGAACATTTTATGAAAATGCTAAACGTACGAGTAAGACACGGTCATACTGATATTTTGAAAGGGTTATTTTAAAAAGAAGTATTTCTGTCCTCTGAGGCTAAGTGCCAGACAGGCAAAATCCATCACCTCCTATCTAACCCTCTGACAGCAGATGGAACAAAAAGAACATCACCGAAGAAAAAGTATTTTTAACGATGAATTGTATGAAGTAGGTTTTGTGGTTTTAATCAAATCATAAATATCCTATATTACGTAGATTCCTGGCACTAACGCTGCAACCACATACTCACACAAACACAGTATGTACAAATGCTGTCAACCGCTACATATTTGAGGAACACATTTAATAGTCCACTGAAAAATCCTGTAATCTAGTCTTTTACCACCTGTTCAAGGGTATAAATTAGAACAGGACATTCAGTAATAATTAACATTAGATGCTCTGTTTCAGATCGCGCCCACCTTGAAAGGGAGAGTAGGAGAGAGAGAAAGCCGTGGTATCTTTTGATAAATATTACAGTGAGAATAATGTACATGGTACTATTCGTAAATATGAATATATACATACACATAATATGTACTGTACATGTAAATGTTACACTACTTTAGAACTGCTTTCATAAACAACACAGCTGCAACTGTTTGTGTATAAACTGAAAATGATATGTACGTGTTGTGAGATGTGTGACGTGAGACTTTGAACGTGTGAGAATGTTTGAGAGTCTGTTCTGCACATGAGTCTGTCTGTTGTGCGCGCTGAATGCTTGGCCCGGCTCATGTGTGTGTCATCTGTGTGTGTGTGTGTGTGTGTGAGAGAGAGAGAGAGAGAGAGAGAGACAGACGAACAGAGAGAGAATGGCAGAGAGAGAATATGGTCATGTGTGTCCATCTGATTGCATGTGTGTGTGTGTGTGTGTGTGTGTGTGTGTGTTTGCGTGCGTGCGTTTGTGTGTGTGTGTGTGTGTGTGTAAACAGAAATGCCTCGGTCTTAAAATTTATACAATTGTAGGAATTGTCTACAGCTAAACAAAGTATTGAAGTGTTGCGTTTATCGTCAGTTGATGCATTGTCCACCGATCTCACTGTTTTTGTAACGAGCACTGCTGCTTTGTTCAGTCCTCATTTTTACTCTCACTTGCCTCAAATGACAAAGCTTAGCATGTTCTACTGCTGGAAGTAGAAAAATGTGCCGTGTCAGTGTCAAAATGCATTTTGCCTTTCCTCTCTCTCTCTTGCAGTACAACTAAAATACAATGCACTTGCTTAACTTAACCGAGTTTCTTGTGATGAAGGTAGAGAACAGCTTGATTTATACTGCCACCTAGAGGTGGAAGTGAGCAAGCACTGGCCAAATAGCCTATTATTTAACCAATATTTCAATTTCTTTGAGACTGTGCGAGATCAGACAAACAAAAACCTTGCTACCACCCCAAGCTCCTAACTGTTGTGAACTAGGTGACAACAATCAGTGATGATTAATCCATCATTGTTGTATCTTAGATCTTATACTAACGTCACAAAGAAAAATGTTGAGACAGCCACAAACAGGAGAGATGCTAAAGTTGGGGTTAATCTTATGATGTCATTAAGCTAATTGCCTATAAATATAAATAAGAAGTAGTTGCAATACAGAAGAATAGCCATAGTCTTGTTGCTTCATGCTGCAGCTAATTCTAATACCATCACATCTAAAGTAACAAGTCTCAAATGAACCCTAAATACGTTTTTTAAACTTACAGTGTCATTGCTATGTCACAGTTCACGACTTTGTGTGATATTGGTGAATTTATCTGTCTGGAGAATTTCCTGTGAAACACAGCACACTTTTTGATTTTGTTAACATGGTAGTATTGATTATTAGCATTCAGTCATGATTTAATGTGACTTATCATCCAGATATTTTTTGATGAAAAAAAAAGAAATATAGAATAAAAAAAAAAACTTTCATTTAATCTGAATCATCTAAAAGTGGCAAGTTGAAAATGTAGTGCTGTTTAAACCTAGTGTTGTTTTTTTATTTATTCAAAATAAATACCACACGCAAAATTAAATGTGTAAAAAGAAGCTAAACTGAGGCAGAGTATGTGGTTTTATCTCTTCTGGTTCTGGTGGCGCCCCCTTGAGGCAAATGATTAGTATGTGATGGCAGAGTCCTGAGCTCTTGTGAGGGTCTCACTGCTCACACATGCAGCATTCTGCTCTGTAATAGTCAGCACTTTTAAATCACATTATCTCCTTAAAGATTGCCCTTTGAACAATAGGTGGGACGAGACAAGCTGTGTGCTTGCATGTGTGCTCGTATGTGTGTGTGTGTGTGTGTGTGTGTGTGTGTGCGCGTGTGCGTAAATGAGTGTTTGTATGTGTGTGTATGCTCACCATTAGCAGGGCTGTTGGCACACTGACCTTCTAAACAGAGATTACAGGTGAATAAAATCTGTATTGGGATGACACCTCATATGCCAAAAATTTTCAATCCAAAGAGAGTAAAACTAATTTACCAATTTGTCAGTTTAGGCCTCCAATATTTGACCTGAAATAACAGATGTGTAATTATTAAGCTATGTGTGTTTGAAACGATATTGAATACTTAAGCTGCAGTGACACTTTAAGAGATGTCTAAGTTATATGGATATGATATGTTGAATGAAAGATCTACACTACACTGAAAAGAATTAAATCCCCATTATATGAGTGACACAGGAGATGCCCAGTTCTGCAATACAATGATAAGCTATACTGTTAGTGTACTGTGTGCTCTGTGTGTCTGATTTCATATTTCTGTTGTTAACCTGTTTTTTCTCTTTTTTTCGATATCGTAAAGCTACTAGAACAAAGATGTGTAATTATTTTTGTTACATAGAAAATGAAACACGTTGATGTCAAAAGAACAGTATCTTTGTGTGCAGTTTGTGTGTGATGTATTTCTTAAAACAGACAACTGCTAAGATTACACAAACACTGTCTCTCTCTCTCTCTCTCTCTCTCTCTCTCTCTTTCTTTCTCTCTCTCTTCTGCACACACACACACAAACACACACACAGACCTGCGCAGTATGAGTCACATTTAGAAGGTGATGTCATGATTCTGCTGGTTCTCATGGTAACTGGGCCATGACTGGGACAATGGTCTAGACTGATGCCAGAGCTTTAAACATGCAGGAATTTCATCCTGGGCCACAAATAAACAGAAGGACATTCCCCCCCCTCTCCTCTGGCTGCTCTGTGTCTTTGGACTCAAGGGTCCTTGTCATAGATGACAGGTTTTCTTTCTTTTCACCATCACAGACAGAGTCGACTCTCCCAAGTCCAGTATTCTCTTAAGCTGTCCTCTTCTAATGCCCAGTAGTAGAGGAGGCACCATTTGCTTATGCCACTGTTTTTCCTGAGAACTCGACGTAGATTTAATTTCTTACATTTCTTCCGAAAAAACTGCAATTGTAACATTCATCAAAAGCCTCGTCAAAGGTTTTTGACATATTTATATATCATTTCTCCTTATCTTTACACACAGACACACACACACACCCATGTGTGTATAGTATATGTGTGTGTGTGTGTGTGTGTGTGTGTGTGTAAGCTGCTGGAGATATTTAAAGATGAAATAAAGACTTCACACTGAACATAATATTTGTGAATGACAGTTAACAGTGTCACTCAGGACTCAACGACACTGAGTGGTCTGGTAAAATCAAAATCTCCAACCACAACTCGAAATCACTCAGAGGTCACGTGATGCACTTCCACGGACTGTCAGAAGGGGGAGCTGACAGAGTAACATGTCATTTTCACCCACTACTCTGTCAGTTCCCAAGGCAATTGTCAAAGCTGAGACTGAGCAGCCAATCATTAGCGAGATGCAGGAGGGAGTTGGGCGCTGCTTAGCAACTGATCATTATGCTGTGTGGTGTCTTGCCCCTCTGCAATGCCATGAGAAACACTCTGGGGAAAACAGGGGGTAAGTGTGAGTGTCGGGGGGTGAGGGAGAGAGCGAGAGAGAGAGAGAGAGAGAGAGAGAGGGAGAGAGAGAAAGCATGGAAACAGAAAGAATATTTGTGAATGAGTGATAAAGAGGTGGAAGAGAGAAGAGACAGACTAGTATGACACCTGCACAGATACCATATTCTCCATGTTTTCAAAGATTAGGCATGTTCCACTATACATTTTTCCTCTTGAATCAATAGCTTTCCATTTTAACAAGTATACTCATTATTGCCATTGTTCAAATCATCTGGCAGAGACAGTATCACAAAACCTAAAATAAGTAGGTAAGTAAAAGCTGTACTGAAGAGAGGACTGCAATTACTAGTTTATTGATTGTGTGCACCATATGTAGAGTAACAGACCCCTGCTTTTGTCACTACTCCTGAATAATGTAACACATGACCAATGCATGCTTTGAAGTAATTGGAGGAGAGGGAGAAAGGGAAGGACTACCAAATGAGGAAGTACTAGTGCCATTGGTCAAAATGAGCTCTGTTCATCTGGCGCTCACTGAAGGTCGGGGAAAGGGTTAACACTGCATGGGATGCGGTTGAATGGGTCACGTCATAGCTGGCTGTTCCTATACAGAGAAAAAGAGTGTAAGAGAAAGAAAGGAAGAAAGAGAAATAGAGGGACCAAGGAAGATAGAAGAAAGTGTACAGGAGGATTATAGAGTGGGGGGAGGAGAGATTGAGCGTGACAGGGGAGAGAGGGAGGGAGGGAGGGAGGGAGGGAGAGAGATTGAGGAGGAGGCGGATAACAACACCGCGTCAGAGAGCTGCAGATTGCAGGCAGAGCGTCACAGAGAACATCCAGCAACAGGACACAACACAAGCACCAGAGCAGGAGTACTGCCAAGACAGCCATTAGCCAGACAAGCAAGGGCTGTCCAAGCAAGAACCAAACTCACACCTCTAGAACAGCAGTACACTGGACTGGACTCACTGAGCGGACAACGTGTGTGTGCGTGTGCGTGTGCGTGAGAGAGAGACTGGGTGACGGAGGGAGTGCGTGTATGTGTGAGGGAGTGTGTGTGTGTCTGTGTGTGTGTGTGTGTGTGTGTGTGTGTGCATGTGTTAAGAGAAACTGAACGTGTTTGAGTAAGAATAACTCTGGACCAAAGGGATTGTTCATGAACAGAGAAAAGTAGAATGAGTTTTGACCCCGTACAGGTCATGAAGGGGCAAGACCCCGTGACCTCTTCACCCGCCGCCAACGGGGAAAGCAAAGGCTCCTGGGACGACAGCAAGGAATTGTATGAGAACATGGGCACCACCACGAAACCCAAATCAGTGAGTCTGTCTTTTTTTTTTTTTATTTCCTTTCAACGATTCCTCTCTTTTCCCTCTCTCTCTCCTATCAGTGTACCACTTCTATCAATGTACCACCAATTATGCTACCTTTTCAACCTGACACATTGTGACATGATTTTTCCACTGCACTGCCGCCTCTCTCGTCTGTCTCTGCCGGTGAGTTCGTGCTGGACCGGGGATGGGGGTGGGGGGTGGGGGTCTGAGGGGCACTCCTTGTACAGTACGTCAAATGTTTACATTTCACACGTGGTTCATCAGAGCAATCTTGGAGAGCAGTATGAAATACTAGCAACTTGTCTCCTCTATTTAACTCCAACAGACATTTCAGATCATCTCATTCACCCGTTCTCTCATACAGAACTGCATGAGAAATTCATGCTATGAGGAGACTGAAATTTGTATTATAATGTTCTGTTATTGCACGATAGATTTTTGTAATAAACCCATTGATAGTTGCTAGTGCTTAGCTTTCCTCTTCGTTTTCTGATGTCTGACTTTCAAAGCTGTTTAGAGCTGTCAGGACAGGTCTAAATGATATAGGACAGAGCAGAATTCCAGGGAAAGTGGAGGGGGGGGGGGGGGGGGGGGGGGCAGAGAGTGAGAGAGAGAAACACTGAGCACTGAGACAGACAGAGAGAGAGAGAGAGAGACGATTGTTAGGTAACAGTGCTAAATGTGAGCGGATAATTCCACATGAGCTACAGCAGGTGCAGCTCAACAGCTCTGGCTTGAACTCTGCCATTACTTATTTCGTCTGTGTTAATGCTGCAGACCAGGGTACCGAGATAATGCAACCCCGGCAAACAAATACTACGGCAATAAAACAGATAAATAAATAAATCATTTTCACACCGCTCGCTGGCGTACAGCTGAAGTACGGGAAAGTGTTCTGTCTCTCTCATTTCATATGTTTCTAGTATATTCACTGATGTCGTAAACCAGAAAACAGACTTCTTTTGGACAGTCATGTATACACGCTAAGTATAACCGCTAAATAAGTCATTATAAACTTTAGCACAAACGAGAATAGATTCTGACAGATTAGCAGTGGCAGTCTTTCATTTGGGTTTGGTATGAGAAGCAGAGACAAATGTTGTGGTGACTCAGGGCCTCTGTGTCCCTGATGGTGTCTGGTGAACTCCAGGACTTTACTTGATTAGGGATATGACTGACTGTGTGAGATAGAGAAGGTTTCTGAATGGGCAGAAGTGAAACGCTGTGATGAGAATAGCGCACAAGAAGAAACTGGTCAACACCATGCGGTCTATGCAACCCTTCTGCCATATTCACCCCCCACCCCTTCCCGCATTCTGCTCTGTGCTCAATCTGAAGTGTGGCTGGCCTTTTCCCATTCTAATAATAAACCCAACCGCCCCCCTCCCGCCCTCCCCTGTTTTTCTATCTTCTCATTCCCCACTACCTCAGTGACCTATCTCACAACATAAGCAATGCTCTATTTGCAAAAGTCAACACTTTGCCTCCTGGTAGGACTCACTGCACTGGGATTTACCCTCAGGAGTAACTGACAGAAGTAATGAAAGTACAGTAATGTACAGACAGTAATATAAGTACACGAATAATCACTCCAAGCAAAGCCGAACAAGTTGTAAATTGTGAGCAATTATCACAAATGTCAAGACCGGATAGAGGGCCAAGAAACCAGACTGCATTTAGCATGAGTATTTGTAATTACGGATAAGATTGTACAACCCCTGTTTGGATGCTGTGTTAATGTCTCTAGCTCCTTAGATTTTGGGAGAGTTGTGGAGGACTTTGTCTTTTAACTTCAGTTCAGTAATGTCAGTATATCTTTGGACCTCTCCAGTTTGTTCGACCGACACTGTCCAGAGATGCTTTCTCTTTTTTTATATCTCTCTATGAATATCTTTGAGTGTGTCTGACACTACCATTCAAGTCCCGAGATGGTTGTTTATTTCTCTCGTGACGTATTGTAGGATTAGCTGCTATCACTAATGCGGGCAAATTATTGTACCCAGAGGTGTAAATGTTAAGTTTAATTACTGTGGCTTAGAGGAAAGAACAGGGAGTCCACGCAAGTGATGTCACTACCATGGATACATTTCTAGGCACAGATGTGATAATGTCTCAAAATTTTCCACAAGGACCTGTCCTACCCAGAGGGTATCATTTCTTTCCTGTCATTTTCAATCTGTCTGATTTACCCTTGCTCTTATACCACTCAGCACTTCAAGTCAAACACAGCTCTTAAATGTAATGTGGATTATGTAGAATACACACAGATTGTGCAAATCCTCTTAATGATTATGAAAGCCTTTGCATATTAAAAAAATAACAGACATGCAGAAATACAATTCTTTTTCATTAGTAATCCAGTGACATTTTTTTTAAATCACAGTAAATATTTCTACTCTTGCTACCTTTATCTTCTGAAAGACTTTGAAGTGATAAAAATAACCTCACTTGAAGCGGAAGCTGGAGTTGTTGTTTTTTTTTTTGCATTACTGAGTTAAATAAAGTTACATGATGAGAGACTAGCCAGATACAAACCGTTTTCTCAAACAGAGATTGATGTGACATGTCCTCTTATGAAGGGAACCGTGAGACGAGCCAGGAAGGTGGAGGGAGGCATTTTCTTTGTAAGTATCCCAGGATGAGGCTCAGAGATTCTGATGACTTCAGTCTCTGTGCCTTTAATTAACATTGTTGCTCCTGTATGGATCTTTGTATGGATCTGTGTCCTAGAAGCATGGCCTGCCACTCATAACACGGAATCACACTAACAATGGGTATTTTAATGCATTCCTAAGAACGATGATTATCTACACGGGTTTCCATTTCATTCTGCAGGGTTTTGATAATATGATATGGACGGAAGTTGCTTCTTGTGAGATGTTTTGTTTCAAAATGCAGATGTGTGTCTTTTGAGAGTTGTTCGTCTGAGTAGAAGAGAAGCAAAGTAAATGCTCCGAGTGTCCAGACGTAGTGTTTTGTTGACACTGCTGCTAATCAAAGATATCCCGCTGTATTCTAGCTGGAAACTTACAGCACTGTATCTTATCAATGCATTAAAGGTGTAATTCCTCTTCGTGTATATTTGAGAAAATAATATACGTTGCATGGTGGTTTGTTAGTATATACTACTAAAATTAAACCACCAGTGTCATCTCATGCCTTAATAATGCACTGTGGGTAAAATGAAGGCTGTTTTCTAATATCATTTTGTCAAAATATTTCATGTTTCTTGTACTGAAGAAAAAACTGTCACGGCATGGCATACTGAAGGCATATGTCCCTTAAAGTTTTGCTTTATGCATTTTTGCAATTTTCGAATACTGAAAATAAACTGCAGCCCAGAAGAGCTGACCATTGTTAGTATCACTCAATGTGTCTAAATTGGCCTGTCATTTGCCTTAATGGGGGAAACTATTGAATTTTAGTTTGGTCAGTCTATGGTCTGGTCTCTTTAACTTACTGACATGTTAAGCACATATTTAGTACCAGGACACGCTCAATTATGTGTACGTGTATGAGTGTTTTTGTTTTTGTTTATGTTTACGCGTGAATGTGAAGATAAATGGGTGAAATGTCAAACAGGAGTAAAGTAGGCCAGTCCACATAGGCAGCAGGCCAGTGAACATGACAACGCCACTGCATTTCAGCACAAATCCTGGCCAACATATTGGTCCTCTTTCTCTCTCTCTCTCTCTCTGTCTCTCTCTCTCTCTCTCGCTCACACACACAGTTTGCGAAGAGCTTTTATTTTAAACTAGCCCTGAGGTACTTTGTTTAATGACTTTATCATGTCAGCCTTTCCACAGCGTCCACAGCTCTAAATTTACTCCTACCCTTGCCCCCCCCACCCCCACCCCACCCTCACCTCGCCCACCCAACTGCTGAAACAACCCGAAAATATCAGTTTCCATCCCTCCTACCCCTTCAACCAACCAACTCATCCACCATCGCTCAGGTCCTCACAGGTTGAGAACGATACATATTTTCTCATGTTCTGAGAAGGATTCTAATGTGAAGAGCGGTGGTTTGTCACCTTCTCACGGGGGGTTTTCCCATATGCCGTCGCCCGTCAACTTCACACGTCGCATCTTTGGGAAGAGCGCACGTCCAACTCGGGCTGAGGAGGGGGGCCTTCTCTTAGCTTAGGGTCGTGTAGTGCTGCACGCAGAGTAGCATGTCTGCGTCATGCAGTTGACCATTCTTTGCATCACCCGACCTCACCCCCCCCCCCCCCCCCCTCCCCAACCCCCCACCACGTCTCTTAGTCATTTCCCATGACATACGTGTCAGCTGAGGTGTGACTCACCGCATGGCACATCCACTGACTGTAGGTCAGATTACCTACAGCTGGGAAACCCATTCATTCACCACTAACACCAGCTAATACGCTGTCCTTAAGGGTCTCTTCAACGCTGACACAAACTGAAGTGCGTTACGTTAAAATGTTAGACGTTACACAGAGAGGGGCTTTCATTGTCAGATCTTGTCCGTCTGGAGCAAAGAACAATTCAGTGTGTGATAGGCAACGCTTGTCGGATCTAAATAAAGGGAGTTAGAAAAGCCTACCTATGGTTTACGTACTAAAGTGTAGCTTCTCTAACCTACTGTCTTTGGTGATGTGAATTGCTTGCCTAAAAAATAGTTATATTGCATAATAGTTATAATATAGATCCTTTAAAAAATCATTATATGGATGGCAGAGCTGATGATGCAGTAAAATGTAGCCTACTGAGATAGTCAAATGAGTTGTGTTGCATGACAAGCATGTAATGTCTTCGGAATAGTCGAAGACTTTTCTTCTATAACTGGTGGAGACACATGAGTGCTGCCTGTATCTTACATTATTGCCACACTGACCAGACCTATTTTATTACTGCACTACGATCTGGTTTTTAAGTTCAAAATTTAGCACTGTGCCCTTAACTGCTTTTAATCTGCTCAGCACCTTTCCATTAAGTGCAGGTCATATAAATGAAGACACCTGGGAGTAAAGTGGCATGTTATTTATGAACAGGCTTGGGGGGTGAGGGTGGGGTGGGGGGGGTGTCATTTGTCTGGTCATTGTAATGTTTTGTGTCCCAGCTGCTTTTCACGAATGGATATGTGTCTCACAGCCAAACTATTACCGTGTCCATTCAGCCAAAACCAGAAAACGCCGTTACCATCGCTGTGTCGTCGAGGGTTTTGTTCCGCACGGAGAAAGAACAGAAGGTGTTTGAACAGAAGGGGGTGGAGGAGTACCTCAGGTATCAGGTGGAGCACGAGAATGAGCCATTTGCCCCTGGCCCAGCTTTCGCATTTGTTAAGGTAACACACACACACACACACACACACATACACACACACACTTGCATACACTAAAATGCTTACCGTAACAATGGGCTCACCTTACTCAGTGTTTAAACATCAACCATGTCAGTTTTGGCTACATTATTCACATGCGTATAGGTGAGCTGTAAATATCTAATATGTTGAATGTCCCTATAGGCTCTGGAGTCAGTAAACACACGGTTGCGGGAGCTTTATCCCGAAAGCGAGGAGCTCTTCGATATTGTCCTGGTGACCTACAACCACGCCACTGTCGGAATACGACTTATCAACACCATCAACCACCATAGTGAGTACTAGCACTGACCTGCCCTTTGACATCTGCCCTCACAGCACATAAGCAGGTTCACCTCTATGTAAGCATAAATACGGCCACCATCATGTACCAGGGCGTCCTGCGGGCAATAGGTCAGAGGTCACCGTAGACTCCCACTCTCCTGCTTTTGAGGTGCTTCAAAACGCAGGTCACTGAAAATGCTACATCAGCTTAGAAGCAAAGTGCACCTTCTGCATAAACATCAATGGTTAACTCTGTTTCTTGACAAAGGGTTTAAACCAGAGTTTAAAATGCGTATACACGCTTTCCTACACACACAAACCACAGGCGTGGAAATATGGAGGTTACCACTCAATATACTGCGTAAACAATGTGGACCACTTCTGGCACACAGAGAGACACATGATAGCATAGTATAGAATGTCCACTGATTGTTAGGATATCTGATATCCCTGTTCACTAACCTTTTTTGTGCTCTGGTCACATTTTCCTGCTTAAATGGGTTGATTAGCGGGCCAATATGAAATATTAATTGATATTGACTTCATGACACAGCTGCATGGCTCTTTTGGGCTAAAGCAGCCTCTGTGCAGACTACACGATGGTAATCTATGCCTTGTTTTCATGACATTTGTTTTGTTTGGGGTCACAAATTCAGCTGGCCAATCACATCTCTTCCCACAGAGATGCATATAACCTCTGAACCTTATGTCACAAAGCAGCCACTTCCTGCTTTGTTCCCAACAGTGCCCCAGCTGGACTTATTTTGATCGAAGCGGTGGCTCCTTTTATGAAAACAAGCCACATACAGCGTTCTCTGACTTCTCTTCCAACAAAGAAATAAATAAGAGGATGCAGTCGGACATTTGAACATGCCGTCTGACGTCAAAAGTTGTGTTGGTAATTAGAGTAACTGTGAGCAAACGGACATTACAATGCAGACTTTTGGATGGTGACTTGGGATGAACAGACAGTTCAGACATGAAGACTATCTTTGTGATTGTCCATGTCTGTTCAGTGTTTATTTACAATATGTTTATTTCCTCAGTAATATCATACAAGCCTCAAATGACACACTGTTCCATGCAAGAAAAAGCAAACACTGTTTGAATCAAAGTTGTGAGAATCAAAACCATAGAACATGTTGTCTTTCATCTTAGGCCAAAGAATTAATTTCGGTTTCTCATTCTACCCGTTCGTAAACCAGTATGATATGATCGTGGCCTTGATGTGCTGCCCATACCAAACAAATGAATATTTGATCTGAAACATGAAGGGAACCTTAAAGGGGTCTCCCACGCTCCGCTGTTCATCTCAAGGGGGGAACGTGTGGTGCCTGAGCTGTCTTCCTGTACCACTGCTCTCCTCAAAATAGACCAGCCTGTGAAAACCAGGAGAAATGACTGAACAACTGAGTAAACCTCTTCTGTGAACTCTCACACTCTCCTCTCTCATTCCTCTCCACCACTCCCTCTACCTGTCATAGCGTGTCTTCACACTCCTCCGTGTCGTGATTTTAAGTATCTCTTTCTTTTTTTTTTTCTTTTACGTCTGTCGTCGTATTTTTTTTCTGTCTGCTTTCATCACGCTCTCGAACCCTTTTCCAGTTGCATGACAGTTCGGTGCTGTTTCCCTGTTTACAGTGAATGCTTTCACATCCTTGACTCCACAACTCTTGACTTCTCTCTCTCTCTCTCTCTCTCTCTCTCTCTCACTCTCTCTTGCTCTCTCTCCCTCTGTCAAAAATCATTCCACCCCGTATCCCTCTCTCCATCTCACAGTCGTACTCCTTGTAACACACTCCACTCAGCTTTCCTTAACACCCCCCCTCCCCCGACCTTGCTTGATACTGAATGTAAAGCACACCTCACATTCCCTCGTCTAGAGCCTGTGATACCTGCTCATGACTTTTCCTTAAGTAGCTTTGGCTGGTTCAGAACATATAGTGTTGCATCAGAGATTAGAGCAGGAACATAAGCCAGACATTCTCATCAGTCTGAGCCTCACTGCTGCCAAGAAACACATGCTCTGATCACATTATCTGGACCCTTTGATAAAGCTCCTGCTCACTACTTCAATGCCATATTCCACTGATGTTCTTGGTCTGAGTTCTGTCAATTAAGAAATGCACACCGTTTTAGAGCCACCTCTTTTAATCTAATGCTGGACATAAAAAAATTTTTTTTTTCCAGAAAACGTTTATTAGGTAAATGTACAAAATCTCTCTGTCATCTTCATGTATATTACCTTAATCATATTTTCATGAGCACAGAACAGCCAGACACATCTTTTGGGCAACTTCCTTTTGATCCTGTTCTTGTCTTGTCTTTAGATCTGTTTATCGAGCGGTTCTGCATGACAGGGGGCAGCAGTCCGATTGGTTATCTGAAGGCGTGGCACACTGACCTCTACCTTTCTGCAGATGAAGAGAAGGTACAAGAAGCATTGGCTGAAGGTACGAGTGCAAAGTAAACATTCACATCACAAAAAAGACACTGTATTTCACATCTTGTGTTAGTTATCCGAGTTGCATTGGCTATAAAACCACATGAATGTGATAGAAGAACGACTTGTATACAAGCAGGTCAGTGCTTGTATGACTTAATAATCTTAACAGAGAGACTGCCCGCGATAGAATCAGCCGACATCACACTATATAAGCTGACTTTGATAAATTAATGCTGATACATTGCTTAGTAAACAAGTCACGGAGTACAGATTCATGGAACCTGACCATATGTGTGATTTATTCCAGACGGTCGTAGTGTAATGTTACTGAAATTCTCTCAAGACGAAACTGAACCTCTGTTACTGTTACTGGCACATACTATGCTCTCGTAATCCGTTTGAGTTCAATTTGTACCACACACCAACTCTAATAATATCAGTAACACTTTATAGCCAGTGTCCCAACACTTGAGTCTACCACAGGGAATGTACCATTTCAGACCAACATTTTAAAAATTAGATTAAAAACTCATTGACATTTAGGTACAGTGAAGGCACAGAGATATATTTAGTGGGATAGACAGAAATCTGAGAAGTAACCTGTCAAGGATTTTAAAATGAAAGGTTGACATATCTTTGGGGTCAACGTAAAATCAAGGTCGCTGCTAATACAGTTTTCTACTGCTACCGCCAATCTAGTTTGCTAATGGCCAATTTGCCAGTGCTAATAATGCTAATACATTGAACCATTCAGTGGAGACCTTTTAAATTTCAAAAGCACAAATTTAAATTTAAGTCTGTGTGTGTGTCTGTGTGTGTGTGTTTCTGTGCGTCTGTGTGTGTGTTTCTTTCAGGCATTGCGGCAGCCACCATGTTCATGCCAGAGAAGTTGACTGAGGTATCAGAGACTCAGCTGAGGGTAGCCTTTGACGGCGATGCTGTTCTCTTCTCCGATGAGTCAGAGCGTATTTTCAAAGCTCACGGACTAGACAAGTTCTTTGAACACGAAAGGGAACACGAGAACACACTCCTGGATCATGTACGCACTAGAGCACGTCTGATCATTGATTTACAGTAACGTCCAAAACATATGCTTGAGTGATTCTCCATAAGAGCCCCCCTATAGGGTACTTAGTTAGAATAATGTGTCCATTCTCTACACTGAATGACTGTTATATAACAGCTGGCAAGGATCCAACAGTTCCTCAGAGTTCATGAGCTAATACTGATGATTCTTTGTTTGAAGGTTGCATCAATGTCACAAAGAGTATTTTTAAAATATCTCAGAACCCCTTAATTATGATTTGACTGAAGTGTTTTTGAGTTCGCACGGAAGGAGAAAACCTTTAACGATTCCAGCAAGGCTGTTGTTTCAGATATTATTCTCTCCTGTAGGCTTTAATTTGGTATCGAGTGCCATCAAGGTTCTACCTGCTCTGTGATTTGTCTACTTCATATCTCATCTCTGATTCTCCACTGCCTTTTCCTCTTTCTATCAGGGACCTTTGAAGGGTTTTTTAGAGGCTCTGGGAAAGCTCCAGAAGAAATTCTACGCCAAGGGCCACCGTCTGGACTGCCCCATCCGCACCTACCTGGTGACAGCCCGCAGTGCGGCCAGTTCGGGCATCCGTGCCCTTAAGACGCTGCGGGCCTGGGGACTTGAAATGGATGAGGCTCTCTTTCTCGCTGGAGCCCCAAAGGGCCCCATGTTGGAGAAGATCCGGCCCCACATCTATTTTGACGATCAGATGTTCCACGTGGAAGGCGCAGCAGAGATGGGTACCATCGCAGCCCATGTGCCGTACGGGATTGCTCAGAAACACCAACACAAAAAGAGCAACAAGACAGCTAAGTAATCCAGGAGATTCAAGATTGAATGGTCCTGTGTGTTATCATCGGAAAGACTCAGGCTAAAGACTTTTGTTGTTATTGTTTTGTTAGATTGTTACACAGTGAACATTTTCAGTTTGTCAGTCCAATCTTGTCAAGGTTTTGTTTTCCACAGGAGCTACACAAGGCTTCGTATGACATTTCATCTTCCTCTGAATTTCAGAGGAATCACCTCCTTTGTTTCTTTTGTTTTTGAAATGAATTGTTTTCACCTGGCCCCTTACTGCTATATTAATCCTTGTTTAAGTACTTCCATTTCTGCTGGAGAAGCAATGAAGAAAAAAGAACTCATACAATCTTTTTTTTTTCATTATTATAAGAGCAATTAGAACACAGAGGAATAGAACCAAATATTGCAATGGTGTCTATTCGTCAGCGAGTCTGTGAGTCTGTGTACATCTCGTCTTAATGTCGCAAACATCAAGAAAATCGCAATTCTAATGCATACCGTAGATCTATAGTGGAACAGGTGTAGTCCAAAACATTGTGCACCATAAATATACCGTGTTTATGTTTGTATTTATTTGCAATAATTTGCCCCATATGTCAGACCCATATGTCATGAAACATGTCAAAAAAAGAATTTTCTGCTTGCATGAACAACAATCTCACATAGCCGGTAAGGCCACAAATAATAATAATAATAAGCCATCAGCATAAAAAACATGTAACCATTTATCAGTGTAAAGTGATTAACAGTAATGTGTATGGGTTTTTTTGTAGAGTATGTCTGAGCAATATGAGTGATGTCTTTGCTGTCCGTAGAACTGCATGACTCAAGCAGAAAAAGACTTCACGAAGAAGAAAGGCAAACAGACACGTCTCAGTGACATTTTCTCCAGTAAACTGGCCTCTCTACGTCCCATTGATAGTCCTCTCCAGTACTCACACATTTTTCAAGTTTTAAAGTTTTTTTTGTCTGTCAATTATTGGACAGATTTATAATTTTTCACCCAAGAAACCAGGGTTCACTGAGAGACATTACATTGAACCCTAACATCAAAGACATTATTTAGTTAATAGAATAGACGTTACAGATGAACTGAAAGGGCAAAGTTTTTTCTGTATTGACTGTGTAGTTACAGTGTATTTTCACTACAGGTCTTGTCCAAATTGTTGTATCCCATATTATATGTAATAATATATTGGTAAGTCAGTAGCAACAGATGCAGAACATACATATGTGCAATATAACTGTTTGTATCAACACAGTTACACATGAGTTTGTACACAAACTTATAGGGACAGCTGATGTGAAGTGGGACAGTAACTGTATGTTATATGTCTTTAATGTGGTAAGACACTCTGTGTTGATACCAAATACAAGCTTTATGAATCCATCAATTGTAACTGATTGTTTCCTTTGTCTAACAATAAAAATGTAATGTATGCCTAAAATGACCATCAACAGAAATGTGTCTTTGGTTGAGAAATATATTGTGCATATAGGGTAATAGTTCAGACCATGAGACGACCGAATGGTTTTAGACATACTGTACATGCTCTTTTAACTAGTAAGGGCTAAAATTCACATTTTCTGCTTGGCTAATCCTTTTGAGTAGCCCCATTATAACCAGAGGGAGACAGAGATACTAGATCCTATTTGAATACTCCTGATTGGCTCAAAAGGGAAAAAGAGCTCTCAAAGAATGAAAGAGTAATACTAAAGTTTCTATCAGGTGTCTGTAAGACGACATCAGTATTGATTCAGATATGGTTACATTGTTTTGTTTTTTTTTTTAATCTGCTCTCCTATGCTTATTTAATGCATCAAAACTTTTGTCCTCCTGTCAGACATAAGCTCAAGACATTATTCTGTCTAAACCAAAAAGAAGAATTTTGTCAAACAACAGTTTTAAAATCTTGCCTCTATGCTGTTATTATTGACTTTGAAGTCTAATTTATCTCGGATTGGCGTAATGAAGGGGAACACAACTTGTTTTTAACAAGGGCCAATTTCATGAAGACACCTCCAGCAAAGAGCCACAGAAGTTTGGCATTCATCTCTTTATTTTATGACATGACATTTTTATACACAAACTTACCATGATCAGTTTGTTATATCCCACTATTCCTCTTACACTGATGTCAGTCACATGCAAAAATGTCTTTGTCAGTATGAGATATATCACAGGGCTTCTCTGACGTCAACTAGTTAACGTCTGAGTCCCGTGAGGTAGTTGCCAGGACCTGATCATAAAGAAAATACGTGGATGTCTATTCTGTGTTAAATCCCTTATGCGCAAGAGAGAGCTTTGGTTTTTTATAGGCCCACTATTCGTTTCTGACAAAGACGCGTTAGCACTGAAAGAATGTAGAGAATTTTATAGTTCACTGTCACAGTGTTGGTTGTTGTATGCTGCCTGATATTCATTATCTTAACTGGCATAACCAGTTAGGATAATGAATATATGAACTTCATACATTGTAATAACGATTGCACTATTGGGAAACAGTAACTACGTGGCAGTGTATCACATTTAACAAATTTATCCAACTGAATAATTAGACGTGGCTGTTGTATTTATCAAAGTGTTTTCATTTTGGCACGGCCGGATGGAGAGCATTGCCGAGCAGTAGGCTATGTTGTGCAGCCCTGGCCTGATGGGACGGTAGACCAACTAGTAATCTAGTAATATATATATATTATTTCCTTACTTTTCTTTTTTTTTTTTCACATTTCACAATGACCATGTGTTAGATTTTAGGCAAAAATACATCAGTGTAATTGTTCAGTGTTGTTTAGTTACATGTGAACCCATCATACTGTGTTATGCCGTAGAGTTTAGCGGCTTGTTGATGAAACACTTGCATAATAAGATACGCTCCTCGGAGGTAATCATACCGCAGCTAGAGTGTTTGGAACGCCGGAACGTTTTGCTTGTTTCTTGAGTGATTCCATGCATGGCCTATAATATAAGAGATCATTTGAAATAAAACTGCAGTTTTTCTTGAGAGAGAGAGAGAGAGAGAGAAACTTAAAACAACGAGGCATTTGTCATTCGATATTTGACGGTATTTTAAAGAACAGAACATACACGCATTCTAAAACGTCACCGCGTAGCACCACCAGTAGGTGTGCGGACGTTGCACCGTGAACGATGGCGCCTTTTTGGAATGCAGTGTGTAAACATATCTTCCCGTGGTTCTGTTGTTGACAGTCCATAATTTAAAGTAAAAAAGTGTTTTAAAAGTGAATAACTTAACAGTTGACCCGCTGAGCGTCCTATTGATCTGCACTCGAGTCAACGTAATCCCGCTCACTTCAGCCTGTTATTCTCAGGTAAGTTACGTATTTTGCCTGGGTTTTCGTTTATATTAAAAAAAAAACAACAAAAAAACAAAACTGAAACATCGGATCGTATATTTGCATTTTAGACCATCCTCACCACTTGGACCTGTGTTCTGGATTTGTGCCAGGCAGACTCAATTTAGTGACGCAGTCATGCCGACTCATAGAACCTGCTGGTATTGATCTGACTCGATGGTTGATAATAGCTTCGAGTTGTTTTCTGCGATAAGATAAGAGCGCATTAACAAGAGATTTGACTTGGTAATGCATTGCCAAAGTTAACATTCAAGGAAAAAAAATACATGAGGTAATTCTCATCGAGGAACCTTTTGCAACAGCTTGTCACAAACGCGCTGCACACGATGGTAGTTGACTGCCACCTATAGTTCATGGGCGGTATCGCAGTGTGCTTGTTGATATCAACATCGTCATCATCAAAAATTTTACTTCTGGTCCACATATAAAAATGTACAATATCAGTAGCATTATCACATGCAGTTTCACATTATAAAACATTGGCTTGATGCTCTACAGTGTAATGTATTTTAGTGGACAACTGTTGTCTGTTGTAGAAACTGCTTTTTGATTATGACCATATAAGGGTAACAACATAGTCATAATCAGTAGTGTCTAGTTTAAGATTTTAGTATTCACCCTGGTCCCCAATATTAGTGCCCATAGACAGATTTTGCATTTGATACTATTATGTTTTACCCAGAGTTCAGCAATTTGTTTTTGTATATTGGCTTTTCTTGAGAAGTCTAGTTTTATCAAAAGATTGATGTAAGACAATTCAAAAGTATTGCATGTCTGCCAAGCTCAAGAAATCCAATGCATAATTGCAAGCTGCAAAAAAAAGAACCCTATCAAATTTTTAAACAAGCGCTGTTCTGTCCAAAGAGGGAAAAAAGTGCTTTTCTCCTATAGACTGAAATCTGAAAATCTGATTTACATGTTGCTTGCACAGTTGTTTGCACAGTGGGTACTGTGGAAATAGTGAACATTTAGCCGTGGCTTCACTGACCTGTACTTCCTCTCTACCACGTTAGATGGCAGTAGTGGCCTTAGTTACAGCCGTGCAGACATGCCTACTTTCAAACTAAAATTAGCTGTGAAATAACCCATTGTCGAAATAAAGTAAGTGAAGGTTGCCACATCCGCACACTCATGGGGTTTCTCTACCATTCTCTCATGACAACAGAGAATGTGTAATATCCATATCAATAGTCTCAAATGTCACCAAGAAAATAGACTAAAGTACTGCATATTAGAATTCAGTCATTTCCAAGACACTGTAGAATCCTGCAGTTGAGTGCACTTGAATAGTAACCCCTCCCACAAAAAAAAAAGAATAATCATACGCATGAAAGAAGAGTTTTTCAAATAATATTTCCCTGCCAAGAAAAAAAAAAAACGAAATCAAAAAGTTTTCGTCTCAGTGAATGTCTGTAAAGAAAAGTCACGATAGATTCATGTGTGGTCATATTCCAGAGTATTTTCCTATGTCCAATGCACCCATGTTGGCTGGCCATTTTCAGTGATAAACCAAGCAATATCAACCAACTGTGCATCGCCGGCGCCACGGCGGTAATGAAACCGTCGGGGTTCCACCTCATGCTTGGTGACTGATTAGGGATCGTTTCCGTTTTATAACCGGAGACGTAACAAATGAAATGTTCAATAGGGACCACTGCCAGCTGGCACACTCCATAAAAACACAGAGCAGAAGTCGACATTAAACAAACACGTTAAACCAATACAGCCACATTAATACTTCAGTATGAATGGAGATAAATACGCATTTTAAATTCATTAATCAGAAATTCCTCCTCTATTTAATTGAATAGCTGAGAATGGTCTGAATATATTTTATTACTGAATGTGGGAAGGTTTATTGTGTGGTATGACTCTGTAGTGGAAATGGAAGTGGTCAGAAATGTGGAAATACAGACCAATGAGAGCAGCACCCTCTGGTTTTACTCATACTCTTACTGTTTGTAGTAATCACATGATGGAACAGATACAGGGGCTCATTATAAATGGGCTTTCTTTCAATCCTTATAATGCCATCTCAAGCTCTGGGAATTTCCAGCAAACGCAATACACACGTAAAATATGAAAATTACAATATCAGATAAGGTGAGAGGGAGAGAGATTTTCACAGCGTATCTAAAATTAACATTATGAACAGAGTATTTTCATAGAATGCTTTTGGAGGAACTTAGGTCTTCCTTAATAATTGGGGGAGTAACAGCCACTGTACAATTTAAAAATGAACTTTGAACTTTTCAAATGTAAAAATCTACTCAGCTGTCTGGTTTGTATGTTTCTTTTAGTACAATGGTTATGAAGGATTATAGGTTTAGTTAGACTACTCAAGTTAACTTCAAAAGTTAAAAAAGAAACTGGGGGTAACAGTTTGAGTCTTTGTGACATAACCATCTTAGAATTTGACAGCAACTATATAATGCTAATGATAGAATTGGTTATATAACTATTTCAGCACCTCCATATGTGCATCAACAGTCACTTTGCCTATGCGAAAATGAGGTACATGTCATTATCTTTCATTTTAGCTTGCTTCTCACCACATAATTATATAATGTTCCTTTAAACACACTGAATATTGCTATTATAAAGGAATCAGTGCAGAATATTTGGCCTTTATGGGTAAATTTTCCAAGGTTTGCACTTTATTGCTAACATTAACTAATACTGAGTACAGCTATGAATATTTTATCAGAGAAATGAGCCCAAGAATGTCAGATCCTGAAAACAGACCATCGGAACAAATAAACAGTGAACTGCACTTTATGTGTAGTTTTGCATAGTTTAGACATAACGATGTGGTTTCATATTACTTGCCTTATGAAGTGCAATAAGAGCACTGTCATCACGCATCAGCCTAATTCAAGTTTCCTTCAGTTTCTGTCTGTGGATCATTGTAAACATTCTTATGAAGACATTTGTGGTTGACAAAAAAAAAAAACCCATCTTGTCATTTCATGATCACAGGCAGATCTCTGTGGCCATGTAAATGCACATGCCAAAGCAGTGTTAGGAATGTTAGTTGTTTGTGTGTTAGAGCAGTCCAGATGTGATGAGTTGGAGAACTGTGTGAGGATTAGGGCTGAGTCATAGATCTCCCCAGAGCCGCAGCCCAGCCCAGCCCAGCCCAGCCCAGCCCAGACAGATTGAGAGAAGTTGTGAGAATCACACTGTCGCTGTGACACGGCGAAGGTCAGCGCCAGCCCCAGCAGGGGCTCCACAAACTTAATCACACAGGCCGCACAATTTGTGTGTGTGTGTGTATGTGTGTGTGTGTTCAGGCCTGAGGTTTAACAGATAGCCTATACTCCCTAACAAATACTGTCTCTCATCAAAACTTGCGTCATCAAACTCTGTGCGGTCTTAACGTTTAATATCCTGTCTGAAATCGATAGCCATGTGGCCCTTTGGCTTTAGGGATAAAAATTTGCCTACGTCCTGATGAAGTCACAATGAGGAGAATGCTAGACTTTAAACTAATAATGATAATTAGTTTGTCTGAGCAGCTGTTTGAAACTGTCAGAAGGAGATACAGAGAATGGAGTGTGGGGAGGTCTTTGTTTAATAAAATTACAATTCTGTAACGTATATGTGAGTTATGAACAATTAATTATGCTGTTAAAGATCAGCCTTCCTCTAACTGCTCCATCACCCATGCCTGCCAACCCTGCTGGTATTTCTGCATCAGTACCCTCACAGTCAGAGAGAGAGTTTGGCCTTTTGTGAAGGGAACAGGCTTTGACAGGCTCCTCATACTGCACTGATACTCACTTACTCAAAGGCTTAATACATCAGTTCCAGCTGCTAGTTTTGAACCTGGGATGCTGGTGGAAGAAATGAAGGTGTATCTAGGACAGAGTATCAGGTTTTCCGTCGAGAGACCTCTCTCAGAGGTGACCCGACATAAATGCGTGCTTAAGCGAGCATGCAGACCCAGTCCACTGCATCGTGCACTGCAATTACCTCACTACTTGATTTCCACTCTGTGCTATTACCTATAAGGCAATGATGAGGGAATTAGAATAGATACAGGCAATAGATGCAAAAAATCTCTCACAGCAGGCTTTGATACTATTTGAAACTATAGCAAAACTTGTTTAAAAAGTAGTGAAAACATTGAAATGGTGTTTTACTAAGTGCACATTTCTAAAGATGTTTAGATATTTTTGCCATGTATTTCTTGTAGATGTAGTGAATTCACACATGTAGGTGTTTCTTTTTTCCCTTTGAACTTGTATATCTTAAATACAAAGCTAGCTAAGACCCTGCCTGGAATGTTCTACAGCACAGTATCCATGGTAACAAGTTGCGGCTGTCCCTCAGGGTGAGTAGTTGGGGTGGGGAATCCATTGCCAATCTTTACAGTATTTATTAGATTGGAAACACCTTCTCTCTGTATCCATAGTAACCATAACCCACGTAAGACTCGGTGCAATCAATCGGATCTTGGAGCACTGGCATCTTATGGCTTGTGAACGTCTTAAGGCTTTTGCAAGAAAGGTCTTTCTGAGTCAGATATATTTAAAACAAAGCTGAGACCGGGAGAATGCTCTAGATTAATGCAAGCCTTAAAAAAAAACCCTTTTTTTTTTTCATGGGAGGATTGGAAGGTTGAAAAGTAAGGAGGAACTCTACTAAACGTTTAGACAAGCTCGCACGCGTTCTTGACACGACAACGTAACGCCTGAAATAATGGGAAGAGACGGGAGTCAGGTCAGGCTGTGGGTGGACAGTGAAGTGGTGGGTGGCTTACATCGAAGTTTTGGCTACCCGGTGTACATCAGTTCCACAGCGGTGATTTTCCCTCAATCAGCGTGAGTCAAATAGATAAACAGAGAACTCAGAACACATTTCACACTGCTGTGAAGAGCTGCACACTCCAATAAAATGTAACTTCCTGAAATGTTTCATAACAGCAGCAGTTTGTTGCTTGGGAAACGTGTATTTGCTTTAACCAGTATTGTTGAATCCATACGTAGTCATTATTTCTTCTAAAACTTTTCTTGTGTCTTTATTTTTTTTTTTTTTTCCTTGTCAATTAAAGCTCACCTAGTCTGTTTCTGTTAGGATTAGAAGCACTCCGAAAATACAGCGCAGTTCACTGCACACATCCAATCCTCTCAGGACTTTCTATCAGTTTCTCCAGATGTAACTTTTTTTTATGCGGCTGGCTGAGCATCCCATGATTTCACGTCTCCTCATGGGATCTGAACTGAATTGGCAAAACACGTTTTCTAATTTACTATTTCTCCACGTCTAGTGTGGCCAGGATAAATATTCCCTTAGTTTTTTTGTTTTGTTTTTTTTTTTTTTTTTATAGCAATTCATTTTGAAATCAAAAATATTTACCTGTTTTAAATACACAGAGCCCTTTATTTGTTTATTATTTATTTATTTATTTCAATCATCAGGCAGGAACCTAGTGTAACGTATCTGATTAACTCAGCCCTGATTGGTTTAATGGGAAATGTCGAACCCTGAACACTTGCTTTTGGTTCCTAGGGGTGATGAAGCAATACCATTCTGCCCAGGGGAGAGATTGCAGCATAAATATTGAAATAAGTATTACTCCTTTGGATGAGTCACCAGCTCTGCCTGGAGCTAAACGTGTCTCCGTCTCTGTGGCCTAATAACGTGTGGTCTTAAACCAGTGAAATATGTTCATTTCCAAAGAACATTTATATTGTACCAAATAGGTCGATGGGGTTTAACTGCTTTTTCATTAAAATTAAGCAAAAAAAAAAAAAAGGCGCTGTAAAGGTCACATGTTTACCTCCTATTGTTGTTTTTTTTTCTGGCTGACTCACATCCTGCTCTGTTTATGAATGCCCCCCCCCCCCCCCACACACACACACCCCCTCACCCCCCCTCCCTGGTAACGGTTTGACGTCTCTGTCAATTTATTCTCAGCCTTGGGCATCCACCTCTTATGTTGTCAATTTATCTACAAACCCCTGTGGACCTCACCCCTAGCTACATACCGAGCCATTCAGTCCTCCTTCCTGTGCCTTTTCACGGTGAGTAATGCATTGACAGCAGTCCTTAGCCTCCACGCCCCCCCCCCCCCCCCCCCCCCGCCCCCAAACCCCCCACCCTCCCAGCATCAGCAACAGACCTAAACTCACTGCATTCTCTGGAAATATCCATGTGCTGACACACTCTTACCAAGTACTTCCTCATATCCACTGGTAAATGATACGCATTATGATGCGATAATGATGTGAAAGATGCTAGCTATTCAGAGAGATGTAATTAACGCGGCTTTTAGCATTAACGTGAACAGCACATTTCTATTTGATATGCAAATTCATTCAACTTTTGAAAATTCTAGTTTGCAAATTGCCATGTATTTATTGTTCAAGCACCTTACATAGATAGAGAGTAGGGGCATTTATCGTGGTACACAAAATTCTTTACAGTATGAATTCCTTGTCGTTAGCAATGGCATGCTTACGGTGTGTTGCTGAGCTCTGGCACCCATACATTCACAACCCTATCATCCGTACAGGGATCAATACGGTAACCCTGAGGCCGCTCCTTGGAACGAGGAAAATACCATGTTTGTCAGAAACAGAGAGGCTTACGAAAAGGGGACATTTACGCTGAGTTTCCAGTGAGAGAATAGATGAATGAAGGCAGACGACTCTGGATGGTATCCTCTCACGTGGTTATGTAAATGCACTTTGTCTTCTCTTTGTCCTGTGCTAGCAATGCGGCTAAAATCTAACCTTGCCTCGGTACCTTCTTATTCCTTAGTACCTTCAATGTGTTCTTCGGATTATCTTGATTTTTTTTTTTTTTTTCAATTTTTTTGTGAATTCATAAGAGGAGAGACTAAGGAAATGGTCTCCTCTTGAGAACAGTAGCATGTTTTACTGTTTTTTGGTGCCTACAAGACGTCTTGAGTCTCTCAGACGTAGTAATCACTGAGCCAATAATAGATTTTGTCCCCCCCTTTTAATATCTCTGAGTCAGTCACTGTGGGAGTGAACCCTTCTACAGTTCACCATGGTAACCTGCTGAAGGATTTGGGTAGCTTCCAGTTCATGTGGTGCAGGTTTCATTCACAGAATTGGTGTGGTTGTCTGCTCTGTCTTGTGTGTTTTTGTTTTCCTGTAAAAGGCAAAGAGAACACAAAGATGCTTCATTCATGTGCCAAGAATTTCTCCTGGGGTTGATGTACATTGGCAGATGTCCACCCTGAATGGAATACCATGCCACCATGAGCTGCTGAATGATCGAAAGATTGTTCTAGCAGTTGAGGGAAATGTTGGCTTTTAGATTAATGTACAACCAGTATTAATGGAGTTTGATCAGAGATTATTATGGCTGAAAGACCATGAACGTTACTGGTTTAATAAAGATATATCATATAAATGAACTGAATCAACCAGAACACATCAAGTTTCCAGACTGATTCATGGTGACTCAGTGGTAGGGAAATGTGGCATAACTTTTTTTTTTTTGCGGAGTATGCTCTTCATTAAAGAGAAGATATGAACACGAGTGTTATAGAAAAACGACATATGTTCTTTCTCTGTATTGCAGATAGACCAAAGATTTTTATATATAAGGTGACTGTGACAAATATCACAAGCCTAGTTTCCATAGGTCTAGTCTGTAGCTTACCAGTTACACGCATAGAGCTAATATTGCAACCGCTTCAGGAACCATGCTAAGCCAAGAACCCATCCAATCCAGATCCTACATAATCACCAGCATCCTTCACTCACCCACTTCAGATTCTCCAGACATCTACTGTTTGAATGATCCTCATAGTTTCCTTTCACCCTGGAGCTAGTCGTCCTCTTTCATCCTGTAATGGCACCAGCTCTATATTTAGACCCTTACTATAATAGACCCAGCGATCCTGACGAGTAGCGTTTTCACACTTGTGAATAGTCTTAAATGACAGACCTGCTACTGAGAACAATACTGTTGTAATTATTGAAAAGACACCTTGATTGAAATTCCCTCAAAAGTAGATGGTAAAAAAAAAAAAAATCATAAAATAAACCATACCAACTTTGTTGCTATGGAAACCCCCTCTCTTATCCATCCCCTCTTGTTCTTCAATCTCTTTTAATTAAAGCACCTGAGCTGCCAAAGGCCGTTCAGTGCAAGACTTTGCGCACCAGCTCTGTCTAGTCATGTTTGCATTGATTTTTTTTTTTTCTCGATCTCTCGTTCTCTCCCATCCTGTCTCATCTCTGGCTTTTTTGCCTAACTCAGGGCACTGTACCTTAGCACAGTACTTCACAGGGTTTCTCAGATCTGATGAGGTGTCATCATACACACACGTTCCTCTCCAAGAGAGCCTCTGGTTCTAAGAGGGTTGAAAAGTATTTTACTGTACCTGGAAAAGCAAATAAGATCTGTCCATTTCACCTTTACCTCTCTCTCTCTCTCTCTCTCTCCCTTTCTCTCTCTCTCTCTCTCTTTCAGTTTAAACACTTTGGTGTTTTCTTGAGCTGATAGATTCCTGTCTGTGTGATAATATGCTAATGGTGGCAGTTTTTATGGAGTTTTGTTTCACAGAATATCCCCCTTAGAGACCAGTGTCACAGATTAGAAAAGAAACCATAATCTGTCAAATCTAATTCAATGCACATGCAAATGTATTCTCATTAATGCAGGGGGAGAGGTACGGAAACATTTGACCTTTGTGAATAAAAATAAGGCTTAGAATCCACCAGCACGATGCTAATTCAGACTGGGATGTCCCGATTTTTGTCCTGGTAATTAAGACACTCACAAAGAGGCTAATTGGGCCAATCCAGATTAATTAAAATTGTTCCCATGTGAAGCCGGTCTCAAATTGGACTGAAATCGAAGGATCTGCACGAATTTGGTAGATGTTTGCACAGACAAAGTTGCCCCCCCCCCCCCATCTTCTTCAGTCCTAAATATAGTCTTTCTTCTATATTCTATTTTAGATAGATGATCCCAATATGTATTATTTAAGATGTCTACCGGGACTAGAGCTTCCCACTGGGTACCTTGACTTGATTTGTTTGTTTCTTTCATGAGATTAGCTTCGTCATTTTGAACAGGGACTGACAGAAAAGCAAAATGACGATGACAGTGATTACAGGTAACAAAATGACAGAAAATGAGAGGCAACACAGGTAGAGGGTTGCCTAGAAAGACAAATAAAAATATAAACAATGAATGAGTTGCTAATAACACTAATTAAATGTGACGGTTGAATAAGGAAATGAGAAAGGATGGGGGGGGGGGGGGGTGCGTTTCAAGACAGTAGGTATGACCGCACAGACTGTTTTTGAAAGCCTCACTCTGGTTTAAGACAGCTGAAGTGCTGCAGTTCTGCAGAACGGAGTGTCGGATGTTGTCTGACCCAGGATGGCATGCTGTGAAAAGCCAGTGGGGTTTTGATTAACGAGCGGCAACCAACAGCATCATTGACTGACTTGTAGCTTGTTTGCTGAAGGCTTTCCTTGATGTTTTTGAGGGGAGGCTGAGAATGGAGAAAAATGGCACCAAGAAATGAGAATCAAAAATCTCTGTACTCTCTCAAGGCGTCGAGAGAATCCCCAAAAGTGTTTTCATTTTTAATAGTCTCTCTCAACCGCGTGGGCAAAGTGTGCATTACTTCCCATAAATAATTAATTGGCGATGTTCCACTCGCTGACTGGCTGAGAGGAGTGTGTAAAGGGATATGTACCCATTTTTAAGCTTATCAAATCTGCATGGACACACAAACACAGACGCACACCTTGGCACGCTTACAGGCCACAGACTGGCATTAATGTTTGCACTCAAAATCATACACTCAAGTCAAGTGATCATATGAGGATTTACTGCATCACTGACTGTCCTCATATGTAGACTGTTGGCTGTGTTCTTATAGTGCAGCATAAGAACACAGAATACCACGTTACTATCAGCAGATTTCTCATCTGTATTGCACACTGTGACATCATAGAGATAGCTACATTTATTAGTCCCAACTGTACACATTTATGAGCCACTTCCTGGTACTATGTAAAAAAAAAAAAAGAAAAGAAAGAAAAATTGTCGAGAGATGAGCAAATGCATGGGCTGTCATTTTTACTAACATTTTCTGTTGCACTAAAAGTTAGAATCCAGACTTGGAACTGTTCACTGGGATGTATTTGAATATGTCCTGTGCAACAATGCTGTAGGAAAATATAGCCATTCCAGGAACATCAAGTTTTTTGTTGTTGTTGTTGTTGTTTTTCTTTTTTTAACTAATTATGCAGAGGGAGTCAACCAAGCAGCTCAATCTTTTGAGCCAATAAATTTTAAAGATTTATTAGCGTAAACAGTTTTCAGAGGTGCAGCAAAAAACATAGCTGCAATTCTCAAGGTGATTACATTGATTAACATTTTGTCTTCCAGAATTTTCCATCTGACCACAACACATTTGCGAGGAAGATTGGCAGTTTCTGAATCATTTGTTGAGTGATGACACAGTTTGGATCAGCATGCCCATTTTTTTTTAAAAGCTACTGTTAGCGTAGGTGGTGCGAACAGAGAATCCAATCCAAACACAAAATGCAAGTGTCAAACTCTTTTGGGAAAGTTCTGTTGTCATTTTTAAGACATCATTTATAACAATTCAGATGCATTCCTCGTCGGTTTTGTGTGTAACCAGACGCGGAACACCAGACAATTTTTCGGTAACAACATCCAATTTTATCTTTGAACGAATTTGAAAGGATATTTTATGATTGAATAACATGTTACAGGCTTTAGTTGATTCTTCTAAGTCATAATGTTTGATGTGTTTTGAGAATTCCACTGGTCTTCATTAAGCGAAGCGCTGATGCCCGGGAACAGAGCTGACATAATGACTTCCATGTGCTAAGTAAACTCCTTCATGAGCTTAGGGAGAGAGATTTGGCAGACTCTGGAGATGAAATCTAGGTTGCCAGCTGCTGATGTGCTCCTCTTGAGCCCAAATGCACATCCCAATGATGAATCCTCTGGTCAGTCAATTAATATGGTAGAAGGTCACTGATGTGTCTGGCAGAGATACTTTTTGGCATCCTTTTTAAGTGCTCGCCAAAGCGGGTATGTTCTGATACCAACCCACAGAGCACAATTACTTTATCCTCACTTTCTGGGTGCCCAATTAATTGAATTTCTTTGAGAGTCTGTGTGTGTGTGTGTGTGTGTGTGTAGGAGAGAGAAACAGAGGCAGTGAGAGGAAGAGAGTCATAAAAAGAGAATATTAACTATAAAAGTTTACTCATTACCATCGACATTTTCACTAAATGTCCATTTCTTAACTTACACTATTTTGGTCCTTTGACAAACACTTCACAGTATTGGATAAAATGGTTGCCATGCACTTGCATGCAAATGAAGTGAGACACGAATTTTTCGGAGGGCGTGCTGGATCCATACTGAGCACACTGGAGAGCAGGCTTCTTATTTTACGTAGCTGAAAAACATCAGAGAAAAAACGAAGCAGCATAAATCAGATCAAACCAGCCCAAGGATTTCACTCCGATTAATGTGTCCTGTGATATCATTTTCTGCTGCATGAATTATTTATTCATTTATTCATTGACTTTTTTTTTTTTTTTTATGTTTTTAGGGAAACTGTTTTGTTCTACACATATGTTTATGACTGGGCTTTTCTGCTTTCCTCTTAGGCCTGTTTGTTTTATTCTGTTATTAGGTACCTGTTTATCATTCCCTAATCCTGTGTGTGTGTGTGTGTCTGTCTGTCTGTTTGTCTGACTGATAGCACAGATACACAGCAAAAGATATTGATTTAAAAACTGTCGATAGTAAAGCAATTAAAATGCAAAATAGTCATCAAAAACGTATCATATAGATTTCCTCTCCATCACATACTACCAGATACGCACACCAAAACAGCTTGAGTCTGAACACTGAAATCCCATTAAATACCACAAGCAGTCCATTGTTAAAATGAAAAAAAAACAAACTCTTTACACACAAATACCCAGACTTTCGATGATCTCTCACTGACAAGGCATAGTAACCTACCCACTAAACAAAATCTGAGAATTCATCTGCACAGTGAAAAAAAACCCCTCTTCTGTCAAAGGCCTAGTTTTCCAGTTAGCATGCACATTAATTCAAGTACCTCGTCTAAGTATGAGTCTCTGTGTAGTCAGACCCAGAATTCAGGCCCTGCGCTTGTTTCATTCTCATCAATATTGCAGCATTACTCTCCTTCTGCTGGTGGGCTCCGCTGTCATTATTAATTTAGCTTTGTTTTTATTTTTTTCATTTTTCCATCTACAGCAGCTCGGCTGCTGCTCCAGTCTGTAGCACAAGCCTGGAGCCCGCATTGCCGAAAACAAAAGCTAAAAACGTATCATCTAATAATTTCTCATAATCTAAATCTAATGTTTGGGAATACAAAAGTTGGGCTAGCTGACACGTTCGGATGTGCCGACCATGTTCGTCGCGATAATACGTAGAGATTGTAATCTCAGAGATTTTGCATAAACTCCTGAGATCGAACCGGTTCCGAGTGGTACAGTGAGGTGCCAAGTGAACAGCCAAACTAACAAAAGCTGGATTTTTCTGTTGTCTGTCCCTAAATGCCTTTCCTGATGTGTGGAAAAGCATCCAATGATTTAACACTGTGTGCTGCTAACTAGCTGAAGGGGCACTGCTTTTGAATTGACGTTGCCTTGTTGATATTGGATATTGACTCAGGTCAGCATTGTGTGTGGTGTGCATGTGCATGGTAAATCAGGAGTGAATTGTTCATTGGTATGCATTCCTTTGTCAGGGTATTGAGAAAGTCTAAATCGAAAATGTTGGATATTGATCCAGGTCCATAAATTAAGTGAAGAATTTTGTGCATGCAGGTTATCGCGATGATTTTATCGGGGCCCTGATTGTTTTGTTCATGTGTTTACAGGTACGAATTGACATTGGCATATCTATTTTAAGACATCTGAATGATGAGAATGGTTTGATGCTGTAGACAGATTGGCTTACAGTCAATACAATATATAGAGTACTTCCTCTTTTCTCTTTTATATAGAAGAGTTTTTTTCTCTATTTAACTTTTTTATATAGAAAAGAGTTTCTCTGTGTGTGTGTGTCTCTGTGCATGTGTGTGTGGATTGTTGTTTCTGTTTGTTTGTTTGTTTTCTTCAGAGCATAAAATGAGTTTGATCATCGAAGTACTGCATAAAGTCAGTGGTTAGGACAGTAGACAAATCCTTATGTGAACTCTCAGGTATGCAAGTTCACCTCTGCATAGGGTAGAGACGCTGCGATAGCTGTAGATGAAGTTGAATAGATAGATAGCCCTTGAGAACAAGGATGCTGTTGGTAATCCTGGTGTTTGGATAACCCTTAGCTTCAGTGGAGAGAGAGAGAGAGAGATTTGACAGCCAGAGGCTTGAACAACCTGTTCTCTAAAGAACCCTGACTGAGACTCCTGCTATCTTAGATCATATTGTGTTTAAAGTACCCTCAGAAGAATTGATTTGCTGCTTTGAGCTGCTTTTCTGACTGGCACTTTTCCTCTGGGTGCTTTCGACGCTCACTCTACAGTCCTTTAAATGGGTCTGTTTATTTATCAAGGTGTTTCCTCGTCCCTGTCCTCTTCCTATAGACTGTCAGCTTGTCCTTTTGAACTTACCCGCCACTGCCAATTTCATAATTGTATTAGCTTCCTCCGAACGTGGTCGCATCTTCAAAATTGACTTTCACTCAAGGGCGTTAGATATCAGAGCGCCTGGTGCCAGTGAGCTTTCCACTACACAGCATGCCCTGAAATGAGCTACAGTCAGACCAAGCAGAGTCAAGGTCAGTGTAATGAGAAAAGGGTAGTGTCACAGACAATAGTATTTATTCTGCTAAAGCTTAGCGACCAGTAACAAGTGACAGTAGCAGGAAGTATTTGTACAGGGTAGTAACATCATTTGAAGCTCCCTACGCACTCCTGGAGAGCAAGCAGGCAGCGTGAATGACATGACCTAATAACCCCTACTGTGATGACCTGCTTTTATCACGCGTGTTAGATTCAAAGAGATGTCTGTCATTACTGAGGTAGGGCCAAGCTAAGAGCGGCTCTGCGGTTTGCGATGGTTCCAGTAAGATTGAAAAAATAAAAAATGATGTTAAATTGTTAAAGCCGGATAAAAGAAATGTGTTAGAGCTGTGTGATAGTAGTAATTGGTATTTTTGTGTAAAAAGACAAAAATAAATTCATAAATTCTCCATGTCGGAATTGAAATTACTCTACCATTCATCAGTTGGCTCATTCAATCACTCCTCTGACCCGGTTGTAATCTTCAGTGGTCTTGGTCTTAAGTGAGAACATCTCCTCCTTACAAGTTTAAAAGCGATTACTCCGAGGTGTTTGTGCACCCAGTCAAAGCACTATGACTGTAAAAAGCCCATTAAACCAATCACCACCACCACCCCCCCCCCCCCCAACCCCCGCCCGTTCAAAGAGGCAACAGGCCAAGACCTGTCTGTCCGTCCTCGCCGCCCGCCATCATGGAGATGGTCAAAGCTCCAAGCAGGATTATGGGGCAGCATGTCCTGTTTGCCCAGAAATAGCTCAGTCCACTAATCCCCTAACTGAGCACAGGTGACATCAGCTGCGTAAGGATTAGCCGTCACTGTGAAAGCCAGCAGCCCAGGTGAAAGTGGCTTCGGGCTCAAAGGTATCACTGGGGCAACCAGACACAAAACAATGGACTAAGCACTTAGCCCTTCAAACACTTTTGTTTTGACTGTCTGTAATCTGAAGACCATGCTACGGCATTTTAGTCAATCACCTCCCAATTCAGCCGAAATTTCTGGGGTACAGAAAGTCTGGGGATTGGACCAGATTGTATACCCTCTGTTTTGGGGGAAACATATTTCCTCATGCTTATTCTGTACACTGTCATTTTTTTATATATGTGCTGTCATTTTTTTTTTATATAATCTGAGAGATTATTTTAAGTATAGCAGTATATCCCTATGTGAAAAAGATGAACGCTCTTAGGCTCTTGCGTTCACTTTGCTGTGAAGTCAAAGTGACAGAGATACCCACAGAGGTGAGAGGGGAATCCAAGACACAAACACACACATTATGTAACATGTTAGAAAGTGCAACCCCAGCGCTTGAACCCTGCCTGGGATAGAAAAAAAAAAAAAAAAGCACTCGCTGTCCGTCGAGAGAGAGGACGAAGAGATGGAATCTGATGAGGAGGAGGGGAGTAATTCAATCACATCAGCCTACTGTTCACACAGCAGAGAAAGTCAGTCAGCCAGCCACGAGCGGGGAGACGAGATGGAGATTCATAGACAGCTAATGGAATCAGTAACAGCTGAGTCAGAGGACTTGGATCTTTCTCACTAGTCATCTCCTAACTCCCAGTTGCTCTGCCATCTCTTGAAGTCAAGCATGGCAGACACACACACACACACACACACATTCACACACATTTGCTCCTTTGCTTGAGACAGCCTCAGGTTCCAACTTCTAGGCTTTTCTTCACGTCGTGTCCAGTCCTTTGTGATTTCTCCTGCGGGAAAAGTTCTTAGCCACGCTTTCCCGAGCACCATGAAGCCTCCAGAGACTCGGCTGGGTCCTAACATGATGTAAGGAGCTGTGGTTACTCCACCAGCGGAGAGATTAAACTAAGCTCAGTTTGAAATGTTTTCCCCTAGACCGTCCCAGTGGATATATTCTGAGAAGTGAGCAAAGTCACAAAGTCACTAACTTATAGTCGGAAGTTTCTAGTTGTTTTGCACACAGAGAGTGGCTAATTGCGGTCGTGCTTTCCCCGTGCGGCTTTTGTCAGACCCTGTGACAGAGCACCGTGACTCCGTTCATCGCTTAAATCTCTGACTGACGTTTCCTAAAACAAAATCCTTAAAAATAGTTAGACCACCAATCACTGTTGTCTCCAAGAGGCCTGAAGGCTGTGTGTATTTCTACAAGAGATTTAAGGTACTTGATCGAGGGAAAGGCTTTGTTGTGGTAGGTGAATTGTACCAAAATTTCAATGGAAATTCTGTCTAGCAGAAATTTGAAACTTGAACATGTCGTCCCTATAAACTGTTGACTAATAAGAGGAGTGAAATTTAATACCTCTATTTCTGCCACCGTAATGGGCCTCCACGAGCGAAGATAACCACAGAGGAGAAGAAAACCAATCTGGTGGATTTGCTGGCCTTTCCTGGCTTCATCATTATGTAAGTGTTTAACAGACAATTACACTGACGCTGTTCTTGCATCCTTCCCTAAAAGAGGAGGCACAGAGAATCAGAGTATCCTCCCAGGTTCATTATTTTCATTTCTGATACTGCTGTTCCCTCTACCTAACTGCTTTATCAGTGCAGCATCCATTCCATTCCATAGCATTCCATACAAGAACTTATTCCCAGTTCTATGCTGAGTCATACATTCCATTTCATACTCATGTACTATGCTTCTCTTTCTGACTCGGTAAGGGCATTTGAGGTTTTCACCACTGCCTCATTACTTCAAAATAGAGTGGAAGATTGGTGCTGAAACACTCTGAATGGAAAAAAAGTATAGAGCCATAATGCATCAAGGAGAATCGATGCATCGTCCAGAATCAAGCGCGTTCAAAGCACACTGTCCTGGACTCAGACCGTTATATTCTGTAATCGTGCTGCACTTTTTTTTCTTTTTTTTTTTTACAAGTTGTACACTAAAATTACACTGTTGTAATATTAAGTCAAGCTGCAGTATGACTAATACTTTGACTCATTCTTGACCAAACAACCTGATCCTGCAGTCCTGGAGTTCGTTGATATGAGAGCTACATTCAGGTAGCATCACTCACGAACTGTTATATACATTACTTGCTGTTTCCCAGTCCAAAATTCCTCAGCTTTAGAGTGTGCTATGTCTCCTGTTTATGTGAAGTGTCACAATATGTGAAGTACCACTGGCACAGAGTCACTATCACAGTAACACTTTGTGGATTCTATGTCTTGGCCCCAAAATCATTCAGTTTAATTTAGTAAAGGTTTTTTTTGTGTGAGATATTGCTCACTCCATTCTAAGCCTTTGAATTCAACTTAAATCTGCCTTTTGAAGTGATGAGAAAATGCCTCTGCCTTTATTTTACTTTAAATGTTTCACATTAGTTTATCGTAGAATTTTAGGAGGTCCTTTTTTGAAGTCATTGTGAACAAACGATCTGTTTTCAAACATCTTAATGAAAATGGAAACGTTGTGGAGAATTTCATTAAACATATGTCGGTCATTATCCGTGTGCTACAAACGCATCAGCATCCATAGCAACCTGAAATACTTAGGCTAAGTCTGTGTTGGAACGGAGGGAACTGACCGTTGGAATGGGAATCTAACACATAGACGGAGATGCCAATCGGCGTTGTGACATCTAATTAAAATTGCACCACGTAATTCCACCAACACCCTCCCCTCCTTTAAATCCGTTTGTCAGGAACGGCTCACTACACCGCTGCTCAGAGCACCGTGGAAAGACACGCCGCGGCTCGTTCTCTCGCGGGGCATCTGACGGTAACATGGTTTGCAGAACACGGCAGCACTAGTCAGTGTAGAAGGATCTCAAGAGGAGGCGCAAAGCCCGCATCTTAAGCTCTCCCTTTGCAAATCCACAAAACGAGGCTAAGTCCGATTTTTTGCTTACGGTAAGAATGAATGATCCTAAAATAACATCTTACCTTTGGTTAAAATATTTAGATAGTCATTTAATTCTTAATTACGACGTTAAGGTTATACAGTTGAGGTTTCAGTCCACGTTGCTCAGATGGGGTTTTAATATGGCATTGTCTCCTCTCTATAGCTAACAAAGAACCGCTTCCCGAATAGTAAAGTATTGACCATTTAAACGAAGGGGAAAATACTGAATTAACAGAAAATTATGACTCGCAAATGAAAATATGTCGTGTTTTACTTTCAGTGTATGTTGGGATGTCGTGTGCCATTTTGCATGTAATAAGATGACTACCATACAATAGCCACTTTGTCGTCGGACTGTCACACACCAAATATTTTACCTGATAACAGGAGCCAGCGATCAGTTTTATGAATGAAGACCACCTCACAATAGATGTGATTTCCAGAAGTGAAACAGAATGAATGTCGCTTTAGATGGTACGGAGCTACAGTCGATAGATGCGCACAATGTGCTTCCTGGAACTCTGTGTTGCGATGCAATGCGTGCTGATGTTGTCTCTATATCAAGGTCCATAGGAAGGATCAGAAGCATTTTGTCTATTTCAGTGTGGCAGAAGAGGTGAAAACAAACAGCCCTGTCGTTATCGCGTTTCAAATAATTTGCTTGATTCAGCTGAGTGAATTTATCTCCAGTAATGAAACTGGCTTCACTTGCTCGTGTCACGACCGCATCATTTCAAAACACGAGTCCTTATTTATTCCTTCTAGTTAGTTTTATTTCGTATTATGCACGTTTGTTAAATACTTTAAAATTGCTTCGACACATATACCAATATTTTTCTAAAATGAAATAATGAATGTCAAGTAAACAGACTGATACAGCTGAGAGTCTCAGTTTACTGTGCCGTCACTATCGACAAACGGCAGCACATTTTGCGTCTCTTGGCTGCTCTTACACACGTTGTTAAAAAGAGAGCGGGTAGACAACTGACAGGGATAACGAATAAACCAATCATTGTGCCAGTTATTCCAGAATGAAAAGTCTTTCTGATCGCACACATAATCATTCCCGTATACTTCACTTTAAGATTAAGATAGACATATGAGTTTACCAGTAATCACTGTGAGTTGATTCGATTCGCTCGAGCTCATAACAACAGTTAGTTTAATGTGCTGAATTAATATTTAATTGTTTGTTTGTTAACAGCACACAACATATTGACATTGGTTTTCATTCCACAAGATTACAGTACCAGCTGAGAGCATCACTGATAGATCTTATATTTATAGTGGCAGAAATACTGTGTACCCAGTGACAAAGTGAGGATGTAGAAGCACTCACTGTTCATTATGTGGTAACACTGTCAAGATGGCATGCGTTTCTTCTCAAGAAGAAAACCATGCTCGTGGGCAAGGGGGTGACTGTAATTTATGTGGCATGTGTATCTCGGAAGCACTACCTTTCTGTTTTTGCTGGATACTGGTGTTGGTGAAAACCGGGTTGTTATGTAAGGAGATAAAGAGAGAGGGTACAGCTGAGGATCCAGCAGTAACGGTCTCAGTGTAAGCAGGCTTGTGTTGACACTGAATCCCTTTAGGACACACACCATTCTGAGAAAAGAGCCTAACCGGGTTGGAGGAGGGAGGGAGGGAGGGGGGTGGGGTTACAGTTGTACATGAGGTCAAGGGTGTGGTTGACACTCACGCATGAGTCTGAGATGGCTGCATTCAATTTTTGTGTTTGTGGGTGTGTATGTATGTATGTGTGTGTGTGTGTATGTATATTTGTATTTGTGTGTGTATGCGCAATTTGAGGATTACATTCGACCACATGCATTTATAGATGAAGAGTACGGGGATGCTCCATGGTCGAGCGGTTATAATCGTTGCCTGTGTTGAACGTATACAAATGATTTCCTCAAATGTCACTTTACGTCAGCGTCGATGCCGGATAAAAGGGACATGACAATAACTGAGGGGCAGTGTACAAGACTAGGCATCCCATTAATGAAACCATTTCAAATGACTGGATCAGCTCTTGGGAAATATGATGCTTTGCTTCCATAGGCATGAATCTCTGCATGGGGAATTTTCTTTGATACAAAACAGTCCAATCCAAAACGCTTCCATTAGCAGCCTCATTAATTATCACTCAGCTCGTTTGAATCCTGGGGCGTAGGCACATTATGCTCCTTGCCGCTGGCTAAGGGTCAGCCAAGAGGTTTCTTTCAGTAGAGTTCAGGTTAGAGACTGGAGTCAGGAGAACTAATCTGAGCTGGAATGGGAGCTAATGTTGTTATTGTAGTGATGTAGTGATGGATTGGTGCTTATGAAATGACTCCATCTGAGGTGGGGGGGGGGGGGGGGGGGGGGGGGTTCGTTTCATATGTAAGCTAATGTTCAACAACAAATCATTCTAAAAATCACCTAGACACTTGTTTGACCAGGACTGTGTCTATTTAAATAGACTTGCGTTTGTTCTGCTCTGTTCTGTACGTCGTGTGAGGCTTGCATTTTAGCTTGCATTTAGTGATAAATTGTATTTTGGAGTTTCAGATTGGAGCCAAGATAAACTCCATGGAGTATCCAAGACACTTATGGTGCCAGTGGGAAGCACACTCAGAAAAATTCAAAAGTGACTCATGCTGTTTTGAGCTTCTTCATGGTTTACATTGAAGATTTTAGCATCCCTAGGAAACATATTAGAATTCCTAAAGAGATTCCCAGAAAGAGCTCACAGCTACTGAGCAAACAGTTTTTCTAATTACAACCTGTTATATCACAATCTTTGACTGAATAATGTGACAAGCAATTTCCGCGTGTTCACTAATAAAAATTAATTAGATACTATCTATTCCTCCAGTGAATTTCCAAATTAGACACTTGACACAAAACACAAAAGGAAATATGGTCTGATTTTATGATGGTCTGCATATAGTATCATCCGGTTTAAAGCACTGTGCAATAAGAGAGACTTCTGGCCTGTACCATAGCTCCCTGCATTTAGAATCCCTTTTCAAGTAATCAGGAGTCAGAGTTCTGTGGCTCAACCTACTCACCCGACTGTTGTAGCCTCCTTAGTGCTGATTACGATACCATGATATGATTTGATTGTGTGTCCGAGAATGTGCTCAGGGGAGGATGTGGCCTTTACCACCCAATGAGAGCCCTCTCCAAAGAGTCCTGGACCTCAGCCTCGCCCCTATGCCTTCCATTAGGCAGCTGAAAGGGCGTCCAATTACTCCCACTGCCCGCACTGTGGTACACTCTAATGAGCTTCCTCTGTGAGTGCGTCTCTGCACCGTTCAAGCTCGTATTTGTGTGTTTGTGCTTTATGCTACGAGTTTGTGCATCTGTGTGTGTGTGTGTGTGTGTGTGTATGTGTGTGTGTGTCTGTGTGTGTTTGTGTGTGTCTGTTTTCACATAACCAAGAACAGTGTTGTGATTTGCACAGATCAGATATTCAGTAGCAGTGTGGTGTTTGGTCTTGCAAACAAATGAATGGCTGCATAAAATGCTATACCATAGCGTGATGCATCGATTGTCAGGCTTCGACTCAGTTAGATGCTGTGGGGGGCAAACAAGAAACCTTGTTTGATACTCTTTTTTTTCATTGTCCCTATCTCACACTTCTGCCCCATCTTACAGGTCCATATTGTCAATGTCAGTTCAGAATGTCGTCTCTGTACCTCAGTGCTGTGATGCTCTCATACCCTTGAATGTGTCATGCCCTGTTTCTCTGTGACATCAGTCCCAGGACATAACCACAGTGCTTCTGTTTTACATTGTGAGGTCCTGACTTTGATTTGAAGGGAGTGGTGGGTTCTAGGGAGTGAATTTGTTCATCTGCTTGGCATCTCACGCATGGCCTTTCTGTGGCTTTGTAAATTAACTGAGCCTTTAATGGCTGAGCAGAATTAGGATATTGAGGATCAGGGCTGATTTAACAGCTGGAAGGGATAACAAAACAGAGGAGAAGAGACGAATGGAGAGAGGAAGAGTAGAGCAAACATGAGGCACATTTTAAAATGAGATGCCTCACTTGGATCTCCTCATTGGGGTTGTGTTAATGGTGACTAGCTGGGAGATAAGGATGATTCATGAGGCATTCCAAGAAGTGGCTGATGTGGATTCTTAGAACAAAAATCAGTTCAAGATCTTTTCTCCATTTGGAGATGTTATTAATTAACGGCACCCCTGGGATTCGTACAAGTTGATATTGCTCTTCCAGACTGATGAAGTCCAATCAGAAACAGAACTGTTGATCACAGCAGTTACACCATACACAGCTGTAGCCCATTAGAACAGCTAATTGGGCTTAAAAATGTTTTAATAACTATTTAGCTTCTGGAATAGACTCTATTCCCATAGGGAATATTAAACACACGCTAAATGTTTGTTAACCGTCACAATAGGTATGTGGGCAGCGTACTGAAGATGAATAGATGCTTATGTTAATACACTTAGTTCATTTTACTTCTGTACTGAGACCTCATTGTCCTGCGATTACATACAAATATCCTCAAGTTAATGCATTGACTCGTATCGACAGCCTGTTCCTTAAGTAGCGCACGATTGGCTGTTAAGCAAAAGAGGACAAGACAAAGTTGGCCAAACAGAAATAGTGGTACATGCAGGGAAAGAGGAAGAGAAGGACAAGCATCTCAGCATCTTAGGTCCATTGTGAAGGACTCGATCAAAGCAAACGTATAGTATTGCACATTTGATCCAAGGTTTCGGTGCCGCGGGGTCGGCTTCCTGCTTTTGTGCCACATGATAGCAGGTGAAGGAAAGGGTGAAAATCTTGCTGAGAGAGCGATTTGCATCCTGACGACGTGCGATGTATATTTTTAGCGCTGCCCTCATCGAGACAGGAAATGGGATAGTGGGGGTGCATAATGTATCAAATAGCATACATTCTCCAAGTTCTTCAGCATGTTTTCTTGACTCCAGTCTTCACACACTTTCCCAAGTCCTCTACACTAGACTGGATGGTTCAGCCTTATTTGGGAAAACTGTATGTTTTAATATTCTCACGGCAGGGAAGCTTTTGCCTCAAGATGTCTGTTGGTTTTGCTTCAGGAGGCCACAGTAGCTTGATAAATGCTGTCTGTTTATTTGCAAAACCTGGAAAATATCCAGTTATCACATCACGTATAACAACTGAAGTAGGACAAGAAATATGATTTTATGCGAAGAAAAAAAAAGAAAAACCACAACACAGGGACTGAGGCAAATTTCCCTTATGTAAGTGTTTTGGAAGACTAGCAGACTATTACATCTCCTCTGCTTTTGTACTCTGCCCTGTCTCATTTTCACTGCCATTCGGAAAAGCATTACCGCCATTCCTCACCACACAGAGACAATTTTGGTTTTATATGAAGCTTTCACACACAACCATTCATCTACACACACACACACACACACACAGTGCTATCACATTCACAAAGGAGAGATAACAGAGAGGATTTTGAGAGACTAAGGAAACTACAGAAGTATTGAACAATACGATGAAGTGTGACCAAAAGCAAATATGGAGAAGTTTCCCAGTCCTCCGGTGAATAGGGAAGCCTCTGTGAGAATCAGCTACACTACTCACTTAAAACTGGCTTCTCCAGCAGAAGGCTGAGCAGCTTGACGGAACGCTGTCCCTGTGTTCTTGCCGAATCAATGAAACATCTGTGTGTCTCAGATGTGCGAAGATCGGTATTTGTGAGTGTCTTGTAATGGGGCAGGTGAGATTGGCTCATCCACCTGCTGCTGGCGCAACACGGCAGTCAATATTGATTTTTCAACCCCTGGCAATGCCATCCGGTTACAGCGCTTGTCTTTCCACCATCTCCTCCCTTCCTCCATCAGGAGAAAGCCCAGGGGTCGATTCACCTTGACCTGAATACCACGTCGGCCCCACCAGTCAGAGGTGCAATGAGAATAATTACCTTCAGGACCAGGCGTGATAATTAGGGCGACCTACAGATATTACTGTGTACAGCAGAGCACAGATAGCCGTGGTGCAGTCTGGGGGTTAAATTACCTTGCTCAGGGCCCAGGGCAAAGCAGAGAGACATCTGTGATTTAGATGTAAGGACAGATATGACCAACATGCCATAATGTGACGTAACAGCCATCATAATGCACATGACTGATGTACTGTCATGGGCATAAACACTTCAGGAACATTAAACGAGTCTGATGACGTGACTATGCATGTCTCTCTCGGCGCTTAGCAACCCTTCCTTTTGTTTTTTAAAACGTCACCATGCCTCTTTTACACTCGAAGTAACATTGGGTTGGCATTACAAACACCGCTTAAAGCTAAAGGTTACCCTTATTGCAGTATTGATTGCCTGATAATTGTGAATGCAGACTGTTCCCAGCCACAATCAGCTGTTTCACTAATAAGATCAGACTCGCCTGTATGCCGTTACACGCTTATCTGCCTCCCCAAGCCCACCAGGCAGGAGTATTAAGACACGATGTTCTGTAACCCTCCCCCTGGTTGTGAAAGAGGTGCTGATTTGTGGACTGAAGTGAGACTCTGATAGAT
The DNA here is from genome assembly GCF_902362185.1 of Chanos chanos. Lineage (NCBI taxonomy): Eukaryota > Metazoa > Chordata > Actinopteri > Gonorynchiformes > Chanidae > Chanos > Chanos chanos. The sequence goes on along the minus strand of NC_044506.1, from coordinate 10,344,912 downwards.
GAATGAATTGCTTTATGATTATCTCTTGAAGATGACCCCTCATGCACGTTACGCATTCAGTTGAAGTCTTAACTGTCGTAAATAGTCAAACAGATTTGTTTGAGATGTGCATTTGATGGAGTGGTTTAGATATGACTCATTTTACTCGTAGTGTTTTTTAACGTTGAATTGTTTATAAGAGGGTTAAGATGGTTTGCACCACATGTTCTTTGCCGTGGAAACCACGTTCTTTTTCAAGTTATCTCTAATATCCATTTTAACATGGTCATCTCAGTGAATAAAAGGTAGTTCTATCCAGAACATACCACCTCTCCCGTGCTGATTAATGACCTCCACATTTAATTTGAGGAGAGGCTGTAGATGATGGTCGTTGGGAGCAGCAGAGGCTCCACAGCTCCACGACATGATGGATCTGTTTGCGTCTCCTGCTGGAGCACTGGAGCGGTGCCAGCATAGGCAGGAGGCTGGCAGAGAGATCTCGGGCACAGATACCCAGGGAGTTTTAGAGTGGTAGTTAGGTGAATATGGAAGCATAGGGCACTTTTCAAAGATCAGTGACAGCCTAAAGAAAAACAGGCACAGGGGAGAAGAGGCATTTGAACTGTGACAGGTATATTGTAATGTAAACCATTTTTTTTTTCTTTTTGGTTTATATATGTTGCATCATAAAGGGAGTGTGGGGTTTAAAAATTGTTAAACGATTGTCATTTTTCTCTCTCAGAACTGACGTCAAAGCTTTGTGTGTGTGTGTGTGTGTGTGTAAGCAGTGTGTTCATGGAGAAAAAAGGAGAGGGACAAATTTAATCTGTGCTTGTACAACAGGAAGATTATCCAAGTGCTATAGAGTCTGTGTCGTATTGTTATTAAAAAAAAAATCAATGTTACAGGTGAGATTACAGCTCTGCACATCTCAGCTCTTACAAAGATTTAAAGAAATGAGAAAAGGGATTTTCTGTAGAGCAGTACACTTTATGCTGCAGTTATACGATAGTTATATGATATGATAACTTTCCCTTTAGTATGTGAAATATGCATACTTAATATCTGTGCTCTGTCATTGAGAAATAAGTCCATTTTTTTCTGGCTGATGGCTGAGATAAGTTGTGTGGGTTAAGTAGAATACGTTATTTCTTATATGTGAATTAGTATAGATTTTCATCGTTTTACTGGCATTGTTGAATGGTGAACTCAACATTAAAGGCCAGACGCATGAGAGACTAGACAACTTCCATTTGGCACAGGCTGGAAGACAGAACAAGAGGCTACAAGCTCAGGCCCAGATCTAACACTCTCTGTCTGCCTCCCTCTCCAACACATTTCTGCCTGTTCTTTTCACCCTTTTACTCTGTCCGTGAAAGGCTGAAATTGTTTTGTTTTGTTTTTTTAATGCATCATGCCCTGTCTCTCTCTCTAAAATGAAAGACATGTGTTTTGCACTATTTCAATATTTCAAGATAATGTATTAAAATTTCATGTATTTTTACGTAGTTCACTCCGAAGCAGTCTTTTTTTGTGCCCAAAAGAGAGTCAGTCAAATAAACAGACAGACGATGTTTCTTTTACTTTTGTTGTGTCACTGTGCACTCTCTCTCTCTCTCTCTCCCTCTCTCTCTCACTCTCACTCAGTAGAATTACTTTGAGGTCTCTCTTCTCTTTCTCTTTCTCTCTTTCTCTCTCTCTCTCTCTCTTTCTCTCTCTCAGTAGTATTCCTTTGAGCTCTCGTTCTCTCTCTCTCTCTCTCTCTCTCTCTCTTAGTTAAGGGTTCTTTGACTACTGCTTTGTGTATTTTGACTCTGTGGATGTGCTAGCTTTATGAAGTTGTCTGGAAGTGGCTCTGCTGAACTTTGTCAGATATATTATGTCTTGGCGCGTGTGCACGACTGATGAATGAGACAGGGAGTTGGCGGCGGCAGCCTCAACACAAGAAACACAGCAATAAACCGTCTCACCCAAATTAGCGTATCAGGAAAGAGACAGGAAAACAATAAACTTATGTCAGCATAGCTATGCAAGTTTCAAAAGAAATACTGTTGTTATCCCCAGAATTACTATTACTAACCCGGAGGAGGGGACTTTGATTGGTCCCTAACAATGAATTTTTCATGGACAGAATTTCGGCAGCGCTCCTGTGTGTCCTTAACTTCTTTGAAATTGTATGCATTAAACATTTAAGCGAAAACTTTGTTCTGTTTTTCCGAGTCTTTCTAAGTTTCATCCCTGAGGCATAACAGGTGTGCTGAAAGGAAAAAAAAAAGAAGAGAGAAAAAAAAAACCTCTGTTATTGGTTGTTGAGATTTTTTTTTTTGTTTATTCGCACGGACCTATATGCAGTATGCAGGGATTTGTCTTTGATCATTTTCTCACATAAATCAAACCCAGTGTGAAATCACTTGGCATTCTACACAATGATAAAACTGTGAGTTTGAGCGCTAAGTAATTAGTTATTCTGTCTCTCCTGTCTGAACACAGTGGATGAATCTTTCTTCCCCTTCAAGTTAATGGACATGCATTGCCGATGTATCTGATTATGCTCGTATCAGAGCCAAACGTTAACGTTGTCGGAGCACGTACTAGAGCACGTAGCATTAAGGCTGTACCATTGCCTAATGATGCCTAATGAATGCATATTCATCGAAACATCGGGGTCGTTAAAACTGTTCTTTGAAGGTTCACTGTTGTTCACTTACTTGCTGCATTGCCAGTGCGTTGCCAGTGCGTTGCCAGTGTGAATGGAGGCCACATCGTTCCCTGTCTGTGTGACCCACATAAGAAATAGACGTGCCTTTAAAAGCCCAGGTTCCTCAAAGGAGACATGCTCGGGGCTGACCCCATTGTACCGTTTTCTTCAAACACTCTGGTACTGGCCCTGTCTGGGCTATAAACAAACAAACAAAAAAATAAATGAAATTGTTAGTCCTAGACCAAAGTCACAACTGTTTCCTACAGTTATTTCTATTCTAGTCCATCTTAGCTAGCTTTATGGTCAACTAAGTCAGCTAAAAGGTTTAAAAATCTATTTCTACACAAAGGGCAGGTAAATGGTGAAAAGCAAAAAGAAACTCGATTGTGCAACTCTTTTGTTGCTCTAATAAGTGCAGACTGTTCTCTGACGACCTTAGGCTCTAGCCCACGACGCAGAATTTCCAGACTCATATGCCATTTCTAATTTATGGTTGAGATTTTATGTTTATGATAGAAGAATGAAGAAAGCCTTGCCAACAGCCAGGCCCTGGAAATATTCTCCCAAGTGATTACTGGCTGACAAGCAATCACACATTCACAGCACCATCTGCAAATCTCCTACCAGCTTACAGCCGACCCACACCCGCACGCATACACACACACACACACGCACGTACACACACACACAGGCTGTGCATCACAGAGGTCATTCAGTTTCTTGTGAGGGCTGAGTCTGATTATCAGGCTCACATGTAGCACGGGGCTCAGTAACCTTCACCTCCATCATTCATAATGATAAATTCACCTATGAACTGGGCTCACTGGGTTGTGAATAGAGTGCCCAGTGAGGGCCTGTGGCCTTTGAGAGTTACACCACGCTGACCAGATAACAGTGCTCTATGACTGATGTATTTGCTGCTCTTATAAACAGCTGCACTTTCGTCCATCTGTCACTGTTGGCACATTTCTCTCTCTCTCTCTCTCTCTCTCTCTCTCTCGTTCCATAATGTCCCTTCATTCCTATAGCCCATCATTTTGATCCTGCTGTAATTAGACTGGGGCTTTTCATGACTGAATGGGTCAGCCCCCATTTCTCCACAAAAACAGCTCCACATTTTCCTGTACTCAGACGCATTATCACACATGTACGTTAACACACCTCCATTCCCAAGCCTTCCCGCTGTCGACGGACGGACGGCTAGGATTGGCAGCGGTCCCTGTTGGAAAGCGTGATCAAATAAAGGCTGCAACGGGAGCTTTTATTCTCGCCCGGGCTGGAGGGACTTCTCCCACTGAGGACACAGCCTCATTCTTATTTTTACCTCCTTCATTAGCGTTCATCTCTCTCTCTTTCTCTCTCCCTCTCCTTCTCTCCCCCTCTCTCTCTCCCTCCCTCCCTCCCTTTCTCTCCTCTTCCTCTGTCTTTCTGGTATTATTCTATCATCTCCTGCCCCTCCTTTCTCCTACACTACCCTTTTTCGTGGAGTGTATTAAATAGACTGTTCATTGATTTGGGTCGGGGCTCGACCCATGCTGTCTTCATTAAAAACCATACCTGCCAGCTATGAAGTGATCCAAACAGCATGGCGCAGTGCTACAGCGGCCTCAAACATTAGAGCAATGCTTTAGGGAGTGCTCAAGTCAACTTCAACGTTACGCTAACGTTTGGGGAAGGCATTTTAACATTATGCTAATGTTTTGAGGAGCGCATGCTCCGTGGGATTTGAGGGTATGGAATAGATCTGCCTGCAGCTGTGGCGTTGTCAGATGTTATTGTAACAGGGCTGAAATGTCAGTGGGGTATTTGATAGTGATCTGCTTTTTTCTGCCTTGAACTGAGTTCTTACTTGGATGCAGTCAGCAGACTGTTTTGTGCCTTTGGCTACTAAGGGATCAAATGTTCTTGAAATGCTGCTTTTGAAAACAGAAGAGAACATTGGGGGTAAGGAGGGAGGATGTTTTTTCTTCATCCCGAGGGGAAAGAAAAGACAAGTGGCAATAAAACGAGAGACACAAAGAAAGAGCAACAGAGCAGAGAGAAAAAGAGAAAGAGAGGATGTAAAGCTAGGATAATTAAGGTAGAATTCTGAGAGATTGAAAGAGGAGGGAAAATAAAAAAAGAAAGGGATAGAGTGAAAAGGGAGAGAGAGAGAGAGAGAGAGAGAGATCAAAAGTGGGATGCTATGTGGTGTCAGATTGCTTCTGATTACTCCTGTTTCACAAAAAAAAAAAAAAAATGGATGAGACATGCAGCCATAAAAATTCAGGAGCCAAAAAGAAAAAAAAAAATCGATTCCTGTCTTCTTTTTTTTAGATCCTGGAAGGAGATACTCTCAATGCAAAATATATTTTCATCTCTATTCCTCTCCATTTCTCACCGTCTCAGTTTCCTCTCTCCCTTCCCGCTATCAGCATATATTATACATATATGTACATATATATACACACACTCATGCTGTGTAGTGTAGGGTACTTGTTCTTGGCCCTTATGCAGGCACAGGCCTAATGAGCTTCTCATATCACAGCTTGTCAGGCCAGGGTCCCCAGGCATTTTGTGTGTTTTTCCCACACAAGACTGCATCTTTCCCCCACCCCCACCCCAAGAGCGTAAGCCTGCCCCCTCCTCCCTACACCCTCCCTCCTCACTTCACCCCCCATCCCCACCCCCACCCCCACCCCCCTGCCCCGCCATCCTTCCATCCATCTACTCTTCCATGGCTGGATTAGCAGGCCAGATGTTGCTGACCCACAGAAAAGAGTGGAACAGCTGTCTTGGGGACAGAGTGGGAAGCTTGTCCCGGATTTTGACGAGGCAAAACATTCTGACAACATCGAGCAAAGTATGGATTATTCCTCACGTCGAGCGAACGTGCGGAGGAGCAGCGAGCGTCTGGACCGAGAGCGGGAGAACGAAGAAAAGAAAGATGTTCGCGCAGAGACTGACATGACATTTTCCATTTTCCCTCCTGCTCCCTTGCTTTAAATCATCTTCAAGGATGGTTTTAGCGGTTGTAGACCCTGTATCCTGTCAGAAAGAGATGGTTCGTTCTTAAGCAGAATTTGTTGCGTTGTCGTATGCCGGCTTTTTTAAACCTGAGAGCATTTTTCTTGCGACACAAAGTGAAGCATCAGTGAGTAAAGGATGAATAATTCTTTGTGGAGAAAATCTAATTCATCACCATTTCCTTCCTTGCTTCTTGCCTTTTTACTCAGATACTCAGCTCTTTATAAGTCTAATTAAATTCATAGTCAGAGAGAAAGCTGGCTTAAAGCTACACTTAGGGGATAATTAGGGCCCAGTGTGTGTCTCTGCTTATATCTCGTCTCAGACAGGTTTAGTATAGTTAGGAAAATCTCTAGCAGAATCCTGATTGTTGAAATGAATCCAATTTGGTAACGGTGACATCACTCCACACCAAGCCTCATCCATTAAAGACAAGTGCTGTGCTCTAAAAACAGCTGGGTCTGTGTCTCAGTCGTAGATCAGAGACAGTTTGATAACCTCTTTTCTGATGATAACAGACACCGCCCCCCCCCCCCTTGGGGGTTGCTGGGTACTCATATCTTACATTTACCATCATCACCAAGTTTAAAGTTACTTTACCATATGGTGCAAATTGGATAAAATGATACGTCACGTAGGAGTGATGGTCAAAATGGCAAAACATATCAGATGGAGCAAAGAAAAAAAAGGAATAAAAAACGAGAGAAAAGAAAAGAAAAACAAGATGCCAGCACGGCTGTTAAGCGGGCCAGATCTCACACACTCTAACACTACTGCCGGGCCCCTTGCCAGCGTGAGCCGACTCTGTTCTTCATTTGCTGTTGCAGTCTTTTTTTTTTTTTTTTCCCCTCTCATCCTCTCCCTCTGTTAGCTTAGCTCTGATCCCTGTCTTAAATCAATCACAACAGCCTGGGCCCTGAATGACTTAGTCCAGAGATCTGTTGCTTTTAAGTGTTGGTTTTGGCCTCGCTCGCTCCGGCCCTAGGAGAAAGTGAGGAGAGCGTAGCACTGGATCTGAATCAAAGACAGAGTTAAAGCATTAAAGTGATAGCTTTAATTCCGTACACGGGAGAGAGAGCGCACATCAAACCTGAGATGCATTGATGGGAGAGAGCACATATGTTAATTCATAAATGAGCTAAGAGTTGTGTCAGTTGTATAAGTGCAAGTCCAGATGGACTCTTAATGATGTTTCCTCCTGGCCTGTCCTTTTGGGCGAGGTTAATATTTTCGAGAGGAACATTTTAATAATAAAAACCCTTTAACGACAGGATTTCGTAAACTCAAATCGGAAGGGCTAACAGCATGGCTACGTAATCATAAGAAGTGACCATACCTGAAGCTGATACTGTCGTTAGCTTTGATACATGTACTTTATTTTTGGTTCCACTCAGTTATGTAAGGTAATTTAGCTCAAATTCAAACCAGGCTTATTCCATTGTTCACATCCGTCATCTGTCGACAAGAAAAATGGAGAGAGAAAGCATGGCAGAAGGTTCCAGAGCTCTGAGTGTGTGTGCGTGTGTGTGTGTGTGTGTGTACTGAGCCACATCTAAAACTTTTTTTTCTGTTGTGCTGCTTGGATTACTGTCCATCTCAGAGGCGGTGTGGGCAACAGTTAATTAATTATATCAAGTACTTGGCTTCTAACTCATGTTTTTTCTTTCAAAGCAGAATGTGCAAAAAACGCAAGCTGTTTGGTTGGTTTGTTTTTTGCTTTTTATCAGGAGTGATTAATTTGTACTGAAAGTTGATGTAGCGTTGGCTTGTTTTTACAAATCGGCGTACCTTTCACTGAGGACTTTTTAACTTTTATGAGTTACCTTGCATTTATTTACATAAATTTTAATCAAGCCTCTTTTTTATGAAGTCCTCTCAAGGTCTTTGGCCAAGCTGTTAAAATAGGACTTTTAATACTAATACAATTCATTTGATTTTGGTCTGTAATTGGTTTCATGCCTTTCGAAAAAAAGATGCCGGAAGTTATCTAAAAAAAAAAAAAAAGATTTCAAACAGTCCTCTTAGCAGATTGGAGTTAAAGTCTGTCGGTGATTTGCTTTTGTGTTTTCAAAAAGAGAGTATAAATTGTAACTGACTCTTTTAATCTTCCGCAGCAGGTGTTAACCGGGGCCTCGGTGTTGACGCGGCGAACGCAGACACTCATCGACATGGGAAAGCAGAACAGTAAACTGAGGCCTGAGATGCTTCAGGACCTGAGGGAGAACACGGAGTTCTCTGACCACGAGCTGCAGGAGTGGTACAAGGTGAGTCCACACCCCTTTTTCTCTTGCGGAGGACATGACGAATCATTTTCGCAGCCTGAGCGTATTTCACAGTGTCCTTTCACAAACTCCTGATTATACCGCAACCACAAAAAAAAAAAAAAAAAAAAAGAACTCTAACTTTAGCTGAGAACAAGTACGGCCTTCCCGTCATATGATGGCATTTATAGATGCGCCAGGACCCAAAGCATACTGAATTACAAAACAGTAACCCCCCACCCCCCCTGGGGTGGTAGCCAGATATAGTTTGCTGCACTTATATCTCTGCTAGAAGTGATCATGGGAAAAGATCTGGAGTAAGAGGATCCGTATCCATGGCTCTGGCGTTAGCTGTGATACCCCTGAGGAGGGACACAGACGACTGCACCAAACACAAAGCTATATGAATGGATTAGTCTCAGATATTGAAATATAAGCCTTGTGAGTCACGCTGCTTCAGGAGGGCTCAGCTTCTCGATTCTGACCTTAATTTTAACCCCACAACCTCATTACTACAGGTCAGGAATCAGAACTACTGCAGTGTGATGAACACTTGGCAGGCAAAGCTACATTTTTTTTTTTTTTGTAAGAGATTTCAAGGGATTATTATGTCTTCTTGTTGTGGTGTAATACTCTTACTTAATCCTCCAACGTTCACATAACAGACATTTAGGGTTTCTAAAATGTTTCCATTCAGTTATGCTTGGCTTTATATATTGATGCCACTAAAACCCACTTCAACAGTAATGTAATTTTCTTCTCTTCCTCAAAGGGGTTCCTTAAAGACTGCCCTAGTGGACATCTTAATGTGGAAGAGTTCAAGAAGATCTATGCTAACTTCTTCCCGTATGGTGATGCCTCAAAGTTTGCCGAGCACGTCTTTCGCACTTTCGACACCAACAACGACGGCACCATCGACTTCCGGGAGTTCATCATTGCGCTTAGCGTGACATCACGTGGGAAGCTGGAGCAGAAGCTTAAGTGGGCGTTCAGCATGTATGACCTGGACGGTAACGGTTACATCAGCCGTGAGGAAATGCTGGAGATTGTACAGGTCAGAGAACATACAGTATTATGTATCCAAGAACTACATAACACTCTGTGTCATCTTTTTAGGTTGTTGTGTTGATGGGTTTAATCGGTCCACCGGAAAGATCTCAGATATGTGTTACAACAGCTCAACTGTATTTTCTGTCTTAGAAATCTTTGTCACTTAACTATAAATGCGAGTGTGTGGTGACAATTCGAACTAATTCTCAGAATTCATTGTGGTTCAGAAAACATCTGCATAAGCTTAACATATGGTACATCTCTCTGGGTATGCAGTCTCACGCACACACACACACACACACACACACAAGCACACACACACACACACACACACACACACACACACACATACACACACACACACACACACACACACACAATAGTGTATGTTAAGACCCTGAGGTAGCCATTATATCATTACATCGTTAGGTAAATTAGATTGGCGAGTCTGGTTTGGTTATGTTGCTCGACCTGGAGCCATATGGTCTGTGATTAAAGCAAGTAAGATGAAATATGAACTTTCTAAATTGAGTCCTTATACATCATGCACACATCCAGTTCTTTATTGAATTTCATGAGATTCAAAATGATTAGAAATCGATTGTATCCAAGAAATGTTTATGCGCAAGTTTGCCATTCATACATGTCACTCTCAACCAACACGCTGAATGAAAATGGTTTTTAGTGGAACGCATGCACTATGAAGTGTTGGCCAATTAGTCCCTAAACACTACCACCTCAGTTAACTACTGCTAATGCCATTCTCTTCAAAGAGCCTGTAAATACATAGCCTGTCTAGGACCTGCTCTCTAAAGTTCAACCTAAACCTTTATCCTAATAATTCACCTTAAAAACTGACTCTAGACCAGTTGCCTCAAGGCATCATGAGTTTATCTCACTCAGGCTTTATTCTTGAACAAAAAAAGGGGAGAAAACACTGTCCCCTGGTGGTTAAAGTCAGCACAGTTGTATAACTTTAGAACTGCCCAGATGCTTCTGCCGCGCTCCGGGGGGTGGATCATCATTACCATGTCCTTAGCGTGCTCAGCGGGGACCAGTCTGCTGGAGCAAGGCTAGGCAGTTCTCCACCGCATGTAAGACGCTCTAACCAGCAGTGCCGTGGGGATATCGGTGGAGATGAAATGGGGGGATGGTGAGAGACTGTGAGCTTGGTCTCTCTCTCTCTCTCTCTCTCTCTCTCTCCCTCTCTCTCTCTCTCCTGCTCTCGGATTAGCGAGTTAAATTTAACTGGGATTTATCCCTGAGTGTGCAGAACGGTGGGATTATCTGCGGGCCATTGAGGTTACGGTTCAGTGGCACTCTGGGATTGCCAGGCCATTGTATGTCTCTACATGACCAAAGCCCTTAGAAAGAGGAGCTGTCAATTGCTTTACCACCAATACGATACACCCAACACATCCAAATTCTTTTTATGAACTTACCTCATATAAAACAGTACACATATACAGTTAATCTCTTCCAGTGTTAGAACAGTGACAATAATTCAGCGAGCAGCATCTGCCATGTGTTGAGTCTCAGTAAAAGTCAATTAAGCAATCTGATATTTCATCCGGTGTATTGGAGGGTTAGCAGCTTTTCCCTAAATGAGAACATCAAGCTCTCTTTTTCCTTTCTTTATCATGTTTTTTTCTCAGGCTATTTATAAGATGGTTTCATCAGTAATGAAAATGCCAGAGGATGAGTCCACACCTGAGAAGAGAACAGATAAGATCTTCAGACAAATGGACTTGAACAATGACGGTAAGACTTTGTGCAGTCTGTCTTTTCTTTCTTTTCTCTTCTTTTTTTTTTTTTTTTGGTTGTTGTTATTCTGCCGTTTTCGTGGGTTTTTCCAGTGCTTCCTTTTCTCGTTTTCCTCACGCAGGCAAGCTCTCCCTGGAAGAGTTCATCAAAGGTGCCAAAAGCGACCCCTCCATCGTGAGGCTACTGCAGTGTGACCCCAGCAGTGCCTCGCAGTTTTGAGTCCCTCCAGAAACAGGCGCTCAGTGCATGAAGGTTCTCGTCTTTCATTCTTGTCTGTGTTCCAGATGGAAGGTTTTAAGGAAGAAGAAAATGCTGAATACTTTTACTTTGAATCTATCAAGAAAAAAAGGAAGGACACGCGATACATTTGAAGAACAAAGAAAACACCTGCCAAGACATTGTTTTGTCTGCTGCAAATCATTCTGTCTGTCTCTCCACGGAGGTCAGTCGAGCTTTTCGGTTCAAAAACGTGAAGCAGCCAACACTTTTCCTGAGTCCAGAGATTTGGAAGCGAACGTTTTGGTTTTTTTTCTGGAAATTGTGCATGCGCACCCCTGCCCCACCCCACCCCACCCTGCCTGGCCCTTCCCTGCGTCCCCTCCCCAAACCCAATCTTTTTCTTTTTTTTTTTTTTCCTTTCAGAACGTACAGATCTCTTACCACTTTTTATATCCATAATTACATGTGTAAATATATATATCACACGCAGATTAATATTACTGAATCAAAAAGGCAATTATACGTGTCTTTTCACACGACTTGCATTTGAAGGCAGTATTATGTAGCTCTCGTCAATATCCGAATCTGTAGCCTCTTCTAGACAGAGTGGACTGGGAAGAACTGAAAGTTGAAATTTTTCTGCTAATGGCGCCGATGATCTTTCTCTGAAAGAGAGTGCCCGAAGTTCCTGTCGTTCATTTGTTGATTTCATTTTCGTTGTTATTGTATATATATATTTTTTTCCGCCTGTTCTTTATTTATTTTTGCAATTTGTTGTGGTGTTATTTTATCATGGATAATGATTTTGTTTACTGCTGAGTAGAAATATGAGAGAGACTTGGGACCAGTCCTACATATATATATACATATATATCTCCTTGGCAGAATGTTTTGAGTGCAAGGTTTTGCAAAGCAAATATGTGAATCAGGGGAAACATTCCACCGAGTTTTGGATCAGAGACAAATGTAGCACATATCATTTTGAGGTACTGCGTGTATTTGTATGTGTGTGCATGTGCGTATGAGAGAGTAAGAGTTTGTGTGCATGTTTTGTGTGGGTGTGCTAACTTTACAGTATTCTGACTTTGTGTTGTTAAAAAAAAACAAAAAACAGTATGTTTGTAGGTTTTAGTAAATTTCTGACCCCCAATATTAAGCATGATATAGTTGCATCAGTGTACTGAACCATTTGATAATCAAACCAAACATACATCAAGGCAGCCTGAAAATTTCTGTTTGTAGTTCCAAGCACTTCATCCAACATCATACACACACAAAAAAGAATGTACTTTTTTTATTAGTTTAATTCATCAATGTGAGTATCTTTATCAAAGTCAAATCTCTTCTTTCATCCAAAAGAGAGGTATCACTCTGCGAGCCAACACCAAGGGCTTCTTTACACTCTTGAATGAGGGAGTGCAGAAATTTTCACTGCTTTGATCTTCTTTTGTGGTATTCGTGACAGAAGAAGAAGAAAAAGAAGAGAAAAGACTTCACACTCTGCTCTGCTTCACTTAAAGCATCCCAGTGTAGCTTCTCCTGCCTTTTTTGTGTACTGCGAGGGAGCTTTCGTCTCCATCTTAACAAAAGTCCCACATCTGAAGCGAGCTGCACCTCATTACTTCCACGTTTGTACTGAGGGACCATATCTGACACGGCACCCTTGACAACCGCACTACTTTTATGTTGCATGAAGACCTCATGCGAGGATGTCATGATTGTCCCCTTTCACTGAAACCTGATGGCAAATATACCTATGTGTTTGAAACAGTGCATTCTGGTCTTTGTTTTCTTTCCCACCCCCCCCCACCCCATCCCTCATACTTGCATAACAGTTTGAAAAACAGCACTGTCAAGGCAGTAACCTGTCGGTCCTGCTCAGTGTCTGTGTGACGAAATCACTTCGGAAGGTAATTTTCCGTTGGATAGGTGGCTCCGCTTGTACACAGCTGAGGAAGGCATTACTCAGAATACTAATGTGGCAAATATGTTACAGAACATTAAAATGAGGGAAAGGTAAAAAAAAAAAGGTTCAGCTGAAGGGTTTCATTTATTTATGGGGGAGAAAATAAATACCACATTATTTATATAAAGCTATATGTAATCCTTGCGTACTCTGCAGTCATTTATTGCATTGTCACTTTAGTCCTTAACCCTGCCAATTGAAGTCATGCTCCACTGCCTTCCAGGTTTCGTAAATATTACGCTTAAGCACCCTTAATCCATATGAACACCTCTGGCCCACACGCACGTCCACGACTCACAACTGTTAAAAATTAAAACTATGAAAACAGGCAGCTTCATGTGACCCTCAAGGCCTCGGACAGAGAAAACATCAGACATTTAAAACACATCGGTGTGCCACACGTAGGTACATAAACACCTGAGAGCCGCACGTAAATGGTAAACTGTACAAGTTTCAATTGTTCGCATTTACATTCAAGTATGAGCAGTTTCAAGATAAAATAACCTCCAGGTCAGTATAACCCACATACACTGAGGTCCTGGGGCAGGGCTTTCAGATCCAGAAACTGGATCGATTTAGGGAGGCGCGGTTGAACGGGGGAGACTGCTGGACCTGGGCGGAGCGGGCGGAGCGATGGGAATGGTGGGGTTTGGAGGTACGGAGCAGTTCGTGCTGCTCCGGAGGTCGCTCGGGGGGCCTCTTCTCATTGCGTCCTTGCTGATGTCGCGGTGGAGGGGCGTAGCGAGGGAGGGCGGGTGCCCCAGAGGCTTGCGTGGTCTTCACCTGAAAGACAACACACAGATGCTCCGTCACACATTGCAGTCGAATGACTCACCGCTTATGCTGCAGGACACACTGTACCCTCTCTCGCTCTCCCCCCCCCATCACGAACACATGTATAGATAGAACACTGCATATGAGTCATCAAAATCAGCACACTGGTCTCTCATTCACCCATAGACCTATAAGTGCATAACCATTCCAATGTGGTCAGTTCGATTTTATCCTACTGTTAGCGTCTTTGATATTACCTTTTTTTTTTTTTTTTCAGCCGTATGTTGGATTGGTAGGGCCCTTACCGGTATGCCGCGGCCTTCTGGTCTGTGTTTCGCGTGGCAACAGCATGGCAGGCCAAGAAATAAGATGCAGACGTCAAAACAGCGCCCGGAAAACACAGTCTCCACCACACTCATCACTATCAGTGGAACCCATAGGATAATAGTAGTACTCTGAGGACAGAGAGGGAAGACTCACTCATCAGTTGGGCATGCCGCTGTGTGTCTGTGTGCGTGTTCCTAAGAAAGAGACGGAGAACCGCTCAAGTACTCGGGTAACGACCTCTTTGCCCATGTATCCTCTAGTTTCTCTGAAACAATTTGCGAAAAATGACTGAGCCCCCCCCAACCACGGCTGACCTATTGTGTTTTCAGCAGTCGAGTTTCAGAGCAGTTACAAGCAGCTATTTAAGAGTAATCAAAAGGGACCACTAACAGAGGTTACTAAGAGACAGCCTGTTCTCATAGAGAATGGCGGGGGGGGGGGGGAGGATATTTCCCCACTGCATTCACTGGGATAATAATAAAACGGTCTTTTATGAGAAACGAGAGGTGAGAGAGTAGCCCGTTTATTCTCTCTCCATGGTGCAGTCTGATGTTTTTTGCGTGAAGGAGAACATGAGCTCTGTCTGACAGACATGATGAAATCCCAAGGAAAGAGATGCATAATACGCGGTTACATAATCATCAATTTGCCTTCAATATCAGTATTTCTGCCAGGGTCCTGCGGAGGAAGAGAAGGAAGAGGAGGAGGAGGAGGCATAAAATATTAGGGTTGAATTACTCATGCACATTGAGTTTAAAGTGCGAAAAACAAAACAAAATAAAACATGCCAAGTGATTAGCGATAAAAACGAGAGCAGTGAAACAACAGTTCCAGTGAATGGCTACCAACTACATGACAAAGATAAGCCTAAATAAACAGCCATTACGAGTCCCTGCAAGCAGTTCTTTTCAATTATCGGTGATGAGAAGATTAATTGGAAAAGTTGTAACTACACGTTGCCGTTCCCTCGTGGAACATAACTGAAAATCAAAGCCATACCAAGGCATTTTATTCGACGGCTCTGGAAAGGCAGGGACATGCTGTCCTTCCCCAGTGGTTAAGTTACGACAGAGGCAATCATTTCTTAAGATCAGT
Source organism: Chanos chanos (assembly GCF_902362185.1). NCBI lineage: Eukaryota > Metazoa > Chordata > Actinopteri > Gonorynchiformes > Chanidae > Chanos > Chanos chanos. Next base: position 10,329,770 of record NC_044506.1, on the reverse strand, counting down.
CATTCTGTCACTACCCGACTCCAGGGCCAAGGAGCCCCTGTCTGACAGTTACACCAGCATCTGGCTCCAGTATGACTCCACAGTCAAACTCACCTTCCTCCTAATCACTGATAACCTTAGCACCCTCCCTATACATTATCATCATCATTAAACTTATGCTGTCACTGGAGTCCAAGCCCTTACATACCACCCCCCCCAAAGACTACAGCTTAATAATTAAGTCACGTAATTAAAATTTGGAGTGACAGACATCAAGAGACAGCTTAAAGATTTGAATAACAGCGCCTCAAGAAACTGTGATACATATACATTTTTGGATTCTTTGTCTGAAAAGTGTTTAAGTGAAATCAGTTCATCACCAAAACACACACAAAAAAGCATTTAAAAAGTACAGCTCATAGCTTCCTGAAGTGATAGAATATGACCATATACTTGTCAGTTACTAATGGAAATATCTCCAAGATATATTTAATCACGCAAAACGTAAGGTATTTCTCCAATACATATTTAAAGAACACATTCTCCTCCGTGCCTCAGTCACTCACATATATGCGCGTGGGGTCAAAAGGGCACTCGTTGGTGATGCTGGAGTATCCCACGGCGTCAGGAAACCGACAGTGAGTAAGGAGACTTCGGCCACCATTGGCAATCGTTCTCACGAGGGAGACGGTTAGTCCAACAGCAGAGGCTGCAGCAAGGAGACTGGTCACCCCGCTGAACGCAAACAGCGTCCATGTCTGAACAAAATGCAAACAGCCTTTTTACTCAAACATTTGACTCTGGGTTGGTGACATTAACACACTCTCAAAGGGACAGAGAGAGGCTTTTGACCACAAGAGGGAGACAACTTTAATCAAAAAAAAAAAAAAAAATATATATATATATATATATATATATATATATATATATATACACACACACACACACACACACACACATATATATATATATGAAGAATATATGTACTGTAGCAGTGTCAAAGAAAAAGTGTTTGTGTTTAGAGTGGTTTAAAAAAAAAAGTCTACACACCAAATCAGTGCCTAGAAACTAATGAATCATCTTCAAATGTGAGAAACACTAACCTAACCTGAAATTATGGGTGGGGTGAGAGAGCAGTATATTGAGCAAATGGACAAGGCAAAAAGCACAGGTTTTCTCAGGTGTTGATAAGTCCTCCACCGCCGGTTACTAAGACTGAAAAGAGCATTTAGTTTTAAAAAGGCTAAGATTCCAAAAACTCCTGATGCTAATGTTGTTGTTGTTAGACATAATGAAACTGTAGTCTAAATGAGAGTCAAACTTTGAAAATGCCCTAAAAGGCTTCGAGTAACAAGAGACTGCACCAAACACAACTCCACTAAACCCTGAGGGGTAGGATCAGCGCCCGGCGGAAAAAGCTGTAATTCACGCCTGAGCCGGTGGAACCTTTTGCATTCATTTCTACATGCCAGCAGCTTTAACTCGCTGAGCAGCAAGACCTGGTTTTCTGATGTCAAAGTAAACAAGACAGAAAAAGCAACAGGCCCAGGTTAGTTTTAAGCTCTGTGAGACACCAGTAATCAAATTCTATTCACTAGACGGGGGAGTTGAAAAACCTCAAAGCAATCTGTGTGTGCAAGACTTAACAGTAAACGATGGTAAGACCCGAGATGAAATGTGTGGAAGAAAGAGAGGTTGTATATGCTAACAAAACAGGGCAGCACAAACACAGACAGAGAGCAAAAGACAGATGGGACATATGTGTGAAAAAGAGAGGAAATCAGTATCAAACAATTCAGGACATGTATCTGAACAAATTAAAAGAAAAAAAAAACCACAGAGATTAAACCAGTTTCACAAATATCACAATGACAAGGCACTTGTAAAAAAAGACAAACTTCTGAAAATCTTGAATGGTCACTCAGAAGAAAAGAAAAATGGATGACTCATGACATACTTTCCTTGGCATGTAAAGAGGAAAACCGAAATGTAATAGCATCAGGGTGCACAGAGAGGAATGAAGACAACAACAACATCGAAAAATTTCTATGCACACTTACTAGTACTCTGTTCCTCTTGTTTTTAGACAGGACAATGGTCACAATCCCAACAATAACCCCCTATCAAAACAGACATCGGATACAAAAGGTCAGGAAAAGAGGAGAGACAGAAATGGCGAGAAGCTACCTCTTTTACTACTGCTGTCACCATTCCTGTTTTCATTGCTTAAAGTGGAACATATTATCCGTAAATCCATATCCTTTGTTAGTGTACACACCAAGGAATCATAGCAAAGAGCCACAGCAGACTGACACCCTCCGTGCTTCCCAAATCAGTGGCCTTCACAATGTGTCAATCCAAAGACATGAAGGCATCAGGGATGTGTGGTTACAGAGGTACACTTGGTTCAAGATTTCTTCAATAGCCCTGGCATGTTTGCTCTTACCGCAAGGCCGGCAGTTAGGGCGATGACGTTGGAGATGGCATATTCCATAGCACGTGCTTGTTTATGTAGACTGATGTGTCGCAATACTGCTCCATGCACCAGAGCCCCCAGAAGAAAATTCACATGTCCTACCAGCACCATGCTCAAGCCCATCTTCATTAGGGCCTTAGCCTCCTCCAGGCTGGTACAGCACATGTTCCCTGAATTTGACAAATCTGGTTTAGTTTACACCATTAAAGCTTGCATATTTTGGCAAGTTACGCTTTCATGTCAATGAGTTATGAAACAAACAACCTAACTGCCAGCTCTGTTCCATGACCTGGGTCTCTCTAAAGCGCAAACATTCTGGTGCAAGTTTCCGCGTGATTGACAAGGGTTGTAATCACAAAACAGCTGTGCGCTACTGTGAAATTAAAATATTTCGGAATCCTTCACTTTGGTTTTCCATTAGATTCCGCTGTGCTGCTAAATATAGGTGAAAGCAGCTACAGTACCACCAGTGTATCGGCAGAGGTACAACAGATTGATATGGGTGATCACATTGTCTGTTCAAACTCAAATCGTAGAGGCTCTCTGTCCCCAAGGTATTGATTTCTTTCACAGGAGCCAGGGTTAAAACAACAAAAAAAAGATGTCATTTCAATTAATCATTGCCTACCGAATACACAGCTACGCACAGACCCAGGAGAAAGAAAGAAAAAAGAAAGAAAGAAATAGGCCGACAAATTCACAGAATTAATTTTAATTACGCGCACATATTCAAAAGAACCCCGCTGTTTTCACTTATCTGCAAAGTCCATTAAGAGACCCTCTCAACAGTTCATATCTATTAAGTAACTCGAGCACGAAAACTTAAAATGGCATCCTCTAAATTAACCATGTATTTGAACAAACAAATATGCTTTTTTTTTTTCACGTGGCCACCAACCTCTTGAGCTCTTCAAATGTTTTGAGGGGGAAAAATATGGACAATATCGCCTAAATAATCCCTGATATGTTTAAATGTGACCCAAGCAAACGCCATCGCCAAGTACAGTAATACTACTTTCAAAGCTTTCCTTTTAAAAAAAAATCAGCTTCATCTGATCCTGTGCTATATGGAACAGTACGATTATATCAACACTGAAGAGCCCACAACATTGTCTCACAAAGTATATCTGGTGTCTGGGAGACAGAAAATGAAGTAACTAACAAAACTGCAGTTCAGATTCAGACTTGGTAATTAGTCCATTTCATCTTTGATTCATTTTCAATGCAACATACAGTTTACAATTAGTGTATTCACTGCCTGTGTGTGTTTACGTGTGTTACATTTAATCAACATAAGACGTTTACACAATAGTGGCAAAGTTTTCCAATTTAGCTTTCGCAGGTTAGAAGCGATAGGTTAACTTTGCCGATCACGTTGAGCTTTTGGCAAAATCTATTTACAGCATACTCACCCGAACAAACCATTTTGTCTCCTTAAATTGTATTACAAACTCCTTACTTTGAAACTTCTTCTGATACGGGTTGTGTCATGTTTCTAACCCTCGACACGCACCTTTTGCCTCGGTGTCTATTAGGCAGGTGCATCTGTTCACAGAAAAGGGCAACACCCAAATTTTCATTTAAAGAAACATGAGTATTTTGTGAAAAATTCAAACGGCTGGTTTAGGCTCGAGCCTCTCAAAACAATTCTTGCAAAAAGTTGCCGAGAGAATGTAAACATAGTAACAGGAAGATTATTTGTCTCTTTTAACTTCAAGAATATCACCAAATTCTTTAATTTTCCAACAGAGATTTATTGATTTGCTTACTTGCTTAATAAACAGTCCACAAGGTGGAGCCACGTCTTTAATTTTGAGTAGAAAAAATACATACATTTCACAATCAGTGTTTCAGACTTAATTAGATGAAGGGAGACATATGGGCAGTGAGCTACAATGGAGGAATATTGACATAACTTATACAGAAACAGTGCAAACAAAAGGTAGTTCTGACAAAAGAGGAAATCAACACATAGTCCATGTGATTTTTTTTTGATATATCTAAAATAAATTGTGACTTTTCGACAAATAAATCAAGGGGGTTATTTAAGCTGACTTCTCCTCCTTCTCTGTGTAACTTGATTTGCAAACTGAATTTGTTATTGGTAGATTACAATCACTGCAGTCAGGCTCTCCACATGTTTTGCGAGGGGTAAACTTTCTTCTTTTATGGGTTACTCTCAAGAGTCGCATGGCAATTAAGTAAAAGATCTCGCACAGGTTTAACACAATACATACAGCTGAAGCCCCCACCATGAAGTATGTGAAGACTCTTTTTTCAGTTGGGCGCGCTATATAGCAGTAAACCTGCCTACAAGGAGCGACGTCACAGAGCACTCTGCGAGGCATGTTAAAACTGTTGTAGATCAGATGCAGCAGGTAAAGAAAAAGCACCTCGATGGCCGTCTTGAAGAAGAGGCTGAAAAGATACGTCCACCACAGGCCACCGTGTTTTTGACCGGGGTTGTCATAGAGACGGGCATTTTCACCGTGCGCGAGGCGATATTTGCGTTGCCGGTCCTCGCGGTACCACACGTGCATCACCACCAGGAAAGAGGGGCAGGTAACGAAGATGAGCTGCAAAGCCCAGAGCCTTGTGTGAGCGATGGGGAAGGTGTAGTTGTAACAAGCATTTGAGCAACCAGGCGATTTGGTGTTGCAGTCAAAGTCCTTCTGGTCATCGCTCCACACTCGCTCAGCAGCCACTACAAACACCATGACACGGAAAACAAACACCACAGACAGCCAGATTCGGCCAAAGGCGGTGGAGTACTTATTCACTCCACTCAGGAGGGCTTCGAAGGTTTTCCAATCCATTGGATAAACTGGAGCTCAGCAGTATTCAGTGTAGATATGAAGTGCAAATTGAGAAGTGATGTAGAATAGATCTAAGACTTCATGGACATACCTGTAGATGCACAAGGGTCATGAGAAGCACGATAATACACCTTTGGTATCCAGATTTTTCATGTAGCGAAGAACAAGTGAGCTGATTCATATCCGGTAATGGGTATTGACATAATTCACAATATCGTGACTGCTTATTAGTGAGACATTTTAAAAACATGACATTTCCCTAACATTAAATCTAAATGCTGTATGCCAGTCGTTAATGTAAGAATAAGAGGCAAAACATACGATTTTTAAATGCCACTTGTCCATTACTGTTAAAATGATCAAAAAGGAGAAAGGGTCCAGTGTACTCACCTCAGTTTTCAGTCCATCTCTGCTTCTCTATCAGGTGAATACCTGAATACTAGTTTTTGAGGGGAGTCTTTTTCCAGTCAGTACCTCATACAATCAAGCACTCACTCTTTCTTACTACTGTTAAAGAGCCTCACCTGCCTTAATTTATATTAAGGGTGTGGTTGAATCACAAAAATAAACAACTTTCTTATCAAGCTTCTCATAAGGGTTTCGTGGACATTTAACAGATAACTTTGTTAACTCCCTATGTGCCATGCCACAGGCTTTGATAATGTTTAAAGCCATGGCCCTCTCATGATGACAGCTGTCTACTGAGCGTATTATACCTGAGTTATTAACCCTTATGACCAAGCAAATTCCTTAAACTTCTTTTTATTTAATGTGAAAAGTGCGTGGACTACAAAGACTGAAATGCTGGTGATGATGTGATTCATTTGAGACCAGAACAAATATATGAACAAATATATTTACCAACCATTGCAATACTATTGCCCTGTACAAATACTTCAGGTTTCTGACAGCTGTCTGGAAATTACAAAGACCAAAGTGTTCTACTGAACACTACTAATACAGATCCTCTGAGGACACAGCGTCAGTGATCTACTGAACACTACTAATACAGATCCTCTGAGGACACAGTGTCAGTGATCTACTGAACACTACTAATACAGATCCACTGAGGACACAGCGTCAATGAACTACTGAACACTAGTAATACAGATCCTCTGAGGACACAGCGTCAGTGATCTACTGAACACTACTAATACAGATCCTCTGAGGACACAGCGTCAGTGATCTACTGAACACTACTAATACAGATCCTCTGAGGACACAGCGTCAGTGAACTACTGAACACTACTAATACAGATCCTCTGAGGACACAGTGTCAGTGAACTACTGAACATTACTACTACAGATCCTCTGAGGACACAGCGTCAGTGATCTACTGAACACTACTAATACAGATCCTCTGAGGACACAGTGTCAGTGAACTACTGAACATTACTAATACAGATCCTCTGAGGACACAGCGTCAGTGATCTACTGAACATTACTAATGCAGATCCTCTGAGGACACAGTGTCAGTGAACTACTGAACATTACTAATACAGATCCTCTGAGGACACAGCGTCAGTGATCTACTGAACATTACTAATACAGATCCTCTGAGGACACAGTGTCAGTGATCTACCAAACACTACTAATACAGATCCTCTGAGGACACAGCGTCAGTGATCTACCGAACAGTACCAATACAGATCCTCTCAGGACACAGTGTCAGTGATCTACCAAACACTACTAATACAGATCCTCTGAGGACACAGTGTCAGTGATCTACCAAACACTACTAATACAGATCCTCTGAGGACACAGCGTCAGTGATCTACTGAACACTACTAATACAGATCCTCTGAGGACACAAATGGATGTATTAGGATTTTAGTTTTTCTTATGTCGCATTTCATTCTAAGAGATTTTAAAAAAACACACACACAGGTGTCTGGTAGGCTTTATCTTTTCATTTCTTGCTCTAGCTAAAGGAATCTTGAGGTGAAACTGTACCAGGCACCATTCCCAGCCAGTTTTCACCAGAAGCATGCAGTCACCGCATCACGCAGCTAAGAGTCATTTAAAGTTTTCTTTTGTGAGATATGCTGACACGATACAGATTTATTTCTCATGAAGCTTGTCATTGTTATATGAATGATTTTTTTGTTCGACAGGATGCTGCGTCACCTGTGACGCCCCCCTCCGTCTAGCGTCTCAAGGAACGGAGATATGAATTGTCGTCTAGTGCCAATCCTTTGTTTGTCCAGGAGAACTGTACCTATGGTACGAGGACCTGAGACAAAGTTCTAGACAGTGTTAAAGAATTCAATTTTCTTCCTGGACTTTTTGTTTTTGAATCAGCCCCTTAGAAACCCCGGATATGACCGCTGATTTTATAATGAACACTTACGGGACTGTTTGTATTTCGGGTTGTTTAGGTTTGCCAATCCCATTTAGGTCTCCCCACCCTTATTTTAGTGTGTAATTGATTTGATATTAATTTAATGAGTGTTTGAGTGCAGATCTTTAAATCTTAAATATTACAAGTCTGTTCACATTGTCAAGCACGTGTAGCTGACCAGTTTTAAGCCCATGTATGACCATTTAAATGAAAGAGGTTGGCGCAAATGAATTTGCTGACATGTTAAGAAAATCCCAAACATTCACACAGCAGAATTAGGCAGTGGTCTGATTAGACTCAGAAGTGGTCACTGGTGTGGTGAATACTAATTGATACATGTGTGAGATTAATCCCCCAATTCATTCGGTTTCTTATGAAAAGTTGAAAAAATGAAAATGAAAAAAAAATGCCATTGAAATCTCAAAATCCTGATCATTTGCCGCAGAAATGATGAGGTGCAGACTACAAAGATTCTTTTCATAATGCATTTAATGAGTTGGTCAAAAAGTAAATTATGGTTTGAAAAGCACTAAAAGTGGTCCACATTAATATATATTTTTATGTAGTTTTGTGGCTCTTTGTCAATTAATCAGCTTATTATACATATATCCTTGTTTCAATTTTCATGTCCAAAAATGTAGGTTCATTCTGATCATATGACTGACAGGTGATGCACATCATAGGGCTGTTTAACTTTGGATGCTGATGCAACATGATTTTTAGGCAGTTAGACCAATTTGAAATGATGGAACTACAAGGATGGATAAATGCTCAATGAGTCATTAAGAACGGCAAACTCGTTTTGCAGATCACGCAACTTCTGATGCGGAAATTTTACTCAACAACAAAATTTTATTAGTTTCTTGCATATCTCAGTTTCTCAGTCTGTTACAAAAAATGTATTGAAAAATATGTATTAGAGAGATGTCATTTTTATAGTATATTTACTGAAATTTTGGTAACAATAAACACAAACATTACAATGCAGTGAGCAATACAATGCGATTTATACAACAAAAGACAAGAGCAGAGCAAACAATAATCCATCCAATCAATTCTAAAGTCAGCTGGAGATCAAATCAGTGGTAAATATGTTGAATAACAGTGGTTTTGACGTGTGCACAAACACAGTCAAGGCAAAGTCTTCCAAATAGTTCTACATGACAAATTCTTTTAAAGGAATCCGAGACGGTAAACATAATTTTCTTCACTTTTTTTTTACAACAATCTCATTTACCTCACAGGCTGATTCTTACTCAAAAGGACACAACAAACACACACTTAAGTAAAATTATATTAAGCTACACTGTAGTCTGGTTTTCTGACTCAGGTAAATGAAACATATTTAAGGTCCATTATGTTCTTGCCCGTTGTTTTCTTTCTGCTCTCATAAGTCATCAGAGTCCTCAGGCTTTGTCTCAGGAGATGGCCACGCTGTATGCTGGGGCACTGTTGGCATCATCAGATGGGTTATGATCTTCAACCTTTCTCAGCAAGACTGGCTCCTTTAAGTTATCTTCATTTTGTTTAATGGCCGATAGGGTTACAAGAGCAAGATGGTTTTCCTGTTTGTGACGGTTTGATGTACAACATTCATAACAGCGTTTACCAATGAGGTAGAAAATCTCAAACAGGGTGAGCAAAATGCAGATGAAACTGGTCACCACCATAAAGACCATGAAGATGCGTTTCTCTGTGGGTCGGACGATGTAGCAGTCAACCACGTTGGGGCAGGGTGCCTCAGTGCACTTCACCAACAAAGGAAAAAACTTTGCCTCATAGATGTAGAAGACCAAGAAAATGAAGACAGCATCAACGCTCAATTTGAAGAGCAAGCTGAAGAAGTATGTCCACCACAGCCCACCGCGTTTCTTGCCCGTGTCGGCATAGAGACGAGGGCAGCCCTCGCCATACTTTAACGTGTGTTTGCGTTCCCGTTCCTCCCGGTATGAAACGTGCAGAACCACCAAAAGGGAAGGGCAGGTGACAAAGATGAGCTGCAAAGCCCACAGGCGAGTGTAAGACACGGGAAAGAAGTGGTCGTAGCAGACGTTGGTACAACCTGGCTCCTTGGTGTTGCACTCAAAATCCTTCTGCTCGTCCCCCCACACCTTCTCGGCCGCCACCAGAAACACCATCAGACGGAAGACGAAGACCACCGACAGCCAGATGCGCCCAAAGGCGGTGGAATATTTATTGACCCCACTAAGGAGGCCTTGAAGGAAAGCCCAGTTCATGTTCAGATGAAAAGCAACCTAACAACTCCACCAAAATATATGTATATATATATAAATGTATACGTATATGTATTTATCCAAGTAAATATGATGCTAAGTGTGACGCCAGCCTGACTTCTCTCTGGTGTAGCAAATGTAAGACTGCCACAGGAGCTGTGCTACACTACTTGAACCGTCTTGCAAAAGTAAGCAGGTAAAGCAGTCCTGCCTCCTGTTCTCCAAAGTAGGTAAATACAAGATTGCAACACCTCATAGTGTAAAGCAGAGCACGGGTGGGTGCAGCTGACCACAGTAATGATGACGTTGTGATTCACATGTTCTAGACATGGGTGAGGCTAATTTGTCATCACGCCCAAAAAATATTAATATAATAGTTTCCGCACCAATAATGCACCTATAATGATAATGAGGGGGCAACAATGCTTTTTTTTGGCTTGTCTGTTTCATATTATTAAATAGTTTGCAGTGAATTATAAACAATCATTAACTGCAATACTAGAGCAATTTGTTCTGCGCTTATATGATTTTTGTTTGACAAAAGCCAGTGACATCATACCAGTATGACCATTTAAAGTCTGATTCAGCATCCAGCAGAGTTCTTGGTATTAATACATTTTAAATAGACTGGCATAAATGCACTGTGCCTGTGGTGTATGCAGGTTTTTGAGCTAGAACTCTATCATATGACCAGTGTCAGAGTGGACTAAGACATGATTAAGACTGGAGTTCTTGTCTACACATACGCTACTCAAGTGACGGGTTCAATCCCACTGCATGTGATACCTGTTATAACAGACTTATAACACTGTCATCAAGAATGGTTTCTCACCAGCACGATGTTGATTAAACTTGTTGTCCTATCAATATGCTTGCAGGTAAATTAGGATACGCAAAAATGCACATGATAAAACACCACAATCCTACATTTCTGCACTCATTTCACTAAATTCCAGGGCGGTCTACCGATATGTGAAATCCAACCACTTCAGAGGACCCAGAATTCAGCAGGAAGACTGATTCTTAAGTGCATCTAAGCACAATCGCTTGTCTCCACTACTTGTCGCCCTGAGCTGGCTGCCAGCAGCTGTCTAGATCAGTTATAAAACTGGTACACAGAGTACTGGTATACAGAGTTCACAACAGAATGGTACCAGCATATATCCAGTCTATCATCAGATTGTATGGACTGGAGAGAACTCTGTGCACCTAAGCTACAAGACTGCTGATGTTACCATAACTCAAGTCTGTCAAAAATAAATCTGAGCTCTTTTCCTGCCTCACTCTAAGTCCCACTCAAATTCCACTCTATATCAGGACAGCTAACTCTCTAAATACATTCTGCAGGCGTCTCAATATTCACCTGTTCCACCAGTTCCTGCTCTGGTGTGGCAAACTGAGTATCTTTAGTGATTTTAAGTTCTGTATGGCACAAGGGCTAATAGTGATGGCAAATCATAATTAGGTTTTTTTCCCCATATAGTCAACCATTCATCAATACTTTGATGGACACAATTACAGTTTAATAAACGTTGTAATTAATAATTGTTTCTATTTATTATTAACTAGTCATGACAAATTACATCTTTGCTTAAAGATGTCGTGGCGATCTGTACTTTACGGTTTGCTTCTGGGTATAAGTTCTCTACGTTGTTGTATATGTAGGGACCTCAAAGCTGCACGACGGAACTACGGTACCCGCTTTCCAGGACCTTCTGTTATCTCATATGATCTTAACAGTGCGCATATTGCATGAGTTAGCTGTTGACGGCTTTGGATAAAAGCGTCGCTTCCAATTGGAAGTGAATAAATCTAGTGTAAGTTTCACACTGGCTTACTTCTTGTCTTTCCTTTTTCGGGGTAACTCATAGCACTTGATCTTTGAAATGGTCCGATGAAAAAGGGGGGGGGGAACAGAAAAAAGAACAAGTGAACGTAAATTCTAACAGTTATTTTTTCCCATTTGTTCAAACTGACTTTTTAGTCAACTTTTTGATTTTCCCTCCTAGCGGAATGAGTGCTTCCTGCACCAGCATGGGACTGTCGCTGAGGGTGAGAGGTCAGTAGTTGAGACCGACTTCCACATACCGACTGCTGTTTTGCTGCAGCATCCCAGGACAATGTGACCCTTCGCGGATCACCTTCAGTAGCTAGTTGGAACGACTCGAAGTGCAACTCGGTGCACGAGCGGTTGGGCCAGATTTACCAGGGAGTGCACCGACTGTTTCGTTGCTTGCTGCACAGTCTATTACTCCGGCTGCAGTTAGCAATAGCACTGGGAGGTAAGGCGGACAACTGTTTCGCACGGCTAGCTGCTACAATAACAGTTACTGATCAACAGCTTTGCTAGTTAATGTTAGCTGCCATTTCACATCCGCTATCAGATTTATTTTTAAAAATCCGGTATGCATAGTTACGTCTGTAAACAGAGTGGTCTTATCATAAATGCAAAGTAGTACTTTAATGCATTGCAGCTAACTTTAGTTTCTTTTCCAAGTCGTCCGTTTCTGTTGCAAGTGCAGAAAACAAAATCAAAACAGAGGGTCCACTTATACCACCGCAAAACATCGCTAGCCTGCTAGGGCTAACCAGCTAACGCCAGCTAATTACACCAATCTGCAGCAAAGCACGTAAAGAATGACGGAATACAGAAATGTCTCGTGCCTGCTAGCGATTGCATAAAATGCAGCGGTTAAATATTCACAAGGGTGCATTCATATTTAAAACGTAAGAGAAAGCATTAATTTGCCCGAAAGTCACATATTATGTACTTGTCCTAGTTAATTTTGTAATTTTTTCAGTGACTCCCAGACCCTGCGCTGACTTTTCTCGACCATGCGACAGTGGTGCCTCCCTGCTGTGGCTCCACGCGCTGAACCGCTCCCAACGGGCCGACTCTCACCTTCACTGTCAGGTATGTGGAATCAGCCTGCGAGTGGGGGAGAGCTATATAAAGCAGTGTATAACACCTTTCAGAGTTTACGACATTCAAATTACCATAATCTTTTTTTTTAGTGTGGAGTGCATAAACGTATCTCAAGTCAAAACAATATCTAACATAGTGGTTTATACCATTTGTTATGTTGGTGTACTAGTTCGCTTGTCTTGTTAGTCCTATTGAATAGGTTCAAAAGTAGGCTAACTTATGTCAGCGTTCAGAGCTATGCAGTGTGCTGTATTGTTTATCCCCTTTTTCAGATGCCAGGATGGAGTGTTGTGAAGTGGAGCCTCGCTATACTATTGAGCAGATCGACTTGCTCCAGCGTCTAAGGCTCTCGGGCATGACTAAACCTCAGATCATCCAAGCTCTTGAGTCTTTAGAGAGGTTAGACCCAGATCATCGCAGCCCGTGTTGTGATACACACTCGGCCCCTCCCACTGCTCCGACCACTGCAGCTCCAGCCGCTCCGTCCTCTTCCTCATCCTCATCTTCATCTCTCACCTCAGCTACCACACAGACACCTGTACTGGACGTGGCACTTTCGCCAAGCAACAGCTATGAAGCCTCACCTCCACCCTTATACCCACCAAGCGGGGTACAGAGGTCATTCAGCTACGACCTGGCAGAGGAAGACTGGGACTTGGAAGAGAAAGTTGAGGAGTATATGAGGTAGAGTTCACTGTGAGAACTGGCATTGCACGTTCTTCCTACCTAGCCTAGCGAAAAGGGAAGATTAATATAACACCAGATAATGACGGCTAATGTCCCTGGAGGAAATGACTAATTTTCAGAGAACCAAAGTGTTAACGCAATTGGGTCAGGCAGGCTGAGAGGAGTAGCGGGACAGGGATACACTGTAGCTCTCACGTACATTTTCTCATGTCTTTCCAAATGTCTGCCTCCAGAAATGCTGTGTATGATCACAAATCTTATTCAGTTCAGTTAAATTAAATTCAGTTCGATTTTATTGTCATTTACATTCACAAGGCATACACAGGGATATACTAAAATGAAATGCATGTGTTCAGTCTAAGGCTTGCCTTTCTGTTTTCGTAAGATGCCAGTGTTTAGACACACAGTACATAACAACATTTAGTGTAAACATTGTATGGATAATACAGAATGACTGTAAGGCTGTACAAATTATACAGTCCAATAGAATGAACATTACCATGCACAGTAACGTACTAAAGAGGAGACGTCAAAGAGAAGATTATTATAGAAAAATTTCATATGGTCTTGTTCCATTCTCATAGCAAGTTATGTCTCATAACATTACTTGATGTTGAAATAATAACTTGGTAAGTTGTGGCATATTTAATGTTTCGCGTCTAAGGCAGAGATGTCTTTGAATTTTAGGAGGGACAGTAATCTAGTGAAGGAGGAGATCAAGGCCTTTTTAAATAACAGAAGAATCTCTCAGGCTATCGTTGGACAAGTCACAGGTATTGGATATATAGAGTGCTTCACTGAAGTGATGTTAAAAGAAATGCATTTCATTGGTAACAGTGGATCATTTAAAGAGTACCATTAATGGGTCAGATGATTACATCTGCCTGTTCAGAGCTCTTCCCTACACATTTTCAGTTAAGGTGTGTAACAGAGAAGTTGTTGTTACGCTGCAGTCCGTTGCTTGTGTTATTGCCTGCAAGGTTAATATGTATTAATGTATTACTCACTCTGCTCTTGTTCTGTTTTTGCCTCTACTGCCCTGGTTCTCAGGTATAAGTCAAAGCTATATCTCTCAGTGGTTACTGCAGCAGGGTCTTGAGATGAGTGACTCCAAGCGCAGAACCTTCTACCGCTGGTACCTTTTGGAGCGTAACAGCCCTGGTGAGTTCAGCAGAAAGAGAGAAGGAGAGAGAGAGAGGAAAAGAGAGGTCGGGTGTGGCGTTGGGGGTTACGTTATTTAAAATATGAGTTGGTGGATGTGGGTGTGAATGGATAAAAGCATAAGAAAACTTCAGGCATTTTATGCCATCACACCCTTGCCCCCAGCCCATTTTAAAACTTCTTTCGTTTTGTCTTAGAGGGCTCTTACATTCCCAAAACAACAAGATCATGGTGTCCAATTTATGTTCCAAACAAAAGTTGTGTTGATGCGCTGAATTGAAATTAAATCAATTGTTGTCGTTTCTCATCAACAACCTTCCCCGGTTAATGCTGTGCTTGGCAGATCTTTAAGGTGTACTTACTGTAGCAGTTTGGAATATGAACTAGATACACTCTCACACTGTCACGTTGCCAAAAATCTCATTTGGCCAAGTGTAATTCACATTGTAAATGTCTTTGTACTTGGAGGACTAATGAAGTAAGGCAAAGAATTGGGTTGAAGCCCTCTAGGACCAACGCCTCGCTGCTCTGTCCCAGGTTTTGCCGCATAGGACTCAGTCCTGATCCTGGAGCTGCCTTGTGCTGGTTTTCATGTAACCTCTGCTCTAAAGCGCACCTAACACGTGACCCTACTAAATGAGCTGCAAGCATGTTGCTTAACAATTTTTTTGCTCGAACTTGGAGCATGTACATTCCAAACTGAATTGCCTAACTTGGGCTGTCAAGATGTAGTGAGGAAACTGAGTGAAGAAATGTTATGTTTCTGAGTCCTGTTATGTAACATATTGTGGAGCTGGATAGAAACACATCTGGACTCAGGCATGCGGAATAACGTACTAACTTTATTGACAGCTCTGTTAAGTACAAAAACAAAACAAAAAAGGCCACACCCAGAGGAAGTGGCGAAGGGGAAGGCCTAGCAGACCACCACATAGAGAAGTATTTTAAAGGTTAACTAACAAAATGTGAGCCTGTGGGAGCAACCCTAGTTAACACGGAGTTTTTTGATTACCCTAATGGGCTCAAGGACTCAGATGGAGTGAAAACCAGCACGCACAGGGCCCCAGGAGCAGGACTGACACCCCGTGGAGTAGGCAGAGAGAACTGCTGATGCATCTGCTCCCATGGTACTCTGCACACCAGTCACAGCCAGGTAACCACCAATCAACAGGGACCTTTATTTGGTGGCACAGTGTACATACAGCTAAGTGACGGAGATAAAAACAAATGTAAACAATGCCAGAGCTAAACATTTAAACATTTTTAATGAAATGTTGGTTACTTTTAAAAGGCTGTCCCCCACTACAACAGTAGGTGAGATAAATCATAGAAAAAAGGCATATCACATTCTTTCAAGCTGCTTCACTACAAGCGCATTTACAAGTCATTTGCTGTGCTGGGTTTCTGATATGACCTGTCACTGATATTTGATGTCACAATTCAGTGTCTTTCATTTTAAATACCAGAAAAGAACCAGGTCCCTCCTATGTTATGAAATCCATATATTTCATAGTTCCAGATGAATTGAGTCAGAGAAAGTGTGTGTGTTTTGACTTTCTAACTCGCAAATGCCCCCTACAGGAGCAACTCTGTCAATGCGCTCTCTGGTAAAAGAGGAGCCAGACTGGAGGATGGCTGGTAGCCCCGGTGATAGGGCGGCTGTAGGTGGGCCTTTCAGATTGCGTAGAGGAAGCCGCTTCACGTGGAGAAAGGAGTGCCAGTCAATCATGGAGAGGTGAGCCAATCAAAAAGAGTCTGCAGGGTTTCCATGGCAACATTCTGTTATGTCAGTCTCTCCAAATAGGCACTTAGTGCATGCTCATTTGCAGTGCTTTGAACATTTGCGTGTAAAGTGGATGTATCTATTACACGCAATCTGTCACGCCATTGCAGGATCAGGAGGGAAATTAGTGGAGATATTTGTGACACAATAGCCCTAGGAGAAATAGTACTGATGCAAGCGATTGAAATGAAGCAAAATGATGAGACTAATGGCAGATAACCTGGGCCTCTGCTGTGTGTAACGAACAGGTGTGAATTCGTTGGAGGCACTGTGAATAAGAGCTCTTTCTACCAGAGAAGGATGAAAGAGTTCGCCAGTTTTTTTTTCTCCATTACCAAAGCTGTGTTAATTTATGGACCCTGTGCTGTTTGTTGAGATGGAAGAAATTGCCCCGCTTTAAAACGAGGAATGTAATCTCCTTAATGCTACGACTATCAATCTGCTCTCTTAAACACCATTCTGGTCCACTGACTCTTGTTGGTTGATTGTGTGTTAGTCATTCTTTCAGTGGTGAAATATTGATCCTTTTTTATTTCCTTAGTTTCTTTTTAGAGAACCAGTATCCTGATGAAGCTAAAAGGGAGGAGATTGCCAATGCCTGTAATTCTGTGATTCAAAAACCAGGTTAGAGTTTTTAGTCAAGTTATGAAGTTTTTGCTTATCAGGTCACACCTCCACAATTGTGTTCAACAGTCTTTCATCTTGGACCCATATTTGTTCCTCACCTCACGGGAAAGCAATACTACTATGTGACTCGTTATCACAAAAGTAACACTTTCTATCTTTTCACTATCTATCAGTGTACAATTGCATATTGTCCATGTAACGAATGTTGGGGGATTTTGAAAGATCTGGTTACGTATTCAAAAGATAAACTCATTGGGAATCTGTTCTCTCTAAAAAAAAATTTCAGGGTGCAAGTTGTCCGAGTTCGAGAGAGTCACAGCGCTTAAGGTGTATAATTGGTTTGCCAATCGCAGGAAGGAGATGAAGAGACGTGCAAACATAGGTAGGAACGAACTGTTCATAATACTAGTCTAGACTTGTGCTTCATGTCTGTAAAAGTCCTTCTGTCTTCATTTCCTTGTTTATGGTCCGTCTTAAACTCAACCCTTTTGTTTCACCTTCTCAGAGGCAGCCATTCTGGAGAGCCATGGAATAGAAGTGCCAAGCCCCAGCTGTCACTCAAACGGGGAGGAGATTGAAACCCAAGAGTTCAGTGATCAAGTAGTGAATCAACGATTCTCTGAGCAAGTGAGTCATTGTCCTGTTCACGGGAAGAAAACCCTCACCTGTGAATGTTGCAAACGCATATACGTTAATTATGACGGATACATGAAGTGCACGAACTGATTATTAAAGTGTTGAACAGATATTATTTCGTTGAAAAGCTGAGGTTGAGAACGCTAAACTTTTCCTTACAGGAGGAACTGACTCCCAGGAAAGATATTGAACAAGATGGACCATCAGTGGCTGCTATGGCAGTTGTGCCTCTTCCAAGCCCCACCCCTCAGCTTGTGGAACAGAAGATGGACGAATCAAAAAGGGAGGCAGTTGACGAGGAGTGATGTCTGGGAGGAGATTTTTTTGATATCTTAAGGTGGTTCAAAATGCTGACTCTCAGCATCAGTTCCACAGGTCTTATCTCCGGGATGTTGCGTGAGTCAGGGCTGATACCAAATGCTCTGGTGCCTCTAGTGGTAGGGAGGCCACTGTATGTATTTATGGTAATCATGCTTGTAGTAATGGCAATATTTATCTCTATATATCGTGCATTCCAAGACAGTCTTAATGCAACAATCGTCTTAGAGGGAAAGATATGTCTGGTGCAAAAACTGGTACCCCCTTCCCCCCCTTAATGCTAAAGCCTCGTCTTTAAACCTTGCTGTTCTCATTTTTTACAGTTTAATGAATTGCAGTATCTACATAGCTGGGACTGGAGAGGTTGAGAGAACCTGCAGGACAGGTATTCAGATGTGGTGAGGGGGTGTACTGCAGTTGGTGTGGAGCTTGTTTGATTACTGGGGCGTTTGAAAAACGCCCCTAGCCATATGCAATAGGTAATAAATAAGATAGTTAGAGAAAGACCACGCCCCTCAAAGAGCACCATCAACTCAGGTAATTCCAAAGCAGGGAATCTAGAGACAATGGAATAGGCCCTATGCTAATGCACCATAGTGTAGTTCAGTGGAATTCCTGCAAGAATGGGTTTCTTGGAAATTAATAAGCTTTCATAATCAATCAAAACTTTAATATCTATGTTTGTTTCCACGTTATTTTAGTAAAAAGAAAGAAAAAAAAAAGCTAACCGTGAATTTATGTAGATGTGATCAAAAAAGTAACAGATGATCACAATTTTTTCATGCTGTTTTCTATATTAACCACTACATCAAGCCCTTTTAAAACCAGTCATTTAAGTATCTGTGACCTCTGGCTGGTCTTTGGGCTCTAAAATGTATTAAATTGTTTTTCTTATGATTTGCTTTAAGCACCATTACTGCTTCTTTGATAAGCTAACGATGTATGTAAAACGACAAAGCTATACATGTCTATGTGAGATTTAGCATACAATGCAAAAAAAAGCTATGTTAATGTGAGTGCCTGGACTTCAGTACTCACAGATTATCTCCTGGTCCATATGAAGCCAAAGCTGTACCAATATGAGTATTGACAAAAGAGGAACCGTGTGAACACATTGCAAAATGAAATGCAAATGAATCTCCTTTGTGAGAGATTTGAAAGCACTTGGATGTAAAGACCATGTAATGGCCTAAAGCTATAAAATATGATTAATCTGACCTAATTCAGCCGTGTCCGTATGAATGGGTTTTAGCGCTGCACGCTGTCCAGGCTTTGCTTTTTCCTGATGACATACACTAATAAAACAAATAGACCAAAAAAGATTTTGGTGTGATCCTTGACTTCTTTGCTTTTGTGTGTGAGAAATGAAGTGTTATTTGTCTTAAGACTGCGAAGTTTGGGATTTACTTCCGTAAAAAAAACCCCACAATATTCGAAGTATTTCACTCAACGGATTCGAGTATTGCAGCGGAAGAATCTGAGCAGCTCAATACATAAATCAAAGCACGTCAGAAATTAATTCTTCAGAAATTACGGATATAAGCCGTCAGAGGTTTGAAAAAAGGATGATCATCTAGTGGCTGTGTATATTACGGCTTCAAATGTATGACAGCTTTTGACAGAACCCATGATTTCTGTTGCAATCAACAGTTTCTCTAAGATAGCAGAAGATGATTAACATTTGTTCGGAGGATATTAAGTATCTACACGAGGAGAATCCCAAATACCCTTCTAACTGAAAAAAAAAAAAACAAAAAAACTACATGGACCTGTATGCGGGTGAATCTTCTAACTGAATTTGCTGAACAAAGCATTTTTCCCCTTTGAGTCCCCTATGTACACAACCTGTTTGCTGTTTTGGCTAATCTTGTGTATTGCCCTTTAGACTTGCCTTTCACCATGTTTCTGAAATTTCATTTTGATCTGCATGCTCTTCAAAGCGGATGGATTTTACTGTAGAGATGAGAATTTACCTTCTCTTTGTGTGTTTGTTTTGCATGGTGCCAGATTCTGTCACAAAAGGTGGGTACTTTATTCAAATAATAATCAGAGACAAAATATTTTTCAGATAAATAGAACAGAGCATGGACAGGTAAGCAGTTTCAGTAAGAAATCAAAGGGCATAAATGAAGCTCCCCATGCTAATCTTGTTAGCACATTGACCCAGTATAGAGCATATACAGTCTATTTCTGGCAGAAATAAGCTTTGGTTCACTATTTTGGGATGCTTCACGATCAAGTGTAATAATGAGACAATGATTTTAACCTTTGTGTTCCTTTCACAAATGTATCATCATGAATAAATTTCAAGGAGTTCGTTTGGTTCATTTTCAGAATGTGTGAAAGATTTGAAAGAGAATGTGGATTTCCCTGGAGATGACATTCATCGGATATTTTCACCAGATGTTCATCATTGTCAGATGGCCTGCACCCAACACCATTCCTGTCTCTTTTTCACTTTTTTACGGTCTGACTGGACAAGAGACAATAGGTTGGATGAGATTCAAGTCCCAGGCTGGGCTTATGTTTGGTCTATTTGTGAGTAATTGAGTACCACTGAGTAAAGAATGAGTAAAGAATTTGTAAACGCATCTTTCCTTTTTAAAGCAGGTTCTTCTGCTATCTCAAGCACACGTCATCTGGGAAACCGTCCAGAGTGACTGACCTAAGTGGTGCGACTTCAGGCTACTCACTTAGAGACTGTGAGGACAGGCCAAGTAGGTCCAATATGCTTGATCACCAAAGAACGATGCATTCCAGAATTACAACGCAAGGCATTTTACTTTCAGTCACACAAACATTGTTCCTCAAATATGAAAACATTAGCATCTGGAATTTGCTGACATAACACGTTAAACATACACGCTGTCTAAAATGGTTACAGTAATCAAACATAATCTCCACATTTAGATCAACTCACAATGTGTTTTTGCCTTTTGTACCTCAGATGTCTGCCTGTCTTCAGTCTACCGGGACGTTGATTTCTCTGGGGCGGACTACGGGGCTCTGTTTACTGGAAGCTATGAGGAATGCCAGAGAGCCTGCACCAGTGACCCAGGGTGTCAGTTCTTCTCATACTTCACAGAGAAATTTCCAAGAACTGATATCAGGCAGGTTCATTCTGTGTCAAGTTGTTGAACATGGCAAGGCAAGTGTTTTAAGGAAACCTCACCTCTAAATAATGACGGTTTAATTGTGATGTACTCTGCTTTCCAGATACAAATGTCACTTGAAATTCAGCTGGACTGTCCCAATTCTCCCAATTGTGGAACTGAAGGAAAATGTCGTGTCTGGGTTTTCTCAAAAATTTCTCCAAAAAAACACTGGAAAACAAGGTAAACACATTTTGCTGTGTGAAATTCTTCCAATTTTCTTCTACGATTGTTAAGGAAGAGTTTTGTCTTGTACACCCAAACAACGTGTAATGATTACAGTTAAGGCAAACATGGCCATAATGTTCTAAAAACATTAAAAATCAGTGTAGGGTTTTGAAGAGAAGGCGTAGTTACATTACATCCAAGGATAGTTTATCTGTGTGGCCAGGGGATTGACCAGTGGACTTGATTTTGTGGCAGTTTCTGTTACAGAATGTGAAGACCAGATCCTCCATAGACTTTCCTGGGCACGACTTTGAGCAGTTTTCGGCTGCCTCAGCTAAGCATTGCCAATTCTTATGTTCAATACACCCCCGCTGCACCTATTTCTCCTACACAACTCAAGACTATCAGTCGTAAGCATTGACTGGGGACATTTATTGTTTATTCATTTAGTTTCTTTCTGCAATTTGAATGAACCTATTCTTTCTCTGGTTATTGTAATATGATTTGTGTAAGAAACATCGTGTAAGGAGTTTCTTGTTGCAGGAAAAGGATGCATTGTTTTCTTAAGCATAATCATGATGTAAAGCCATCAGTGACAAAGCAAGATGTTTGGTCTGGGATGCCCCAACGCTTTTGTCAGTCTTCAAAAGGTAAGATGAACTTCCCTCTGCAGTATTTGGCAAACAATGCTGTACTCTCTGAGGTCAGCTTTTTTTTTTTCTTCTTCTTCACAGACTGGATCAGAACCCAATATGAGAATATTGACTTTAGAGGCTCTGATATTCGTCACATTACGATGGATGATGAACATAACTGCCAAACTGCATGTGCACATGACCCAGACTGTCAGTTCTACACTTATGTTAAAAACTCTTTCACACCACCGGAGTATAGGTTCGTATGTCATTTATAGTCGTCCTTTGTATCGGCTGTCAAATACATGAATACCAGACTGTGAAATACGCAGAGCTATCCTGCCCTATTCTCTTTACTGTCTCAACTCTGTGTGTGTGTGTATGTGTGTGTGTGTGTGTGTGTATGTGCTTATATGTGCGTGTGTTTATGTGTGGACATGCATGCGTATGTTTAGACAGAGGTGTTACCTAAAGCAGGTCATCACTGTACCAGTGCCTCCAAAGGTAGTCTCAATGAACGGAGTGGTGTCAGGGTTCTCATTAAGGAGTTGCAGCAGTGAGGTGCCTGAAACAGGTATTTCTACTTTCCAGTCAATAAAACATTTCACAAGTAAGACTAATTCCCTTTGCGTTCTATCTTTATTTAATCTGCAATAGCATGTATTATATTAGTGCTTCAAAACCCAAAGAATATTCGGTTTTAGAACAGAATTATAGTTCTCTCTGTATTAGACAGGCTGTAGATGTTGTATAAGAACAAGTTGTGTTTCCAGGGTTGAAAATATTTGACATTAATCTGGATGAAATCTTTCCTTTGCCTGTGGGGTTACAGATTGTGGTGTTGCTCAGATTGAGAAGGCAAGGGTTCTTGGTGGTTCAGACGTCTCCCCTGGCCAATGGCCCTGGCAGATAAGCCTTCAGAAGAACAGGAAACATGTATGTGGTGGAGTCATCATTGCTCGCCAGTGGGTTGTCACTGCTGCACATTGTCTCTCTTCGTAAGTGAAAATACCTCACAGAACTTCATGGTTATCTATTCTGGTTCAAGGTGTCTTGTGTGGTGTGTTCTATGATAAATAACCATGCATTTGTTTTGTTTAATCTTGTTTAACATTTTAATACAGGGCTTATAATGCTTTGTCAGTTTTGGCTGGGATAACCGAGCTGTCAGTTTCTGGAGAAAAGTATGAATTGGACAAGAAGTTCATTCATCCTGGCTATGATGTCGCAACTCTGGAAAATGATATTGCCCTTCTGAAACTGACAAGCCCACTTACATATGGACGTGAGCACTTTAATCTAAATTATCACAGTATCTCTTAATAATCGCTATCTTTCGATCATCCATGTATGAAAGTGATTTTTTTCCTTCACATGTTTATTTTATAATATTTCCTGAGAGTATTATGTTTCATCAGATTCCTAATTTATACCATGGCTGTGAATGTCAACTAATGGTCTTATTTTTCTAAGGTGACATTGCTCCTCTGTGTTTGATGGATAAAACAAAGGAGATGAGTCTCTTTGGACAGAGCTGTACTGTTACTGGTTGGGGGAGGCTCTCGTCAGGTATAGACCATGTGTAGCCAGACTATACAACTTGTAACCGGTTCATGTCCTGTCATTGAAACTTCAACTTTAAAAAAAAAAAACAAAAAAAAACCCCAAAAAAGGGGCGGTGCTTTTTCCTGAACACATTCAGGCCATTAAACACTGAATTCTTCCTGCATGTTACAGGCAGCCATTCTACTGTACTTCAAGCAGCAGAGGTGCCTCTTATGAGCCCTGAATCATGTGCTGCCCTGAAGTTTGGGGAAGACAGTAATTATAAAGTGCTTGACACAAACGTATGTGCAGGATACCCACAGGGAGGCATAGACACCTGTGACGTGAGTCATTGGGGGTAAAGGGGTAT
The DNA here is from genome assembly GCF_902362185.1 of Chanos chanos. NCBI lineage: Eukaryota > Metazoa > Chordata > Actinopteri > Gonorynchiformes > Chanidae > Chanos > Chanos chanos. The sequence continues at coordinate 10,305,916 of NC_044506.1, read as the reverse complement.
ATGTGTTGTGTGTCTCTGTGTCTGTACATTTATATCTTTGAGTTTTGAAGCCTTGGTTCATCCCTTTTCACATATGGGTCCATTGTAACTTACGAGATCACTGGCCTTATTTTCCTGATACGTTATTCTAATATACCAATATTTGCATTTTTGCTTCTGCATTTTGAATTTCAGAAATTCTGGAATTAGGGAAATGCTGGTAATTCTACATGTAGACAGATTGAAAATAACTTCTTTCTAACAACAGCTAAACACACCGACAGGAAAACGTGTTGCCTTGTTCTGTCTCCTGTGAAAACAAATTAGAGAATCAGCCAGATTAAACACGACATGGATGAAAGAAAAAATACGGACGACTGATGAAGAAACAGTATGATGTATCAGTAATTCTGTAGTGGAGCTCTATAATGGACCCATTCTTTAAAACGATTAATGTTCTCCTTTAAAATACTTTAGATTCAGCTGTAACTATGGAATGACACTTGAATTATTTCAGTCCACGTTGTGAATTTGTGTGGTTTTCTTGTTTTTCCCTCCTTGATTTTTTACTCTTTTATTTATTGCATTTATTACTCTTCATTTTGCATTGTCACATTGTCACCTCTACTGTGGTTACACTCAACAGGGTGATTCTGGGGGGCCACTTGCTTGCAGTATTGAGTACAGATGGTACTTAACAGGCATCACCAGCTGGGGCCAAGGCTGCGGACTAGCTAACAAACCTGGGGTGTACACCCGCGTGTCGCGCTATCTAGACTGGATCAGGAACACCATGTCCAGCAGTGAGTAGAGCTCCAGTCTCCAGACACACATCAAATTCACCTCCTTAGACAATAGTCTCATTCACTCGTACGCATGTGAAACTTTGATCATTTGAGCATTATTTTTTCTTTTCTGTTTCAGATTAAGCCAGCTTTGCTCAAAACTTTATGATTGGCAAAGAATCTGCATGTCATCTGAATCTGGGACTGCAGGTTTCTGGGTGAATGCAGTATAATCTGAGAGTGAAGCCTATGTAAAATGACTCTAAATGACAGTACTGATAATGCACAGGAAATATCAACAGTTGTCAGTTTGAACTGCTTTTAACTTGTTTTTCAGCTGATAACTGAGAGGCCTACCATGTGTCAGATTTTTGATTACGGAATGCCAAAAAAAAAAAAAAATGAAAACTTGATGTATGGGTGTATGGTTGATTATTCAGTTGTTTTTAATCTTATTCGTAGAATATGGTCGCAACCTTATGAGAAACCTGCACATAATTTCAATGTCTCTATTTTACATTCTAGTGTTATGGTAAAAGAATGTGTGTTTTGTCAGTCTGAATGGGTCATTTTGACTTCTTTACGGGAAAATTAACGAAAAATTCTCCTGCCATCTGAAGAGACCCAAGTTCTTCATTAGTAGATCCAACCCAAGCTTCATTTTTGCTAAACTGTGTACATTCTGTTACGATTAAGACAAACAAGGGTACACACACCAGTGTTACCATTTACAGGTTTCGGTATTCTAGGGTAAGCCTACCAGCTTTGTGCATCTGGAGACTATGCGTTTGCAAAATTCCTGAAGGTCCTGGTTGCATTTGTACCATTAGAACCACAGACATTCACTGGACTGAGACCCAGTCTCTAACTGGGTACTCCAAGTTATTGACTATGTAAAACCTCTGATCGACCATCTGTGGCAATACATTTGTTTGCATGTTCTTTTACTCTGTGCTGAAGTTTGCCCCTTATCTTGCCCTTTAGACTTTAGTTTTAGATGATATTTACAAGCTTCTTCAGTTCTTAGAATGGATGTAGTGCCGTTTGTTAGACAGGTGTTTATATGGAGAAGATGAGTGTGTGGTTGCTGCTGGTGTGTCTGCTGTCTCAGACACCACATTCCTTCAGCAAAGGTGGGTTCACTCTTCTTAGCATGCTTTAACCTACAGTTCAAGCATTAGTGATCTAAAAACATCATAGGGTTAGTTCTGTGTGGATACTTTGCTGATGCTCTCTTAATTCATCAAAGAATAGTCTGTTCTTAATACTGTAATTATTTTGTGGATGTGACAAAGAGTGGTCTATGAATATTTCTGAACTTTACTTCAAAAGGAATAGGACAATATGTCAAAATAATGTTTTAAGAGATCTGTCATCCCAGTTGTAATAAATCAGTTCAAGCAGTCTGGGTGAGGGCCCACAGAGCATCTTGCATACAACACGTGTAGACGATAAAGTTTTGAACTGAATTGAATTGAGCTGAATTGAGCTGAAAATAACTTCATCAAATCGAATTGAATTGAATGGAATGGAATAGAATTGACTTAAATTGAACTGAACATGCCAAACGTTGTCACTGATTTCATGTTGAAAAAAAATCCAGTAGGAGCTCAGTATCATATTCATTCTCTCAGAATGGTCTCGAGAATTGATAAAGGACGTGGAATTTGCCGAAGAGAACGTACATCAGATTTTCTCTCCGGACGCCTACCACTGTCAGTTGGCCTGCACTCAGCACCACTCCTGTCTCTTTTTCTCCTTTATAGAACGGAACAGGACCACGGATTCCAGGTACATAGTAAACGATCGCTGTAGTATGTCTTTCAGCGCTCAGTTTACATTGCAGAATGACAAATTAAGTTTTTCATTCTTTTCATTGTACAAACGTAACACAAAAGAACAAATTTAATACAAACAGCAACAAAGATGTTCAGGATGAGAATACAAGAAAACTAATCTGGAATACCTTTCATTTTAATGGTTCTTCTTTCAGGAAAAAAAAAGGAAAACCAATAGTTTAAGGTTCTTCTCTGTGACAGGGAGTGGAAGAAATCTTAACATCAGTATTTTCTTTTCAGGTTCTTAACCTAGAAAATGACTGCAAGATTTCGGCTGTCGGAAAAAAAAAAAAACTGCCACACTGCCCTTTTGACGGAGACAAGAGGGTACTCAATTTCTGGACTGTCGCATGCCCAGTTTAGTAGGGATTATAACGCGTAATGATTAAAAAAAACTGATCCACCGCTCTGACCTTTTTCAGACTGATGCGCTGCCACTTTGGGAAGAAAAACAAGTTCACGCTCAGAGACGCATGGAGATTAGATCTGCTTTATTCGTTTATGTGAAATGTGAATATAACATTTAGGTTTATTATTTGAAGTCTGGTTAATAATACCGTCAATTTGGTTTTTATTTAAGATGGTTACAGTCATTAAAGCTGTTGTATTCGTCCGCCCAGTGAAAGCCGTGATGGTGCAGATACTTCCTCACAGTAAGAAATGGAGAGAAGAAAAGGCGCACCGTCTTCATGTTATGATTACCGTTATTCTTAACGATCAAATGCTGATCTATTCTGGGAATATGTGATCCTTGTGATTTGACATCATGTTCAAAAGAACAACAACGAAAAGAAAAAAAGAACTTCACATACAAAAGCCAAGGATAAAAAACACTGAACACGTATACCGTGAACCAAGTCTAGGACAACAAAACTTTAAAAACCGGTACAAAAGCGCAACACCCTTATGTAAATGTTTTTATAGTTTGAGAGTGGTATACAGGCTTGTTAAAGCCCTTGGGGGGAAAATTCTAGTGGAAAATATTTAAGAAGTTCGAGTACATGTTGCTTATCTGCTCTTCATCTGTGCCCATTAGTATCAGGCTGATGTAAATATTTGTGTTAATAGAAGATGTTTATTATGAAATGCTAAAATTGTAGGGAGTATTCAGACATACTAAGCAAGACACATGGGTTTGTACAATTAAGTTTAAATAATCGATATAAAAATGATAAATTTTCCAACCATCAAATTGTCTTTTGGTAGGATTTGACTTAACGGAAAACCAGAGTGCAAAATTCATTTCATTCACTTTAGGCTCTCTCTCTCTCTCTCTCTCTCTCTCTCTCTCTCTCTCTCTCTCTCTCTCTCTCTCTCTCTCCCTCCCTCTCTCTCTCTCTCTCCCCCCTCCCCCTCTCTCTCTCTATCTCCCTCTCTCTCTCTCTCTCTCTCTCTCTTTTGCTCTTACGCACACACTCACACAAACACACACACACTTGCGCTTACTTTCTCTCTCTCTCTCTCTCTCTCTCTCTCTCTCTCTCTCTCTCTTTCTCTTCCCCCCTCTACATTTGTAGGAAGTTCCACTGCTACCTAAAGCAATCTAAGTTTGGAGTGCCCACTAAAGTGACTGAGAAGAAAGGAGTGACCTCTGGCTTCTCCCTTAGCCAACTTGAAAGAACACCAGGTTTAATATATATCATTAAACTATTGTAAATCAAGACTTAGAACATGGTTCTGATGGTCTGCAATCTGTGTTTTATATGAATGTCTGTATTTCTGTTTGTGCTTTTGGTTTATCAGATATCTGCTTGTCATCACTCTACTTTTGGGTGGATTTCACTGGGGCAGACTTCAGCTCCTTGTTCACCCAAGATTATAAGGAGTGCCAAAGAGTTTGCACCAATGACCCCTATTGTCAGTTCTTCTCCTTCTTGACAGAACAGTTTTCAAAACCTGAAATGAGGCAAGTTACATCATGAACGTGACAGTAACATCACCAGCATTTTAAGAAAGATTTTATCATGAAATTCGGATTGTTTAAAAACGATCTTTTTTGTTTTCCAGAAACAAGTGCTTTTTGAAATACAGCTGGAATGTCCCAATACTACCAAAAATTGAAATTTCATCAGAAGTTACATCGAGATTTTCCTCTAGATATGCAAATAAGACTGGGGCATTTGGTATGCATTGTGTTCCTGGTTTAAATTATTTAAATTTTCCTTGGTGGTGTTTAGCAAAGCTTTCATTTTAGCTTTGTACAGTAAATCTCTCCATGTTTTTTCACCATCCAAAATGGAATAAGCTTCAAAAGAATTGGAAGGCTTCAAAATAAAAGCAGACAGTTCAACTGCAGAGTGTACAGCAGACATTCATGTAGAGAAATGTACTTTAGTACCTAAATGGGCCAGCAGTATTGTAGAGTCAGTGTTAATCACTGTAAATTTCATAGTAGTTTCAGAGTGCACTGGGCATGTATTACACATATTAACAGAAGAAGATACATTTTTACATATATTTTCATCCATATTTATATATGTATATTATATTCAAATTTGGACCTTCTTAAAAAGAAAAAAAAAAATCTGCATTTATAACGCGGCATTTACTGTTGTAGATGATGATGCTTGGAACTCAGATCTAGGAATCCTGGAACACACAGATTTCCCTGGGAATGACTTTGAACAGGTTCCTGCCGTCTCAAAGGAGCACTGCATGTTTCTATGCTCTTCACATCCCCGTTGCACTTATTTCTCCTATGCAACCTCTAAGTACGAGACAAGTGACGCATGGTGAGCGCTCCTGGAAGGTACAGATGTGTCTCATACTGAATCTGAGGATCCAAATGATCTTTCATGGGTTTGTTTTAAATACATCTGATTCTGAATGGTCTCTGAAAGGATCTTACTGTCACAGGTACTATATGCGTTGCTTCCTCAAGCATAACGTAGACGAAAGGCCGTGTGTCCCTAAAAAGGAGCTGTTTTCTGGGATGCCAAGACGCCTTTTCAAGCCCACTGATAAACCCCAGCCAAGCAGTACTGCTCTCCTCCATTTTTCAGCAAATCAATTAAGCAATTAAGACAAAAAAAAAGGGGGTCTTCATTTTTGCTTGAGGTGCCATATTCTTGTTGTAGGTTGGGTGACAGAGGAATGGAGCTACAATATTCCGGGGGCTGATTCCAAAATCATACCCGATGTGTCGGACGAACGGTGCAAAAGGCTTTGCACTGAAGACTCAGATTGTCAGTTCTTCTCTTACTACGGATACCCCAGGTTTGGATGCATGCCAAAACATCGCGAAATTTCACCTCGGTTTTTTTTTTTTTTTTTTTTAATAATCCGTAATTTGCTTTAATATGCCTTACGGTTTCCATTGTATGTGGTGTCTTTCAAAAGCTTTTTGGTTCAAATTCCATAGCACCAACATTTTTGGAACTTACCACCATGAGTTGACTCTATTGTTAACTGCTTTCCAGTGTGTTCCTCTGTTTAGGACATATTCAAGGATCTGTAGGAAGTGCTTGCTCCCCACTCTTCGTTCTTAAATAAATTTTGAGAAATATAACTAATGTTAAGATCTGTTGCATTCACCCTGCTTAACCAAGCAAACTTGAATAGGTTGAAACCAGTGGGGTAAAGTGTCTGTAATCCTTTGTCTGTAATCCTTTGTACAGTAGATGGTAACAATGGTTATAAGACCACAAATTTCATGTAGTTTTTTTTTTCTCATGGTATCTGTATATTTGTTTGTATGTGTTTCCTTCCATAGGGATACCTGCTTCCTAAAGCAGGTCATCACATTACCACTGCCCCCCAAGGTGGTTCTAATGGATGCTGTGGTGTCTGGATTCTCACTGAAAGGCTGTGACACACCTAAACCTACTGAGTCCACATAGACACTGTGTAACAATTGTTCTCTACTCTAACAAAACACAAATAAACCTATCGGCTACACCGTTGCAGACCTATCTCTGATTTACATCTTACAACAGCGTGTCCACCTACACATGTATTCAAATCATGTACATAGACAGAAAACTAGCGTAAAAATGCCCTGTCATCAATAAATGTGGATATATCCTTTAAAGTGTAACAGCTCAGGCAACAGTGCGTGATTTGCCTGGCCGGATGATAAGTGTTGAATTTTCTCTGAAAAAGTTAACTACAGGTCAAGGCTGCCAGTGTACCAAAGCTGTTAAACATACCAGAGAAGGTAGAGTTTGGATGATGTATTGTTGTGTTTTTAGTTTGTGTGTATATACACGTGACACAGGTTTTGTTTCTTCCATTTACGTATCCTCATTTAAAAGAACACAGACAATGCCTTGAGATGTACAAGAAATCAGTTTTATGACTTGCGCGTTTTGTTTCTTAGATTCGTTCATGTGCACCAGCCTCAGGAAAAAACGTCATCAGAAACTAGGGATGGTGCGAAATCTTAATGGTTTTAAAGACAAAGAGGCAACACGGCATTAGGTTTGTACTGTTTTTTCACAATTGTTTACACACTAAAATTGGACCTTGAAATGCAATCACTGGAACCTGTGTACTGGAGCCTATCCCAGTGCTCATAAGGCAAATGGTGGGGAGACAACCTGGACAGGTTTCCAATCCATTGCAGGGTAGACACACACATTCATACCTTGGGGCAATTTAGTGTCTCCAATTCACCTAACCTGCATGTCTTTGGACTGTGGGAAGAAACCCATGCAGACACGGGGAGAGCATGCAAACTCCACACAGAAAGGGCCCCGGGCGCCCGGCTGGGAATCGAACCCAAGACCGTCTTACTGTGAGGCGACAGTGCCACCCACTGCGCCACTGTGCCACCCTTTTGCCTTACACAACATACAAAATTAAAATCTCTTGTGGTCCTTTGGAAAACACTCACTCATTATCTAAGCCACTCATACTAATTAGGGTCGCAGGGGCCTATCCCAGCGCTCATAGGGCAAAAGGTGGGGAAACAACCTGGACAGGTTTCCAGTCCATTGCAGGGCAGACACACACATTCACACCTAGGGGCAATTTAGTGTCTCCAATTCACCTAACCTGCATGTCTTTGGACTATGGGAGGAAACCCACGCAGACACAGGGAGAGCATGTAAACTCCACACAGAAAGGACCCTAGCCACTCAGTCGGGAATCGAACCCAAGACCTTCTTGCTATGAGGCAACAGCGCTACCCACTGTGCCACCGTGCCGTCCCCTTTGGGGGAAGGGGGGGCAGCAGCAACCAACCTGCCAAGCTTTATTTACCAGTTGGCAACACCCACTCTTCACAGGTGTAAACATTAGCTGCTTAATTGTTCACTTAGAAATCAGCTTTAGCACTATAGAAAGACCACAGTCGAGGAGTGAGAGTAAGAGGAGGAAGAGGAAGAGGAAGGACAGATGTCTCAGGGCCACACTGGTTGACCATGTGCTCAACCATATATTGAGTAAAAGGGTGGCTGGGCAGAGAGTTCAGCCCAACCTGAGCTGATACACGGTTGCATCTATCATCTGTACATTCAGAAATGAGAACCGGTAAGTTCCCTGTGATCTACACTACACTACTGCTCTTTATGTATGCATACTGTAGTATATTGCAGTCCAACATATCAGTAGTCCTACATTACTCAGTGATTGTTGCCCAATGTTACAGTAATGTCATTTCATTTGGAAAAAAAGAAAAAAAAATATTTTACTGTAGCTTACTGTAACTAATCATGTCATATTTTTGGATCCTCTGCAGAATTGAGAGATGACCAGGCCATGGTGGAAGACTAATTTCTTTTTTTCTTACATTTTGCATTTGTTTTTGTCTTTTTGTGTTGAAAGGTTTTATTTTTTTAGAGTTTATTTTCGAGTTAGTTTTATTTTTTACTTATATATATATATGTGTGTGTGTGTGTGTGTGTGTGTGTGTGTGTGTATGTATGCAATTTTTTTTCTTTCACAGAAAGAGGTATGTGAGGTGTTACATACAAAACACAAGGGTTCCAAAATACTACATTTTGGGAAAAAAATTAAAAGGTTTTTGTTACTGTATTGAGTTTGTGGGTGTTTATTTATTTATATTGAAGTAGATATACAGAAAGTCACTGCAACGATCTTTTACAACTGGCTACAATGTAACACTGGCATAAACCTACTGGTAGAACGATCTATTCATGTGAGGGTGTGTGTGTCATTTTGATGCAAAAAAAAAACAAAAAAACGCATTTTGGAGAGAGATAAAACAATCCTGAATGCACTGTTTGCTTTTGGTACAGATCTGTACAGTTTTGCATTTTGTGTTTTGTGTTTAGAGTTTTGAGAAAGTGAGCCAAAGATTCAGAAAATGTGTGTAAACAACTGTGAAAAAAAATGCAATACACCAAATGACACCATCACCTTTACTCTTTAGGCATTCCACCTATCAAGGTCTTCCTTCCGACTTTAGTTCAAAATGGCTGAGAGATATGACATTGCTTGCCGTTTTGAGAGAGGGGAAGGATAAATTATTTTTATTTTGCAGTCCCCCTTCCTACATGCACGCTTTTAGTCTCAGGTCTGACAGCTTGGGCCCCTCCCCGTGGGAAAAGCGAACATATGTAATTGTGGTGGTCCTTTCTGGAAGCTGTGGTGGCAGCGTTGGCTCCTCTGCCAAAATAACAGCAGACAGAGTTAGCTCCACACACACACACACACACACACACACACACACACACGCACACACACACACACGCACACACACACACACGTCCAGCGCCAGACTCGCACGAGAGTTTTCCAACACGCTCAGGAAAGCGACGCGCTGTTTGCACGAAGGTCCTCCCCACAGCCACTCTCAGGCTCCACACTTCATTCTTCTCGTACACAAACATCAGTCAAAAACATGCCCTTCTGTTCACCCGTCCTAACAAACAGACAGAGGAAATACACAAAACCAAAAAAAAAAAAAAAAAGAAAGAAAACCCAAGAAAAAACAAAACAAAAGAAAACTAACAAAAAAAACCTTATAACCAAATCATTCACTCTTGTATGTGTGATGAAATGTAAACTCTTTTAAAGCTAATTTGGAAAATGAACAGTTTTTATGAAGAGCGAAGAGACAATGAAGAGTTTTTAACATACAAGCGTGCTTCAGCTTTTAACGTAACAAAGACCTCAGTCTCCTGCTTCAGACAAATGTTTCTATCACTCTCGGTGGTGACGGTTAAAAACGGTTTCATGGAAGACAGTATCAGTTTCATCAGAAAAAGTATTTATTTTATTTGTCTTTTCTTTTTTTCTTTTTCAAATTTTATTTGTTTATTTATTTTACAATTTGGGGCTACAACCCACACTCCAGTCTTTGAATGGAGTGAAGACAACATGGGAGTACATTTGCTATAATTACATGAAAAAAAAAGGAATCCCTAATGTGCAGTTTGTCATTTTAATGACATGTAGCACCCCCAAGTTTTGTTGCTGGAAAGCAAATCCTCTTTTGAAGTGGAGAAATTGGGATGTTTTAAGAATAGTCTTATTCCCTCTAATGGCGGCGGTGGAGCTGTGAGCAAAGAGATAATATGGGCAACATATAATCAGCTGAACATCCCATAATGCACTACTTTTCATGCCAAAAAAACAAACAAAAAAGTGTGTGTGTGTGTGTGTGTGTGTGCGTGCGTGTGTGTGAGTGTGATCTGGGGAGACAGAGAGAGCGAGAGAGAGAGAGAGACAGTCAGACAGAGAGACAGACAAACAGACAGACAGAGAGTGCGAGGGTGACCCTAATTACATGCTGCAGATTCTGGGTGATATGGAAAAGAAATGAAAAGACGTGTGGAGTGCCCAGTTTCCTCTCGGCGGTGCAGGAAGGCGGCCAGCGCCCTCCATGTTTTCCCTTTGTGGCCACCAAGCATCACCATTCCCATCACCCCCACTGGAGCCAGCTAAAGAAAACACAGCCAGCCCGCTACCCTGACAGGAGCACCACAGCAGAGCAGTCTAGATAAGAGAACCACCCTGTCTGCACACGGAACTGAGACATTGTTCGCTACTTGTACTTTCCAATGTTTCATCCACCATCTTTGTGTTTAAAACTGATATGATGATGTCATGGCTGGGAATGTACTAGAACAGAAGTGGCTGGTGCAATTCCCTCGCTAAGTCAGAGAGAACTGTGTATCTCTCTGTTCAGAAACTGTTCAGTTTCACCGTCAGATCCAGCGAAAGTTATTGTGACAGTACTGCCCTCTCGTGGTCTGCAGTGACACATCGTAAAAGTAAACTTCCCCCAAATAACCACAAAGTTAAACCAGAATTTTGGTGAAAAGGCACTTTAGTTTTTTATGCAAACTTCTCAAACATTTGTATATCAAAGTCAAAATGTACTGAGTGGGTTTAAATGATGAAGTTAAAAAAAACAAAACAAAACAAAACAAAAAAAACGATGTGAGATATGTAAACAAAGTCCAGGCAATATCAACATAACTGATTTTCAAAAAAGCAAAAGCTTTTTTCATAAACCCAATATTTCACTGTCTGTCAAAGTCTGCATTGATATACGTGATAGCTGTTAACTTATCATATTCCATTCCATGTTCCTTCTTTTGTCCCGATTCTCTGTTTTCCTCAACAATTTGCAGCATAGGACCTTCTGAATTTGGAATGCAGGTTGATACTTTGTTTTTGTTTTTTTATTCTTTGTTTGTTTATCTGATATGATCTGGTTTGGTTTCTCGTAAAATGCACAATAACATTTTGTATGACTGAGACAATGTGGGACTTTGTAGGTTTGATTTTTTTGGGTTATAAAAACAGGGAACTGTGTTTTTTAAGCATCACATGCTCAGATCCTCACATACAAGTTGTTCTCTTACACTGGTAGAACCCGGGGAGATTTTCTAACCAAAGAAAGGGCTGTTCCAATATCCACGCGTGGTTCTGATCATCTGAGACCGAGAAGGGAGAGTCTACTCTCTGCGCGACATCAGAAAGCCCCGATCTCTGTTCCCCAGGCCTGAGTCGTCTTGCTGGATCCGCCCATGCTCCTGCGCTGTGGAGCGGGAGACCCCAGAGGGGCAAACGGTCTGAAGGAGACATGTGGAGGAGCGCTGGAAGAAGAGGAGGATGAGGAAGAGGTGGTCGAAGAAGACGTGCTTGTGTGGAGGGGTGATGGGACGGCGGGACCCTCAGGGGAAGGCTGTGACAGTCTGTGAACAGAGGAGGGTAAGGATGGAACCCTGTGTACGGAAGCCAGGGCGGGGCTCAACATTGTCCCCTGGTGGCCGGCCAGAGGAGCCACACGAAGGGCTTGCGAGGGGTAGGCAGCGAGGAGGGCCGCGTGTGGGGCCAGGTCCCGACGGCCAGCGGTGGAGGGGAACGGCGGAGAGGAGCCCGGGGTGGAAGGGGCGGTGAGCTGCGGGAAAGAGGCCCAGGGCCAAGGGGGGAAGGGCAGGGCGGCGGGGCTCTGAAGGAGGGGATCCAATTCGCTGGCACAGTGACTGAGATGGGACACCAGCCGAGCCCCGATTGGATCCGACGACTCCAGGCCTTCCAGAGTGCTTAGATACCGAACCACCTCCCCCACACACTCACGAAAACCAAGCGTTCTGTAGTCCACGGCCAAAGCTCGAGCATCAAAGTAGCCTAAGAGAGGAGAGAATAATAACACATTGATCAGCTGCAAAAGCTATAAAGCTGATTCGGCTGCCCAAGCTATAAAGCTGTCAAAACTGTAAAGCTAATTCATTCAAAACTGGTTCATATGTTCACTAGTAATGACAGGGCAAGTGACACCAGTCGGAGTAAAAGTATCGAGAAAATCTGAGCAAAGCACAGTCCCTAACCAATCAGAAAGGAAACAATCTTACCTTTACTCCCCATGGCATGCAGCAGTTTCAGATGATCTACTGTCATTTGAAGAATCTCAGCTTTCTCTAGCTTTGAGGAACCCTAAACAAGAATAGACGTTCCCGTCATTTTACGCAGCTGGTCTGTTAAATGTCCAAGTGTATTCTTTGAGTTATGTCCAATTAATCTTTTAATTGCGTGTGAAACCAGAAGACGTTTTCTGTCTCCAGCAGCTGTTCTGGAATCAGTACGTTCATTTTAAAAGTTCTTAGTATTAGCTTAATGTCCCACCTGTTTCTCAAAAGCACTGGGCACGAGCCTCCTGAGTTCTGAAAGGCTGTGATTGATTCTATCTCGCCGTCTTTTTTCAATGATCTGAGGACCAGGCCAAAGCGCAACAGTCAGAGAGAATCAACATAGAAGCCAGCTGCTCTCTGCAAGTCCGCAGTCTAAGATTATGTATTTATCTCATATTCTATTCATCTTTTTTTTTTTTTCTTGTGCGGACGCTTAAGCGGCTTTAGACACAGCAACTCAAAACTTAATCATGAAATTGTGTTGGAATTTTTTTTTTCTGTTCAAGGACATTACACATTACAATAGGAAAAAAATATTTTCTTCTCTAACATATGGAAGTTATTGAAGATGGTCTGTTGTACCGTATCTAGTGATTAGGCAGACACATGAAACAGGGGGCCAAAAGAGTCATTACCTCATGAAAAACAATAGGGGAAATCGCGAGAGAAAGAAAAGAGAGTGAGAAAGACATGAACTCACCCCTCTTCTTTTCTTTCGGGCCAGGATTTGTGAGGTGCTGCCCGGAGACATGGACCCAGTGACAGGACTGAGAGAGAGAGAGAGAGAAAAAGAGAGACAGAAAGAGAAATGGTGAGAGAGAGAAAGAGAGAGAGAGAGAGAGAGAGAGAAGCATATTGAAATGGGGACAGATGAGGGCTTTGATGTCACTGCATATTGTTGTCGTTACTCTCTTTAATACAATGCAGAAACACAGTTGCACATAATCAAGTTCAATCTAATTTGTATTTGGGAACTGCTACACACAGGAGTGCCGAACAGAAAAGAAAATGAAATTATTTTGGTTTAACGGGTTTGTGGACATTAGTTTCACTTTGGCTGACATGCTATGCTTCTAGCATCTTACAAAAACAGGTTTGAGAAGCCAAGAGAAGAGAATGATTACATATCTGCAGGGCAAGCTGGAACAGTGGCTCTTGCGTGGACTTTGTGCACTTCAGTACCCTGAGTAATCATCAGTCAATATGGTTTCTGTTTGCATGGGTACTCTAAAGTCACATCCAAAAATATTATATTATATTATCTGTTTGTTTGGCGATGTGCTTTCACTGCCTTCTTTAATGACGTCTAAAAAGACATGAAAGTTTGAACTGAATTCTGCTGGTCGCATATTTTACAGAGTTTTGTTTTTTTTTTTGGTGGTGGTGGTGGGGGGAGGGTGTTCTTTTTGCTTTTTTTTTCTGTATATTTCTTAATGCTAGTTTAATTATAACTATCTATTAACGAGACTATTTCTAATTTGAAGACTTTGATGACCAAATTTCAAAAGCGTTTTCAAATTTATACAGTTTGCTCAAT
>NC_044506.1:10234450-10286950 GCF_902362185.1 Chanos chanos | reverse complement strand
AACTAAACGTTTCACAGTAAAACGGTTCATCGGCGGAAGAAGGGAACAGGTGCCAAATAAAAGTCGTTTCACCATAACTGACGTGAGGCACGCCGCCCATTCCCAACTGACTAACAAATTTGTCTTGCACTTTTTTCCAAACCCGGGAAAAATCCCAGGGTCCGCGCAATTACACGAGGCTGGAGAATCAGATTTACAGACGTGCAATTAGAGAAAAAGATTGTCTTAACAAGACTCCTGGTATGTGAGAGCTGAGGAGGCTGTCAGTGTGTAAGGGGGAAAAAACGCCTTCACGAGCATGTTTCATCTGTCAGCACCAGAGAAAGACAGTGCCGCTGTTTACCCAGTCAGCCTTAGCTGCTTCATCCGGCTCCCAAAAGATAAATAAGGAGGGTAAAAGCCAAACGAGAGGAAGCAGAAAAGGGGCCCTTTGTGGCCCCCAGTGAGGTCCCTTTCAAGCCTCATTCCCACAGAGCAGAACCCCCCGATCGAGGGCCCGACTGCGGTAACTTTCGCTGGTGCCGGGGCCCAGACGGGGCCGGGTAGGCCTCACCAGGCCACAAGCAGCCATTGTCTGTCGCCACAGAAACCAGCGTCTTCATGTCAGACATGTTTTTCTGTTTGTTTTCTTTTTTATGTCTTTAATGTGGCCAGGGGAATGTTTCCTCCCTCCATCTCCACCCCCCCCCCTCAAACCCATCCACATTTCTTTCTTTTTTTTTTTTTCTCTCTCCCCCCCCCAAACGACGTCGTCTTTCCTCGTTTTTTTTTTTTTTTTTAAGATTGTCATTTGTAAAGCTCTTTAGTGGAAGACAGACCCTATCTTTGTCATGGCATTGCGGCCTCCCTCTCTCTCATTTTTTTTTTATCTTACTTTATGAGGTTTTGGCACAAGATGGTGCTTTTTTCCAACTTGAAAAAAAACAAGAAAAAAAAAAAAAACAAAAAAACACGCAACTCTAAAACAACAAAACCTATCCCTAAAGAATACTATCGTTCCCACGCTAAGCCAATTTTCTTCTCAAGATTAAACAAGCTCCAAACAACAGAAGGAAAGAGAGAAAGTGAAAAAAAAAGGATCTGGTTATGATTCTAGTCCCTAAAACCAAGACCAAGAGAGGATGCCCCACAGACATCGAACGAGAAAAACAAATGCAAAAAAAGAAGAAAACTGTTTCTATTTTTAAGAGCTTAAAGAATGTCACTCTGTGCCATGACTCAAAAGATTTGCAGCTCCATGGTAATCTGTTCATTCTGACTGAGGTCCTTAACCACATCACACACAGTATGTAATCTTTTATGAGCCAGAGTGCAAAGGAGGAAGAAAAAAAAAAAGAAAAAGAAATTTTTTTTTGTCCTTGTAACCAGTGCCACTGTGTCATTTTGTTCATACATTTGCGCAATATTTGCAACAGATATTTCTGATTTTGGACACCGTGGGCATATTTCATTTACTGTCGAAGATATTCTGTTGGATTTTTTATTTCCCCCTGATAAAATCATTTATCCTGGTTTTAAAACTGTGTGCCATGGTCTTGTAAAACCATACAGAATACCTCCATTTCTTTCTTGATGTTTCAGCGCTAAATCAAGGATGCCAATGAAGCGCCAATGGACTGGTGAATGTGTTATGTTTTTTTATTTAATTGGAATATGCAAACAACATATTATTTTGTCACAAACAACAAAATAATAATAATAATAAAAAAAAAAACCAGACTGACGCCATCTACCATTGGAAATGTCTACTCTCTGAGGATATGAATAATTTGTCTCATACTGATAGAAAAGCTTATATTCAACGTGCGTCTGCAGACCCACAAAAACGATTCCACAGCACTTCACTTTCGTGTCTCGACTGTTAAAGTTACACTTCCACACAGATAATTTATCAGAGATGTGTTGTCTTAACACCTCGTCCTTGGGGTATTTTAAGAGAGCAAGAATACACTCATAACCATCATTTGCAGGGTCGTGGCATTCCAAAGACACGTTAATTTTAGAATTCTCAGAACAGGATTAACCTGGGTGTGCAAGAGCACTGGAAAAACAAAGTGAAGTGAGTGTGAATTGAAAGGTTTATCGTTCAAAAGAAAATAACCATTTGAGCACTGAGTACAATGGTCACCTCCAGTTTGAAAGTAAATGAATACCACCACGAACCTTTGGATAAGATAAGTTTTATATGTGTGTAAGTATATGCGCAGAAGAGTTCTTTGTGTTTGAAACACAAAGACATATTCAAAGATAAGGGACAAATATATTGGCTCATTTGTGTATACTATCGCATGTGAGACACTGAGAGAGAGAGAAGGGGGGATACATGGACCCTTATCTTATAACTATCTTGCTAGATGTTTTCAGTATGTTCTGAGTGCATGTGTGTGTGTGTACACAATATATACTACAATGACATAACTTGAACTATATGATATAACTAGAACATTATCAGTTCATGTTTCTCTACTTTTGTTATTACTGGTTAATATTACTGGCCTACTACTGAATGCTTTGACAAAATTGTGAATTAACAGTCCTGCAATGAAGTACTGAGTGAAGAACTGAACTGAAATGTAAAACTAAGTCAGAGAGAGAGAGAGAGAGAGAGAGAGAGAGAGAGCAAGTGTGTGTGTGTGTGTGTGTGTGTGTGTGTGTGTGTGTGTGTGTGTGTGTGTTTGTGTGTGTGTGTAAGAGCGAAAGAGACGGAGAGAGCTGAGCAGTGACATGAGATGAAAGCACACGTTCCCACGTTCCCTGTGTAGCGTGAGTGAGTGTGTATGTGTGTGTGAGCGTGTGTGTGTGTGTGTGTGTGTGAGAGAGAGAGGTGGCCGGACGGCCTCAGCGTTTGGCGGGTGTCGGGCTGCTGTCAGTCTGTGGTCAAGCTGCATCATGGTGAGGGATAAACGGCCTCTGGCCTCGTCCACCACACAGCTATGTTTGAACTTAATTACAGCCAACCAGGCCTGTCATTACTGCCCAGCTCAGCGACGGCCGGTCCGTAGGTAGCGACAGCCGAGGGCAAAACAACAGCGCTCAGTCACACACTCGGTTGGGAACACAAACACGTACTCGCTCGCAGACACACAAACTCTTCCAAACCACAAAGGCACAAACAGAGACACAAATGCGGACAGATGCATACTCACGCATACCACAAATACACAAACACATACCCCACCTCAGAGTTTGAAATCCAAACATATTGTGCATGCATCAGCGAAAGCAAGCACAGTATTTACTTTTGACGGTGGTCTTCGGCTGGACATTTGCTTGCGGCGGGTCTTTCACACTTTTATCTTTTATTTGAACAACAGTTGACTTCTGCAGGAAAAGCAGTGACTGAAAGGGTGCGCTGATATAGACGAAGGGGTGGAGAAAGGCACTGGTGAAGAGGCAGGTCTAGACAACAAAAGCCCTACTCCCTGCTCTTCCAGCTCTGCCGGAAGCTCGTGGCCACGAGGGCAGCAATTATTACTTTCTTCTGCTTCTAAATATAAGATAATAAAAAGGCTGACGTATTTATTTCTGGCAGCTGTCAGCCTCGGAGAGAGAGAGTGAGAGAGAGAGAGAGAGAGAGAGCGAGAGAAGGCATGGAGAGGGAAAAAAAAAAAAAAAGACGACGTCTCCAAATGGCACAAGTACATTAAGATGTAATTACAGAGTGAGAGGAGATTTCCCCACAGAGACCACAGAGAAGAGTGGCATCCTTAGACGGAAGAGGGGCGCCTGTCCTGTTAAGCTCCAAAAAAGACTGTAGGATTGTATCATGTAACGTCCCCCCCCCCCCCCCCACCGCCACCCTGTCACCCCCCCCCCCCCCCCCCCCCCCCCCACCCCCTCTGTAGTTCATCCCTCAGGGGCCTTTGTTGTCGAATTCAGTGGTCTAATGTGATCATTCTAACTCACACGCACAGACGCTCACTCACACACACACAAACACACATACACACAAATAACTGCACACAACAAAGAAAGAAGAGACTGTATCCCAAATCGTATGATCAATGAGAGGAGGTCTGCGCTGGTGCCGCAGAATAAATTCTTGAGATTCTGGGATAATTCAAACGTTTCACGGCACATTTTTGGACCCATGTGGGGCAGAGCGATGAAATGGAAAATGCCGCCATAGCATGGTAATGTTTCCCCATTGTCTCCCCCCTTTAATCAGCGTTTGTCTGTGGCTCCTAAATATGACGGCGGTGTGTATCTGTGCCTGGGAAAATGCAGCTTTCTGGCCTAAACAGTGTTGGAGTACACAATAACACTATACTCTGTCTTTCCTCACTAAGCAGACATCTTCTGCGGAACATTGCATGTCTGCGGTTATTTCGTCCAACATTCTTGCATGAGGAGAAAGAGTAGAAACACCTCGGGAAATGGTTGCAATTACCAACACAAATATATGTCTTAAACCAATGAACGTTGCAAAACATCTCAAAGCTCAAGCTCAGGTTTGTTTGGACCATATTTGGAGGGTCAGTGTTCTGTGACAAATCTACTTTAAGTTTACAGAGGTTGGGGACAGCACACTGGTTTTTGTTCTGGTTTAAATATAGGGATTATGAGCATGAATAGGCTTTTATGAGGTGCTATAAATTTCATTTTCAAAAGAGGGAGTATGGCGACTTATGTCCGCCCGCCTACCCTGTGGTTTTTGAGAGGCCACCACGAAGTCTTTGTGCTCTGTGGGTTTACCATGGGAAAATTCTTTAAACAAATAAGTCACCCACCGACCCCTTGGCGTAAAAAAAAAGGGACTTCTGAGAGCTGTGGATTGTGCTGCATGGGTGCGGTGTGGCCTGCAGGAACTCCGTGTTTACTTTATCTTGGTCCAAAAGTTAAAAAAGAGCTATTTTAGGGTAGAAAGAAACCAAATAAACACACATTCCAGTGCAAACAATGTAGGCAGGAGCGAGAAGTCCGACACTATAGCTGTTCGTTGGCAGAGGGGGCAATACAAGGAGCTGGTCTTTGAGGAGTTATCAGTTCTTACCCCCACCCCCCCCCCCCCAAAAAAATAGCAGAAACCATTCCCAAATATTATGTCACTTTGCCATGGTCAAGGATATGTCCTTACGACTGTACCAGTATGTTCAAAACAAACCATTTTCCTCTTATTAGATCCATCTCATTTTAATTAGAAAATTACTTTAACTGCGATTAATTTCCATGAGATTACTTTCCCTGGGATTCAATATGTGTAACCTATCATTTTAATAGTTTCATGTCATCGTGAGTGTCAGTCATAGGATACAGGGTCATAACAAAGAACATAGAGAAACTGAGTCATACCTCGTCCGTGCAGCTATCTACTGTAAGTGTGAGCCTGCATTAGAGATTCTGCGCCCTCCTCTGGCAATGACAATCATCGCATTTGCAGTGTAGCCATATTGCTTTGTATTCTTTTGAGGAACTGCAGTTTAGCTCCGTGATATTTTATGAGCCCATAAAAAATGACTACAGATATCCATAGACAATTCAGTCATTCACTAAAAAGGTACATTTGCAAAGGAACTGGAAAACTTATATTTCATACATTTATTTAGGCGCAACGAACATTTCCTTCATTTAAAGAAGGAGTCAATCTGCTTTAACATGCACCCGTTTACAATTCGTATGGTTTTCAAGATTTGTGT
This sequence comes from Chanos chanos, assembly GCF_902362185.1. Classification (NCBI taxonomy): domain Eukaryota; kingdom Metazoa; phylum Chordata; class Actinopteri; order Gonorynchiformes; family Chanidae; genus Chanos; species Chanos chanos. Next base: position 10,281,314 of record NC_044506.1, on the reverse strand, counting down.
TTAAGTCGTAAAACTTCTCTATTTTCACTAAAATGCTCTTGTCTTTGTGCCCGCCTTCCACGTTATTTTCTCAAAGTTCATTGGGCAATTCTAAACCCGTGTGTTCAGCGTCGTCAGTGGTTAAAGGGGTTTTTCAACAATGCCCATCAACACTGTTGCCATGGCTAATCAAGTAGCCAACTGACTGTGTTCAGGAGAGAAAAACCGATCAGGGTAAACGGACATCAACAAGACTCTGAAATCCACAACAAGCAGGTAACGGATTCTAAACACGTGTTACCATTTCATTTTTGTCTCTGTCGATTTGGGGTGAACTGGAAAGCTTAAGATGTCTACCCGGCTGGCTAAATTGATGGTAGCGGTTTTCACTAGCCTAGTTCACATACATGTGGGTAGGATATCAACAAGCTAGCTTAAAGCTAACAGATGACTGTTAGCTAACCAGCTCAGTATTTATGTTCCCTACAATTTCAAAGACTACCTTTCCTATTTTATGTTTCATTTTCTACAATGCCTCGTCAAAAGCTATCTTGATGGTAGCAATAACATGAGACCGTTTGCAGTTTATCAAGCTAGTTTGTGTTTATCTTTCTAACTAGTTGCGCTACATAAGGAATACCAAAGGTGGTTACATTTGCTTTCTAGCTGTGGTATTTTCCTTATTGTTTGCTAGCAGGGTAGTGAGTTCCCGGCGAGCTCTACCGGATCAAGAATTTATCACAGAGCAGTCTGGAGACATTGAGGTGTTTATAGGTTGTACTGTTGTTCTTGTCGATGCAGGGCTGTGTTTGAAGGTAACGGGAGGTGGAAGACTGTGTAATTTCAGATGTTTCCCAGCATGCAAGCAACAGGAGATTCTTTTCTCTCCGAATATGTCGTCAACCTAATTATTTCATTCATTAATTGTCCGTTCTAAACATCCCCTCCATTCATCTACTTTTTCTTTCCCCCAAGAGCAGGCACTTGTCTAGGTTTGGCTGAGATGGAGGTCCCTTCCTATCAGTCCAAACTGCTGGGAGAGTTGAATGAGCAGCGTAGAAGGGGCTTTTTCTGTGACTGCAGCATCGTTGTGGACGGACGAGTTTTCAGAGCGCACCGCAACATCCTTTTTGCCAGCAGTGGCTACTTCAGGGCCCTTCTAGTTCACTACCTGCAAGACAATGGCCAGAGACACAGCACAGCCTCCCTGGACATCGTCACGCCCGAGGCATTCTCGATGATCCTGGATTTCCTTTACTCGGGCCGACTGGACCTGCGAAGCGACAACGTCATCGAGGTGATGTCGGCAGCCAGTTACCTGCAGATGACCGACGTGGTCAGTTTCTGCAAGGGCTACATCCGATCATCGCTGGAGATTTGTAACAAGGGGAAGGAGAGCGAGAGGGAAGGCCCAGCCGACAGCGGCACGCCGGCCTCTGCCTCTAGTCTCTCTGAACCCTTCGCTTCCCAAAGAGATGGAGGAACTCACCAGAACATAGAAGCAACCAGATCTGCTGATACACCCACTGCTACACTCTCTACCTCTCTGGTGCCCAGTAGCAAAGACTCAGAGAGTGAGGGCTCACAGGGATGTTTCCCTAGCCAGCATCCTAAGGAGCTGGCAGTTAAGAACAGCCCAAGGGAGGACAAAGTCAACTCCTCCTCCACCTCAGGTATGCTGCTGGGGCTGGTGCATCCTAAAATTGAGTACGACCCAGACGAGGAGGCTCAAACCTCTCCAGAATCCAAAGACTCAGTCCTTTTCCAGGGATCGAACCACGATGAAGACAGGACTTTTGGTTCCAGTCCAGCACCAAGCATGGAAACCTCCTCCCTGCCCCTGGCTAACTACCAGGGGAAACCGTTTGTGGATATGCTGGTCCGAGGAGGTGCCTACCCCAGCCGAGAACAGCCTTTTGCCCAGAACATGGGGAACAGTACGGGTGTAGGGCCGTATGGATGATGGCTTGAGTCATGGTAGTTCCTCGAGCATGGAGATCCAAAGTGAGTGGTATGGAGAGGACTCAGGTAAGAATTTGAGAACTTTATTACTTTACTTGTTCATTACTTTAAGTAGGTTTGCATTTGCAAAGTGCAGTCCAAAATGATAGGTTAATATCTAAAATAATCTCCCATGATTTTATTATTATGAATGGCTTGATGAGTTTAGCGAAAGGTAGTTCAGTTTTAGCTGACAGCGCTTGACTTGTTAGAAATGTAAAACCCTGAGAAATCATGCACATGAATAGGAGAGTGAAACTTAGAGGACCATAACATGTTTGTTTCTTTCTCTGGTTCTGTTTGCACAGGTGATGTTCTTGTTCCAGTGAAGCTGCATAAATGCCCTTTCTGTCCCTACACGGCCAAACAGAAAGGAATTCTAAAGAGACACATCCGTTGCCACACGGGGGAGAGGCCTTACCCCTGTGAGACGTGTGGCAAACGCTTCACCCGGCAGGAGCACCTGCGAAGTCACTCAGTCACTGTAAGTAACAGTGTGTGTGTGTGTGTCCACAGCTCTTTACGCCTGAGTATGTTTTTCCTCAGGATACATTTGTTGCTACTTACGACATGAAGATATCTGAATGTGTGTGTGTTTTTTTTTGGGGTTTTTTTTTTACCCTTGACGTAGGTTCACCGCTCCAGCTGGCCCGTTGTGTGTAAAGGTTGCCGACGCGTCTTCTCAGGTACGGTGTCACATGGACTGAGACGTTTTGGCCTCTGTGATGGCTGCACATGTGTCACAACAACCCACGAGGACATGGCTTCTATGAACCTCAGCAGCCAATCAGAGAGCATGGAGAGGGGGCTAGGAGACCCTGATTGGCACATTTTTACGGAGGATGGTGATGAAGCCGAACCTGGCACTGATGAGCTAGTTGATAAACATCAAGGACTGACGTAAGGCTGTTAACACAATCTTGGTCATTCTTGATCTGTTTTCCATTTCAAACATCCTGCATTCTGTACCCACTTCTGTATCTTTCATTTCTATACTGGGATAAATACAGAACCCATGCAGTGCCAGTTCTAAGAGCAGTGATTCTCAACTTCAGTCCTGTGTTAACTCTTCATTATCTCAGTTCATTGAGCTAATCAAGGGCTTGATGATCAATTGATCAGTGGAATCAGGTGTGTCAGTCCTGAGTTAAAACAAAGACGTATAGGACAGTGGCCCCCTGGGACTGGAGTTGACAATCACTGTTTTAGAGGAATGAGAAGTAGTTTCTCTCTCATTCTCACAAGGATGACATCTCGACCAAAAACATCGTAGACCTGGTCTAGATGTTTTTCAGTAAAAAGCAATCAAACAAAAAAGGAACATTGCCAGGCTGTTTTACAATGACATGAATGTGGAGAGGGATGATCTTTGTGAAAAAACATGTCTCTGATGCTTAATTGAGACACTGGATTACGGGTATAAGTCCTGCCAGTATTGGCTGAACTGCTCTTCTGTAATGGTCTGTTGTAAGGCCGTTAGCACATCCTGAACTTATTTGCATGTATGTTAACTTCAACTTATCATGAATGCATACCAAATACACTGATGAGTCTTCAAAAATGTTTCAAAACTATTGGTTGTTCGGAAATATCAGTCATTTCACGGAAATAAAATTTACTCGCCTGTCCGAAGTTTCCAAAATACACTGCCCGGCCAAAAAAAAAAAAAAAAGTTGCCGTTTGGATTTGGAGCCTCTGGAGGCAATGTTATGATCTGGCGTTGCTTCAGTTGGTCAGGTCTAGGCTCAGCAACATTAACGTGGAAACAAAATGAAGTCAGTTGAGTATCTGGATGTACTGAATGACCAGCTTATTCATTCAATGGATTTTTTCTTCCCTGATGGCAGGGGCATATTCCACCTCAAACTGTGAAAGAGTGGTTCAGAGAGCATGAGGAATTTTGACATAGAAATTGGCCATTACACAGTCCTGACCTTAACCTCAGTGAAAGTCTTAGGGATGTGCTGGAGAAGACTTTACGGAGTGGTTAGACTCTCCCGCCATCAAGATCTCAGCCAGAAATTAGTGCAACTCTGGGTGGAAATAAATGTTGTGACGCCGCATAAGGTTATAGAAACAATGCCACGGTGAACGCGCACTGTAATCAAAGCTAAAGGCGGTCCAACAAAATATTAGAGTGTGTGACTTTTTTTTTTTGGCCAGGCAGTGTATTTTGTTGAAATCATTGAGATGCTATCAAATTGATTCTGCAAAAATTTCCATTACATACCTGAACATTGCTTTATAAAGGAATTTTGTAGGTTGTTATAATGTTGTTGATGACACTAGAATCATGTGATTTCGAATTATACCCCACTAATTGATTCAGGATCAAAACGGTATTTTTCTTGACATCGTAATTTATTATGAGAACGCGAGTGACCTCTGGGCTATGTTTATTTGTTCAACCTCATTAAACTCTTTATACTGATTACTGATGTAAAGTGGCATTCCCTTATGTACTGTATTCGTTGGATGCTGATGACATATTCTCTCATTTTACTGTCATTGTAAACTGCTCTCTTTTCCAGTCAGTGCTCATGCAGATTTTTGCTGGTGGTGGGTTTTTTTTTTTTTCTCCCAGTTTCTGTGTGCACAACGGACAATAAAACGCCCATTTTCTGACTAAAGAACATGAGCCTGATAGACCAGTCATCCTTAAGAAGAAATTTAAAACTTAGGAAGATTTGCGGGTCCAACGGGCCTCATTCACCAATATCTTTCCAAGTGTTTTCTTAAATTTGTTCTTGAGAAAAGTCCTAAGAAAAAGCCTACATCAAATTCACAACGTGCTCTTAAACCACAGAATTATTCCATCATTGTTCATATAATGATGAATCCCATTGTCTTCATAAATTGAAAGCGCGTGCCAGTTGTTCCTAATTAGCATAGGTAAACGCCCCACCAATCCCCATAAAAGGGCATGAGACTACAGGGCAGTGTGCACCCAAATCTATGGCCGTATTTAAAAAAAAAAACTTGCTTAATTGCGACTTTATTTCTCACAAGTCCGACTTTAGTTCTTGGAATTCCGACTTAATTTCTCACAATTTTGACTTTTTTTTCCTCGCAATTCCTTTTCCCCCTCGCAATTCTGACCTCATTTCTCATAATTCTGGGCTCTTTTCTAACGACCAACAAGTAGCTTGAGCCATAACTTCTGCTCCCGCTTTAATGGTTCAATGCAACGCGTGTGCAGTAGCAGACAGAAGCGAAGGCTGCGTCTGCTCTGTCCAGATATTTTAATACAGCTTCTCCCCGACTTACAACCTATGCGACTTACGACCATCTGTACATATGATAAAAAAAATACTGCTTAAATTTTTAAAAATATAGAAAAAATATATCTAAATACAAAATATTATGCTTGGTCGTACGTCCGCCAATGTAGTATGCAGTGCTGCACACAGATACAGATGTGATGAAGTTACTGAGCGCATGTACTGCAATATACCAGTGTCTTCAATAAATGTTGAGCTCACACAGTTAAAGTCAAGTCTCTGGATATTCATTATGTGATTGCACAGCTATCATATATTATTCTTCCATCCCTAGTGGTAGGACGTATTATTATTATTTATTATATGTATTCCGGGCGTTTTTCTAACTCTTCTACTCCCGTAGTTCCCATGATATTGATTCCATTGCAGCGGCAACAGGTCCATCCTAATGAGTAGCGGTGTGTTTGTATACAGCAAATTATCAGTCCACTCCTTATTTTTTTTTTAAAAAAATAAGAACTAGCGACTGCGTACAGCAGCAGTCGATGGTTGGATTTAATGGCCTGGATTTAATGCTCTGTGACTACACCTTTGCTGGAGGCAGGTGAAGTAGCTATTTCCACAGTTAGGATTCGATGATGCGACACAGTCACATTCACATTTAGGTTCTGTACTTGGTCCACTCTTCTTCTCTCTTTACACCAGATCACTGTGACCAAGTTATCCCCGCCCACAGTCTCTCCTGCCACTGTTACGCTGATGATACACAGCTGGTCTTCTCCTCTCCCTCCTCCGACTCTCAGGTTCAGCCTTCGCATTGCAGCCTGCTTGGCCGACATTGCCAATCCTGGATGTCCGCTAACCATCTCAAACTCAACCTGGAGAAAACTGAGCTTCTGTTTTTTCCCGCTAAGAACTCCCCAACGATCGACACTGCAATCACCATTGAGGGATCTGTGGTGTTCCCCTCCAGAGCAGCCAAAAACCTTGGCGTGACCCTTGACGACCGGCTGACCTACTCCAGTCACATCGCGGCAGTCACTCGATCCTGCAGATTCTCCCTCTACAACATCAGGAAGATCTGCCCCTTCTTCAGGCAACAGGTGACCCAGTGGTCCAAGCGCTTGTCAACTCCCACCTTGACTACTTCAATGTATTACTGGCTGGCTTGCCGACCTGCGCCATCAGGCCGCTCCAGCTTGTTCAGAATGCCGCTGCACACCTCACCTGGTATTCAACCTCCCAAAGCACTCTCATGTCACTCCACTCCTTACTGCACTCCACTGGCTTCCGGTAGCAGCCCGCATCCAGTTCAAGACACTGGTGCTGGCCTACCAGGCCACAAGAGGCTCCGCCCAATCATACCTTTAGTCCCTGATAACTCCTTATACCCCTGCCAGAACCCCCCGCTCTACAACCTCTGGCCAACTGACGGTCCCCTCACTTCGGGAACCCGGCAGCTGTTCTTCCTGACCACGCCTCTTCTCCACCATTATATAAAAATACTAACCTTGTCTTGTGTTTGTGTTTGTCATTCACTGTCACAGAATTCCAGGAGCGTAATACGAAGGGTAAATTAATGTGTGATCTCTGTTTATGAGGTAATAGGATCTGACTGATGCACTTATTGTAAGTCGCTTTGGCTAAAAGCATCTGCTAAATACCAAATTGTAAATTGTAATTGCATTTTCTTGCGGAAATGCATCCATATGTTGAAGTAAAACAGACTGATTCTCACACATATGCTTTACAACCTTTCTGGTTTCAGATGGGATAATAAGCAGTGCATGTAAAACTAGGCCTCCTGCTCACTTATCACAGTCTCCTGTGATAAACTGTTATATTCTCATATTGCTCTTTTTTTTTCATTGTACAAAAAGTATGAATAAATATGCATTACATTCTGGAGTGTTCCGTGAAGTGTTAATGTAGAGTTTATTTATTTTAAAAGGCCATAATGCTTTGTAAAACAGTGAAAACAATTATTAAAAATGTTATTGTAATTTTAATCTTGTTATATTATACAACTGTAGAACTGAAGAAAACGCAATAAACAATTATTTTGCACAAACATGTCAGCACTCAAATTTGCGTAAGTGTGCTAATTGCGTGCGTGGATTCTGTTCTTACCTAAGAACAAATCCCAAATAAGAAAACATTGGTGGATGTCAGAAAACTGCGAAAGTGGGTTTTAAGAATAAATTTTCTTCTTAAGAACGGCTGGTGAATGAGGTCCAGTGCTGAGGAATTGTACACTGATACAATACTGTCTTGTGACCAGGTGGCTCTTTGCAAAATATGTAAACTGCAAATTTCGAGACGTCATGTGATGAACGGGCAAACATCATATGACCAGGAAAAGAATAACGATGGTTAGTGCGTGGTTCATGGAAAACAGAATTATCCGATGACTGAAGGTGTAACGCACACCTTGAAGTTTTGTTACGCTTTGTCGCCTGTTGATATCAGAACTGTTCTCTTTTTTAAAGAGTCAGTGTGTAAAATAAAGATAAGCTGTAAGCATTAGTCCGCTGTTTTATCTAAATTAAGTTTCTTATTTGAGAAATGGGGGCATTTTCTCCCAGCACATGGCTGTTGATCTTCTGTGTATCGTCATTCATTTCTGCATTCAGTGGTCGATACACTCCTGACTGGAAGAGTTTGGATGCTCGACCACTTCCGAACTGGTACGACGAGGCAAAATTTGGAATTTTTATTCACTGGGGTGTTTTTTCCGTACCTGGCTATGGTGGCTATGGCGAGTGGTTCTGGTGGTTTTGGCAGGGCCGGCAAGATCCGAACTACATTAAGTTTATGATGGAGAATTATCCTCCGGGATTCACCTATGCGGACTTTGCACCTATGTTGCACGGTCAGTTTTTTGATCCACACGAATGGGCTGACATCTTCGAAGCTTCGGGTGCTAAGTGAGTGCATTACGCAAGTTTGCAATAATTTAAATGTGACTTAAAATTGCCACATAAAAACTTTAAGAATGCGATTTTTTATCTGTAAAGATACGTGGTCTTTACCTCGAAGCATCATGAGGGTTTTACAAACTGGCCTTCCCCGAACACCTGGAGCTGGAATTCTGTTAATACTGGTCCTCATAGAGACATCGTCGGCGATTTGGCATCTGCCGTGCGAAATCGGTGAGCAACATGCTTTACAGAGACGCTGGTCGTATTTCATCTCTTCAGAGGTCAAAGGCATTGTACATCAAGATGTTGACTGAATATTTTTGCATCGTTTTATTGATCATATCTTACAGGTCGCTTCACTATGGACTCTATAACTCGTTGTATGAATGGTTCAACCCTATCTATCTGAGTGATAAAAAGGCTGGTTTCAAGACCCAAGAGTTTGTGCGTAATAAACTTATGCCAGAGCTTCACAACTTGGTCACCAGGTAAATTTATCAGGCTACAATGTTGTCTTTGTAGTTTGTAAGCAAACAGGGAACTGAAAATTGAACTGAAACAACCCAGCTACATTAAAAACATGTGATGTACTTGTCTAAATGTTGTGGGTTGTCAAGTTGTTACTAGCATCATTTATAGTCAGAGGAATTTCACTCTGAAAGATAATGAAATAAATATGTGTTACAGATACAAACCAGAGTTAATATGGTCAGATGGAGACTGGGAAGCACCTGACACTTACTGGAACTCAACAGAGTTCTTGGCCTGGCTGTACAATGACAGCCCTGTCAAGGTGGTGTAGTACAGCAGTTATTATACCTTTATTATTTTGTATTTCTGGACCAGAGTGTTGTGTAAATATGAAAAAGGTCTGTGTAAAGTGCCGTGAATCAAACCTTTGTCCCGTAGGATATTGTGGTGACCAATGACAGATGGGGGAAAGGCTGTTACTGTAAACATGGTGGCTACTATAACTGTAAAGACAGGTACTCTCCGGGAGAGCTGCCAAGTCACAAATGGGAGAAATGCCAGTCCCTTGACATACACTCTTGGGGTTTCCGCAAGAACATGAAAGGCACGGACGTAATGGACCTTGCCGCAGTAATAAATGTTAGTTTCCTCTTTCTCCTCTTTTAAGTACTGTTTCACCGTTATTAAGACAATGTTATTGTGCCGCAACATGGATGACTGTCCTGACTTTGCAGCTACATCACTTTACTGTTAAAAAACTGAGTGTATTTGGAAAAATTCTCCTGCCAAAGGATTTTCAGATGTTCGACTAATCCTTTTCTTTTGTAGTAACAGTGCTGATTGTTGTGGTTATAGATGAGAAGAAGTTGTTTTTTTATTTTTCATTTCCTCACTGCTGCTGCAGGATCTGGTTTACACTGTTGCAATGGGTGGGAACTACCTCCTCAATGTCGGGTCCTACTCCAGATGGGATGATCCCTCCTGTATTTGAGGAGCGTCTGAGAAGCATTGGTGCCTGGATGAAGGTGAATGGAGAGGCCATATACGCTTCCAGACCGTGGAGGGTGCAGGCTGAGAATGCCACTGTGCCAGTTTGGTATGTGAAAATCAGTTTAATAGATCCCTCACTACCAGATGACCAGACGGGAGTCACTTCCAAAACTTTTTAATGAAGTACAGCTCTGCAGTGTCGAAAGAATGATCAAGTTTTAGTTCCCTTTTGAGACTGTGACGTGCTTGAGTCTTAGTGTATGTGCACATTGATGGCATTGGGATTATACGTTTGTACTAAAGATATGTCATTTTTTATTCAACAGCATTCATTGCACTGAAACCTTATCTTTTCCTCCTTATGTAACATATCAGAGATGATGATATTATTTTCTTCTTTCTTCACGTATAGGTACACATCCAAAGGCTCCAGTGTATATGCGGTTTTCTGCATAAACCCAATGCAGTACTCATTCAAGCTCAGTACTCCCAAAACTACTGAGGGTTCTGTGGTATGTTCACATCCATCAATAATGTTGTACTCTGTGTTTTCATGAAAATCTGCATTCAGTCACAAATGTTGAATTTTTCTATCGGGAATTCAAAGTTTCTACTGCAGATTGTTCAGAACTTTATTCACACCACCAGGATAATGGTTTTCATACGGTACGGGGAGGCAAGTAATCGTCATGCTGTTGAGGTCCCACATGCAGTATGGTTAATCTACCAAAGGGCTATTGTTACACCTTTTGTGAAGAGCAATTCCAGTTTGACTAGTAGGAAAACCAGCTGGATGACAATGTCTGGTACTGACTGCTTTAAGAAGACTGTAACGATTTCCTTGTCGAGTTTTTGTGGCGGGCATTTTGAACTGGAGCCTGACAAGGGAAAGTAAAGGGTTTTGTTAGAGTAGCGTCAGTTGTAACAGCAAAGTGTCACATGCTGACTGTATTAGGTATCAGTGAAACAGGAGATACATCATTGTTTTTTGTGGAAACCAGCCTCAACAAAGTTTACATCCTTGACAATAATGGATAACTATCTCACCTAGCCAGGTAGACTGCCTGTGGGATTCCCCCACTGACTGACTGACTCACTCCCTCACTTACTTTTATAATCCAGGCACAGATATGGAGTGCAGTTCACACTCCACCCAGTCCCCACTTACTGCTACTGCCATTATGAGAAGTGGGAGTGGTTATTAGTCAGTGCATGCTGGGTGTTGAAGTATAGGATTTTACACAGGGACACAGTGGCACTCTTTCACAGTCATTGTTATAGCACTGTTGTCATTCCTTTCCTTATTCTTTTTGCTGTTGTTGATTATGTTTGTGAATCCCAATGTGTAGGTTACCTTGTTGGGGAATCCTGAACCTCTGAGATGGGCCCCATTGCCATCCTCTGGACTAGTCATACTTCTGCCTGAGCTGCCTCCAACTCCAGCACAAGCCTGGACCCTGAAACTGGATAGAGTATATTGAATAGAGTCATGAACTGTGTTTTACAGCATGTGGAAGAGTAGTAAAAGAATGTTCAGGTATTTACGACAGTTTACAGAAACTTACCTGTAGAAGTATGGTTGTACCTAACATGTTTACATAGGTTTGTATTCAAAATGGTTTTGGAGCAATATGTGTTTGAAAAGAAGAAATTTTAGTATCTTAGCCACGCCTCCTACAGAAGATATATTCTAAATTGTGTAAAAATTTAATGAACACTGATCTCTTTTTCTTGAAAAATGAGGGAAAAACTGGAAAAACAGTCGCAATACAGCTGTTTTTGGAGAGTTTAACTTTTCTGACAGGGTACTCATATTGAAAGGGATAAATTGTTCTCTGGCAATTTTTTTCTTAACTATTTCAGAATTATTTTTTTAATGACCACACGACCAAGGTTGGTGGAATTTACTGTTGGAACAGCATGCTGGGTAAGCTCAATTCAGCAGTGTCAATGACATTAAACATAGGCAGATATTAACATCACATTAGACATTAGAAACAATGACTAGCACAGCAGACAATATTCTACAAGACAAAATTCACAGACAGTATTCACAAACAATATTTACAAGATAGAGGCAGGAGAATTCACAGCTGCCACAAGACAGAAATTTACAGACAATATTTACAAGATTGGCACAGGACATTTAAGTGCAGCTGCCTCTGTCACGGTTAGAGAGAAGTGTTCAGAGTCCTTACTACAGTGGGGGAGAAACTGCTTTTAAAATAGTGTGTTTTGGCAGGCAGGGACCTATAGTGCCTCCTAGAGGGCATTAGCTGGAAGAGGTGGTGAGCAGGGTGAGATAGAGATTGGGTTTTTTTCCACTCTATTGAGTGTGCGTTTGTAATATTGACTGTTGAGTATGAAAAGGTGAGTGCAAGTACCATAACCCAAAATGTTGACCTATTGGAGGTAGTGGTGACCAATGATAGGTGTGTATGGGGGGTTGCTAATCTTGGATGATTTATTGACTGTGCACTGCAGTTTGTGAGGGATTTTGTAATTTTTCTATTTGTTTCTCTAAACTGTTTAAGCAACGTTGCACTGATTTGCACCTCTTTTCATTGAATTATTTGTGCATTTGTGTCTTTATGGTCATGTGAATAAAAGTGTTCTTTGATCGCTTTATTTGTGTTATCATTTATTTATCTTTAATCTCAACTAAAATGTCTGAAATGACCAAATTCTCATTTTTACTAAGGCACGGGGGCAAACAGATCGTTTCATAATTATCACAGTTTAAACTATTTTAAACAGTTGAAAAAAAAACTTGTCAGATTACTCGTTTTGAGATTCCCGGATCTTCTGCAGATTTAAGTTTACACAGTCAAATTTAAGGCTTTCCAGATACGTTTCGTTTAAACAACTGACGATAATAAATATACATACATTTGTAATTTGATACATGCCCGACTTGGACGAACATGGTACCGTATTTGGGACAGTTAAGGGGTAACCAACAGGTGACCCTTGTGAGATCCGGATGTATGCGCAGGTCTGCCTTATGGCTGACGTTCAAAATACAACATTACAACTTCCAAAAGTCATGTGTTACATACAAGAAATCATATGATCAGGAAAAGCATAACAGCTACCTTTACCCGTAGAATCTGGGGCAAGAGAGTCATATAAATGGGATAAGTACAAAGCTGAGCATTCTACAGTTTACAAGAGGCAGTCGTTGGTATTTATCAGTTATTATCGAGTTAGTATAAATAATATCAACAATCTTTGAAGGACATTCCCGTGAATTGAAAGCATTAGCTAGCTAACGTAGCATTTTTTAAAATAACGACATGGGGTCATTTGCTTGCAGTACATGGACTACATTCCTGTGCATATTGTTGTCTGTTTCAACAATCGGTGCAATATACACTCCTGACTGGAAGAGTCTCGATGCTCGACCACTTCCAGAGTGGTATGATGAAGCTAAATTTGGAATTTTTATACACTGGGGGGTCTTTTCCGTGCCTGGCTATGGTAGCGAGTGGTTCTGGTGGCATTGGCAGGGCGAACGAAATCCATTCTACGTTTGGTATATGATGAAGAATTATCCTCCGGGATTCACGTATGCTGACTTTTCACCACTGCTGCGCGGACAGTTTTTTGACCCACAGGAATGGGCTGAAATTTTCGAAGCCTCTGGTGCAAAGTGAGTGTATATCGTGCGTTTACAAATGTCAGTGTGACTGTTATATTACCGCGCGAAACAGTGTGATTCTTATTTTGATCGGTACAGATACGTGGTTCTCACCGCAAAGCACCATGAAGGTTTTACAAACTGGCCCTCCCCGAATTCCTGGAACTGGAATTCTGTAGATGATGGTCCTCATAGAGATATCGTCGGCGAGTTGGCTTCTGCTGTACGAAATCGGTGAGCAACACGCTTTATCGAAACGTTTTGTTTTATTTATTGGAATAGAACCCAAAGGCATTGTACCTCAAGTTTTTCAAATGTTGAATGAACATTTTCTCATCGTTTATTGGTTATATCCTATAGGTCTCTTCACTATGGACTCTATAACTCGTTGTATGAGTGGTTCAACCCTCTGTATCTGAGTGATAAAAAGGCTGGTTTCAATACCCAAGAGTTTGTGCGCAATAAACTTATGCCAGAGCTTTACAACTTGGTCACCAGGTAAATATAACAGATTACAGTGTTGTCTGTGTAATATGTAAGCAAACAGACAAATGAAAACAGTACTGTTTCTTTTTTACTGCCTCATGCAATTGTTCTAAGGCTGTGGCCTCTCAGACTATTTACCAGCATCATTATAGATAACCTGAGCAAGTTCACCCTGAAAGATAATGAAATAAATATGTGTTACAGATACAAACCAGAGTTAATATGGTCAGATGGAGACTGGGAAGCACCTGACACTTACTGGAACTCAACAGAGTTCTTGGCCTGGCTGTACAATGACAGCCCTGTCCAGGTGGTGTAGAGCAGCAGTTATTATACCTTTATTATTTTGTATTGTTAGGACAGACTGTTGAGTATGAAAAGGTCTGTGTACCATAACCCAAACTTTTGTCCCATAGGATGTTGTGGTGACCAATGACAGATGGGGAAAAGGATGCTCCTGTAAACATGGTGGCTATTACAACTGTAAGGATAAGTTCACTCCAGGAGAGCTGCCAAGTCACAAATGGGAGAAATGCACGTCCATCGACACTCACTCTTGGGGTTTCCGTAGGAACATGAAAATCAAGGAGCTAATGGACCTTCCCACTATAATTAACGTTAGTTTCCCTTTTCCCGTTTCCCCAGTTTTATACAATTCTACAAGTTTTCAGACCATTATGCTGATATTAATGACTGTTCTGACTCTCTGTTAGCAGAGTTCAGCTATGACTTTGGCAACTACATAGGAAACAGCATGAAAGCTACGATTGTACTAATTTAAAAAAAACAAAAAAGAAACATTGCCCAGTCCAAACAGTTTGAAGTGTAATGCCAGTTGTTTTCTTTGCAGAAGTTCTACTGATTGTAATACTTACAGATGAGAGTAGACTGTTTGTTACCTCTAACATTCAATCTTGCTGCAGGATCTGGTTTACACTGTTGCAATGGGTGGGAACTACCTCCTCAATGTCGGTCCTACTCCAGATGGGATGATCCCTCCTGTATTTGAGGAGCGTCTGAGAAGCATTGGTGCCTGGATGAAGGTGAATGGAGAGGCCATATACGCTTCCAGACCATGGAGGGTGCAGGCTGAGAATGCCACTGTGCCAGTTTGGTATGTGAAAATCAGTTTAATAGATCCCTCACTACCAGATGACCATGAGGGAGTCACTTCCAAAACTTTTAAATTCAGCTTAACATAGCAGTACGCACAGAATGATTTAAACTTATTCACTGACTTGGAATTGTTTGGTATCTTTGCATCGAAGATGTTTTTGAATTGAATTTTAAGTCTGCCGTTATCATAAGTTCCTACTTACGGAGGATGCAACAGATGTTTAGTAGCATTTCCTTCCTTCTTTTGTTTAGGTACACGTCCAAAGGCTCCAGCATATATGCAGTCTTCTTCTTACACCCAATGCAGTACTCATTCAAGCTGAGTACACCCAAAACTACTGAGAGCTCTGTGGTATGTTCACATCCATCAAAAACATTGTCCTGTATGTTTTTGCAAAAAAAAAAAAAAAAACAAAAAAACCAACCTGCATTCAGTCACAAATGCTGAATTTCTTTGCACAGACATCTAGTAATTTATTCCCACCGCAGGACTAATGCTTGGCATGCAGTGTTTGTAAGCAAGAATTTGCTTAAATGTCAATGTTTTGACACTCCTCCCGAACCACTTACTTTCAATGGCCAGTTTATTTTGTTCATACATGTGGTACCTGGTTAAACTCCCTGTTGACTCTAGTATGGCCTGAATACTTTAGGACATAGATTCTGTAAGATGTACATAGAGGAAACCCTACATAGAGTTGTTTGGAACCAGTACACTGGCATCACCCAGTATCTGCAGACTGGACAATCATGCATTCATGCTTCAAGCAGCCCTATCCATCCATAGATGCTCTGCATAGCTCCAGGAACATGTGTGGTTCCAGGAACATGACAGTGATACAGCATGTGCCCCTCGGAATTTGGTGCATTTTTCTGCTACAAGTATCCCAGTGTCGAACAGTAAACTATAGCTGTGAAGGTATTCACCTGGCCAGCAACTATGTTCAGATATCCTGTTTCTCTCAAACATCGCTCAGTTGGTATCATGGAACCTAACGTGTGTAATGAAATCATTCCCCACTCATTACAGTAAAGTCACCAAACTGTGCTCTTCATACCAGGAACTATGGGTCCATACATCTATGCTTCTCGCCTAAAGTCCTGATCCTGCTGTCAGCAAAAGGCACCAGGAACCCTCAGTTGCCATGTCATAGCCCTTCTGTTAGCTTGCATAGTTTTTGCCATTCTACTTTGTTCATCCTCTTTATTGAACTTTGTTCACCCATAGGGACTGTTGCAGGATGTTTTATCATTTATGATTCCACTCATGGTATACTTTTAACGCTATTGTACTTAAAAAGTCCAAAAGAGTGGCTGTTTTTTAAAGTAGTGAAATTGGCACGCCTGGGACTGACTGACCTATCATAAAATTGCTTAGGTCACTCTTGTTGCCCATTCTTAGATTTAGTCTAACAATTACCGGATCCCCTCATACCTGTTTTTCTGCTTTATATACCAAGCCAGGGTTCTGTCGGTGCAGTGCTACAAACTAAATCTGGCAGCTTTTCCATGAGCTACCAGGGCTATTGCCAGTTTGAGTAGTGGGAAAACCTCTTTTAGATAACACATCCAGGGGGGTCTTTTGCTAATTTAAAAACTGCGGCAGTTTCTGGGGCCAGTCAATTAAAATTGGATTTTGTCTTAAATTAAAGGGAGTTGTGGTGCACTCACATTTGCTATAATCACAAAGCTAAAAGTGCTTAAGCCAGCAACTACATTTACATTTTTGACAAGGATGGATCATTTCAGTGACACTGACTATTCATCAACACTTCTTGATGAAGAGAATTTAATGAAAAGAGTTGTGTTTGGTATTACAGCAGTAATACAAAGCACAATTTATTGCACAGGACTATTTGTTATCACTGTAGTGACATCAGTTCATATACCAGAATGGCCTTTTAAACTGAATTGTTGATCATGTTTGTGAATCCCAATGTGTAGGTTACCTTGTTGGGGAATCCTGAACCTCTGAGATGGGCCCCATTGCCATCCTCTGGACTAGTCATACTTCTGCCTGAGCTGCCTCCAACTCCAGCACAAGCTTGGACCCTGAAACTGGATGGAGTATATTGAATAGAGTCATGAACTGTGTTTTACGTCATATGGAAGAACAACAAAAGAATTTTCTTTTTTTCAAAAGCCACTTCATAGGGATGTTGTTTTGAAAAGTGAGTAAAAAGACGAAATTGAGATTCTGTTCAAAATGGGTTTTTTTTTTGGAGGAGAATGTTTGAAAAGGAGAAAATTTTAGTGGTCTACATGTAGAGCAGTGTCATGTTATGTAACTAAAACAAAAGTAATGAACATCTCATTCTCTTACTGAATCAATGACATACACAAAAGGGAAAACAAAATCTGATTGTGGTTGAAAAACTATTGAGATTTCAGATCAGAAATTTATGTTGGTTGGACCAGCTGTTTAGAGTTTACTCTGTCATGAGATGTTGATTTTTCAGTGTTTCTGTTTGATTTTTTTTTTTTTAATGTGGTTCTAAAAAATGAAGTCTTTTTACCAGAGAAATGTGGCACTGAATTTTGCCTGTTTTTTGTTGACTATTTTTGTACTTCAGAAGATTTAAAGTTTATGATTAAAGATACTATCTGATTGCTCTTTGTGTTACTCCTTAAATGTTATACACAGTCTCTGAAACTACCAAAGCATATTTTGAATCAGAATAATATTAATTTCTGATTTGTACTTTTCATATGAGAACTTAAACCGTTCCACCGCGTTCTTTAAAGGTCAAACAACAAATACACTCTGCACACAGCAAGACCTGAGGAAGAAAACATCTTGTTCTAAAAAACGTAATAAAGGAACATCGTCTCTAAATTTTGCAAATTTGTACATTTGATATAAAACATGTTCAAATATTTTAAATTATTTATCATAGCTATATTCTTCATGTATATATTAGAAATATTTATCAAATAAATATATAAATTCATGAACATTTTATATCGCGGTATAGTCACACTCTATGGTGATTTTCTGCCCCGTGTGTGTGTGTCTGTGTGTCTCAGGAAGCAGAGGAAGTTATGCCCCATCTCAACAGTAGGTGTGCTGTGTCCTGCTGCAGTGCTGTGCCGCGCTGCAGTGAGTGGTTTTCTGAGTGTGTGTGTGTGTGTGTGTGTGTGTTTGTGTGTATAAGCCTGTGTCAGCTGGCCAGACGCAAAGTGCTTCTGCCGCTGCTGCTGCTGCTGCTGCTGCTACTCCACAGTGTGGGAGAGGAGGGGGAAGGAGAGAGAGAGAGGGAGAGAGAGAGAGAGAAGGAGAGAGGGAGAGAAGGATAGTACAGGCCTCGCCAAATAAAGCCATGGGGGCCTGGGCTGGGATGGCCCTTTTAACGCTATAAATACGCTGTGCTTCTGCCGATTCGGGTTTGGTGGCTGGGGCTCTGTACCAGCGACTACTCCAGCCCATCTCTGTAGACTCTCATCAACACTTAAACGTTTGGCCATGCCTCGAGTGGATGCTGACCTCAAACTGGACTTTAAAGATGTCCTGTTCAGACCAAAGAGGAGCAGTCTGAAGAGCAGGTCAGAGGTAAGATAGTTTGTGCTCAGAGTTTCTGGAGGTTTTTTTTCGGTAATAGGTGTTGTCTGCCATGATTTTGCAAAGTTTGTTTTGGCAGTACGAAAGTAACCCTAAGGCTGTTTGAAATTCAAATGGTGTTAAGATAATTATTATTGCGTGTGTGTGTGTATGTGTGTGTGTGTGAGAGAGAGAGAGAGAGAGATAGAGAGAGAAACAGAGAACAGAGAGCATGTGGTGCATAATCAGTGTGGAACTCTCCCTGACCTTTATCAGGGTCAAGTTGTCAACGTCAACGTCAGTGCTGTTGTTAAGGTTGTTTTGTCTAACCTCTATTTGTCGTGGCTGATCTGCAGCCTGTAGTCTCAGTCTCTCTACTGAGGCTTGGCTTGGTTGTGAGGCCTGAATGGCTAACCCAGAAACCTAACCCTGTAGAATCCGAACAGGCTTCACAGCAACAAGGGACCGGTTTAAGGTAGAGCAACATGAGATGAACCAGTGCTCTCAAAATGTGTTTAAAAATAGACCTGAAGAACTGTGTGTGTGTGTGTGTGTGTGTGTGTGTGTGTGTGTGTGTGTGTGTGTGTGCGCGTGTGTGTGTGTGTACTAAATGTCAGTGAGACCGGATTCCAGTGTGGACATGCTGTCCAATGCTCTCTGTCTGTTTTTCAGCTGAACAAGAGATCACCGTTTACCTAAGTGTACACGTACACACACGCATTCAAATATAAATATCACGTTTATTTATGATACATGGAAGGGCATCCTGTTGAGAAGCCTCAGGAGCAGTGCACTGTGGTGACATATCTAGTCCTATTCATTCTGTCCCTGCACTGACACTGTCATTATGGACCACTGATTTTCTCACCAAATGTGGAGTTGGTACCAATGAGATACCTCCTGACAGTGTTTTCTATTTCTCCATCTTAGCGTGAATTCATGGGCATTTTGCCTAAAACTTAATTTCTGTTGTTTGATTTTGATGTTTTATCAAATTTGATTTTCTGAAGGAGTCTTATGTTCTTGATTTGGAGGATGAAACATTTTGTATACAAGCTGCGTTTTTCAAGGGATGTTACAAAAACAGTTTAGAGAAGTGCTTCTCATCTAACCTAATGAGAGTTTGCAGAACTTTTTGATGAAATGACAATTTAGAAAATATTCTAAAACCTTTTATTTGCAAAGATCAGGGCAAACTCACACCTGGATGCTCCATTCAGACTGTAGGAGGTTTATAAGGTAACTGAACGCTGTGTGAGGAGGTTTATCAGGTCAGGTAACTGAACACTGTATGAGGAGGTTTATCAGGTAACTGAAGATTGTGTGCCACTTGAAAGAGACACCCAGTCACATCTCTTCTTAGGTTCACCTTACCTCCCTCTGTCCAATCAGTGTTGACAACTGATTCATAATTGAGCAAACTGGTCTCTCCCTGTCTTTCTCTCTCTCTCTCTCTCTCTCGCTCTCTCTCTCTCTCTCTCTCTCTCTCTCTCGCTCTCTCTCTCTCTCTCTTTTCATCGCTAAATATAGGTCTTGCATGCAGTTGTTTGCCTCGCTTGTGGACAGTCACGTTGCCCAACCGATAGATAAAATTAGCGTCGACACAGACAGAGTTAAACTCATGTGTGGGACGCGTTAGCAGTAGATCCCGCGCAGGCAGAAGTGAGGGGGAGCTCCTGGTTCTCTGCATTTCACTGCAGGATGACATCACAGGGCGGTCAGGTTCTGCTCCAGTGGGCTGGCGGTATTGACTGCCGCTCCGCAGGCGCAGCCTGGTAATAATAGTGATATGTAGGCTCATTCAAGCAGAACGGCAGCTGTGATCGGGCGTCTGCCTCTTCTGCACCTCGGTAATCAATCAGTGTGATGACAAAGCCTTACAGGGCTCTATCTCAGGCGGTTAGAAAATCACCCATTTAACCAGCAACAGCTGATTGATTTTTGGTTTGAAAATAAGCAGTGGGATCATTTTGTTGTTGTTGTTGTTGCTGTTTGATATTAAACCCAGTGTGTACACAATACACATCAGTGTGCCTTCCATAAAAGGTTACATTAGAGAGGTATAATGTAAGCTGTTAACACTATGTGAACTCTAACTGAGAGGCTAATCATAATACATTATTAGTATGCCTGCTCAACACTGCCTGAAACTGCCTGATCCCCTTCAGAACAGTGTATTACTGGATATCATATCTTGTCCCCGTGTCCATGGGAAAAGTGTGTGTGTGTGTGTGTGTGTGTGTGTGTGTGTGTGTGTGTGTGTGTGTGTGTCTGTGTGTGTGGAGGTGGGGTGTTCATGTGAGTGCATGTGTGGGGAGGGGGCTCTGTGTGTGTGTAAGTGTTTATGTACATCATGTGTCAGCTTACAATTCATCACAACATTCTCTCGCCTGTCTCTCTAAATGGTTCAGCATCAGACCTCCATTCAAATGGCCTGGACAATGGTGTCTTGGCCTGGTGGTGTAACAAAAATATTCCTCAGTTTCAAACAACCAACCAAACACTCTTAGAGAGGCACAGGTCAATAACAGCCTTCAAACAGACTTTAAAACAGTGTCTTAAAATACTGTGAACAGGTTATGTGTTAAGTTCACATTTTTGCATACTTCTTTTGACATTTCAATATGTAAAACAGACCAGAAATATCATTTACAGCTATACTGTGTTGATCTGACTCCTTCACTTGTGTGGTATGATCTACAGTTATTTGAACATGCGTGATGTGCCTTACTAATTAGAGGAAGGGCTACATTCAAGACACAGAAAAGGTAGATATTGCATATTTCACCTGGGATGTAAATAAATAGGGGATTAATTGAACAGCAAATCACAGAACACGTTCACTTTGTTGTGCTTCACAGCAAACCAGTCCCCAGTGAAACATTCTTCTTTCTCACATATGGAACTGCTGAAGAACAACAATTTGTGCTCAGTTAGGTATCAGTTCAGAGGGCTGTATGTTTCTGGCTCTTAATGGCCCCTGTTACATGTCATGTGATCAAACTCATGATCTGTGGATGTGTGTCAGTCGCCACATGACTGAGGGAAAAGGGGCTGTCTAAAGGAGGTGGATTTGATTATGTCAGTCAGTCAGTAAGCCCAGGCTCAGAACCAGGTGCCACCGTGACCAGGTGGAACATTGACTCCCAATGACTTCAAAAGCACTGCTTGCCACAGAGCAAAACACTGTCCATGTTCAGTCCATCTGGTTAAGGCACTTACATGCTGAGCAGCAATTATAACCTTTCCCATGTGTATGTCTGTTTATTTAACTATCTGTCACTACTTCCTCTTGTTTTGTCCTCACAGGTGGATCTCCAGAGGACCTTCACATTCCGTAACTCCAAACAAACCTACAATGGGATTCCCATCATTGCTGCTAACATGGACACCACTGGCACCTTTGAGATGGCCCAGGTCATGAGCAAAGTCAGTATACTCTAACAGGACCAGAATTCAACCAGAGAAATTTCCATTCAGTTATTAAGAGAAATGACTGGTTTTGGGGTAGATAAGACACAGAGTTTGCAGACAAAATTGTACCATTCACTAGTATTGCTGAATGGATTTTTGCTTAATAGTACAAACTGTGAAATATTCTAAGTTGTTGAAACTGTAAATGCAGAAAATGTACTGTACAGTTGCGGTTGGTTGTCCTATCATAAAATCTTCAAACAGTTCTTTTTTGTTCTTTCTCTCTCTCACTCTTTCATTCTCTCTCTCAGCACACGCTCTTCACTGCAATTCATAAGCACTACTCCCTGGAGGAGTGGAAAACGTTTGCAGCCAGTCACCCAGAATGCCTGGAGGTAAATGTTCTTAGCTGTGAGGTTAACATGTGGAGTGGAAGTAATTTGTCAGTGACTGTGCATTCTCCATCAAAGCTCTGTTCAGAGCGAGGCGGCGGAGGGTGGGGGCGGCTGGAGGGTGGGTGTATTGTCACATGCATTGTGCACCACACAAGATGACATCTGGAATACATGCATTTTAGTACTATAAACACGCAGTTGTGTCTCTCATGGCTGTGAATATTTAGTATGGTATGCAAGTTTTTTGTTTTTTTTTTTTAAACAATTTCAAATCTAAAACGATACACAAGTAGCCATAAAAGAAGTTCAGAACCTGCAGAAGATTAAACGTATTCCTATGAGACATATGCATGGACATCTGAAAGCAGATGGAGTCTAGAATGTTCTCCTCTCTCTCTCTGCACTCCTCTGCTTCTCAGCATGTGGCAGCCAGCTCAGGCAGCGGCAAGGCCGATCTGGAGAAGCTGTGCAGCATCCTGGAGGCTATTCCGCTAATCAAGTACATCTGCTTGGACGTGGCCAATGGGTACTCGGAGTACTTTGTGGAGTTTGTCAAAACGGTTCGCCAGAAGTTCCCCAATCATACCATTATGGTGAGATGTTAGAATCAGCTTTTCTTGTGTATTCTAAATGGATTGTTATTTCTGGCTCTGATTAACTACAAATCCCATGATACACTTGGTTTTTGTTTGGTCCAACAGGCCGGTAATGTGGTGACAGGGGAAATGGTGGAGGAGCTCATTCTGTCTGGAGCTGATATCATTAAAGTGGGCATTGGACCAGGTATGTGTGACACTTCTTCTGATTCCCCTGGAAACAGAATTCTTCAAATTTGTTCCATCTTTCTCAACCTTCTGGCAAATACTTTAGACAAGGCCTCAGCTCAGATGACTAACCAAATACCACAGAATTCATTCCTAATAATGACTTTCCTTTGCAGGAATAAAGCAACTTCTTTCTTCATTCTAAAACACTGTGTTTTGCATTATGGTTTGGAGAGGCTCAAATTTTATACAATTACTTGTCAAATGTATTGTTGACAAATCTGAAAAGTCACATTATCATATGCACTGAATTATCATAATTGGAAATAGACAGAAAAACAAAATCCACACAAATGCAGATGAGACAAAGAACATTTGTAAATGTACAAAAATGGTCAAAATATTGGTTTATCCCATGAGGAATTTGTGATTCTGTTTGTGCTGCGCCTGAAATCCACAGGTTCTGTATGTACCACTCGCATTAAAACGGGTGTGGGTTATCCACAGCTAAGTGCTGTTATTGAGTGTGCAGATTCGGCCCATGGCCTGAAAGGACACATCATCTCAGTAAGTCTCCAGTCTTGATTAAAATCTCTCCTTTTTGGTCCTTTTTTCCCCTGTGACACAGTAATAATGACTTGTTGACTGCATGAAGCAGTGGAACACAAATGTTGCATTACCTTCATTTCACCTGCAGAGGGCAGCATCCACTCATCTATATTTTGTTTCTTAAGGCACTGGCATGGTGTCTGACTAGTTTACTAGTGCCAATACAAATGACTGAAACCAAACAGTTGGACAGTTAATCTGTTAGATCATTTGAGGATTACTATTTGTAGATGACTATATACTTCCCTCTCCAGGATGGAGGCTGCAGCTGTCCAGGAGATGTTGCCAAAGCCTTTGGTAAGCTCTGTTTGGTCAGAAACTCATTTTTAACTGCAACTTTACAGCTCTGTAAAGTTACTGCATTACTGGGTTTTTTTGCTGTGGCCTTTTTAGGGGCAGGGGCCGATTTCGTCATGTTGGGGGGCATGTTCGCAGGACACGACCAGTGTGCGGGCGACGTTATCGAGAAGGACGGCAAGAAATACAAACTGTTCTACGGAATGAGTTCGGACACAGCCATGAAAAAATACGTGGGCGGAGTCGCAGAGTACAGGTGAGGAGAAGCTGTCCCAGCTGCCGTCAGCATTGACATGAGCTAGAAATGATATCCGTTACACACGGGCACTTCTAATGTGCTAAGAGTTCTTGTCACATGCATAAAATTCTCTTCTTGTCTGCATTCTACATTATTTACAGCATACCTGACATTTACTATGCATTAAAATTATATGAAGTTATATGAAGGTGTGTTTTGTCAGGTATGACAAAGTAAAAATGACTAGAGATCAGCTAGCAGCAGAATGTGCAACACGGATGAGATGTGGCTGTAATACTGCTGGGATGCTTTGTAAGTGTTGATCTGTTGTCATGGTTTCAGGGCGTCAGAGGGCAGGACAGTGCAGGTGCCCTACAAAGGTGACGTAGAGGGCACCATCAGGGATATCCTGGGGGGGTTACGCTCCACCTGTACCTATGTGGGAGCAGCCAAACTCAAAGAGCTCAGTAGGAGGACCACCTTCATTAGAGTCACACAACAATCCAGCCAAATGTTCACCTAGTCCCGCACCATGTTAACACAAACACACGTACATACACCACACAACCGTACGCTCTCCCCATTTCTATAGGAATCACTCAACAGTACAGCAACAAGACATTTCATCTAACGCTTTAACTATGGCACATGTAACTGTTTTCACATATAAACTCTCACGCTTTCCTTGTCCCCACACTATCCTCTACCTTTATCACTTTGGCAGCCTCTCTTTTTCTCTCTGTCTCCCTCTGTCTGCGTCTCTCTCTTTCTCTCTGTCTCTTCTCTCTGTGGCTCTCTCTTCTCACACTCTCTTCTCTTTTTCTCTGTCATTCTCTCACTCACTTACACACACACACTCACACACGCACACACACTCGCACACATACAGACAAAGCCTTAGTTACAGTCTATTTCTCTCAGGATCCTTGCTGTACTGTTAAGAGACATTTCTTGTAATTAAGTTACAGCATGACTCATGCTATTGTGAATGTAAAGCCTTTAAGCTATACGAACAGAATAAACAGTATGCCACAGCATGGCATAACCTTCACTTAAATCAGCTGGGTAGAGACTCTCCATTTTACCCCCCCCCCCCCCCCCTTTGGCAAGAGCTGTTAACAACACTGTGTCAGTAAACCCATTCATTGAAACTATGCAACCATACCTCCACTGAAAGAATACACACATGCGCTATGAGGACAAAAAGCATTGCATGCTACCTGAGAGAGTCCTCATTAATATAGTGGAGTATCACCATTGTCTATATATAAAACATCTATGGTCACTGCTGGGTTGTGTGCCACTACTGTAACTGTGGTTTCTGTGAGCTGTAACTGTTGATTTTCTTGAGCCGAGATTTTTGCTGAGCTGCGTAGCTGCACTGTGCTATTTCTGTTGGCCTGCTTCCTTTGTGACTGTACACTGGGTGTGTCGGGAAATCTCATCAGATTAGAGGAATGCTGAGACTACTGTGGCTAAGATGTCGTATGTTTTAAATTAGGGTAACACTGTTAAGTTCAGGGAGAAATCCTTTTTTTTTTTTTTTTGTTCCAAACCATTGAAAGAATGTGGTCATATCATATGTCAGAAGAATAAAGATGTATCAGAGAGGAATCTAACTGTGTGAGGCTTTTTTTTTTTTTTTTAATAAAAAATCTGGTTAGATTTATTTATGGGGCATTATGCTAAAACATGATCGGAGTGAATTTTCCTGAAAGTTTAATACTTCCAGTCCCATTTGCGATCTAACATCAAATTTAGACTGTTATTTAAACGTATAATATTAATGACTGGGTCAGTAGCAACCACACTTCTGTTGCATGGTTACAGGCAGATTGGTAAAAAACGAGGAACTCAGTAAACCCTCTGAAGTGACTCTTTGTAATTGAGTAGTGTGGTTTCATGCATGCCTGAGTGCCTTTGGTTTGGACTTTTATTGACACTGACTGAAAAGAATTAGACAGCTTTAATATAGGATGATCCTCAATTCAGCCACCTCCAATAACATCTGAGTGTGCTGCCAGGGGCGTCCAGAGAGAACACAAATCTGCACAATTTCACAGTGTGTGTGTGTGTGTGTGTGTGTGTGTATGTGTGTGTGTGTGTGAGAGAGAGAGAGAGTGAGAGATCATTAGTAACTCAGTGGAAAACATCTCACACTGATCTGCAGTTAACAGATATTGCTGAGACATATCAAGACAGACCTGCATGTGTCCTTCTCTGGAATGGGCTGGTTTTTAGCAAAACTTTAAGCATTACGATTATTAGTTTATAACTAATTATGACAAACTACAATTCAGTAGTCGGCTTTTTGCAATTGGCACTGTAATTTTATTAGTACGTGTATACTGAAACAATAAACTTGTACTGGTATACAGACAATTCTTTTTCTTTTTTTAAACAAATTTGTTCACAACCTGAATCAAATATTGTTTTGTTATTCATAATAATGAAATAAGTTCTAACTAGAAAACTGGCAAGCACCATCAAAGAAAGGAACCGTAAAATCCAAGAAAACCGACGTGAGTGTATCCTACAAATAGACACACCACAATTAGAAAATAGAATTTCAATTCTTTCATTTTTTTTTTATATTAGTTTTGTTTTTTAAAAAAGCTAGTGCAAGTACAATATTTTACACAAATTACAGAGTATGCACGCATATGGAAACAAAACAAAAGAAAGAAAAGAAGTGTTTTTTTTTTTTCCTTTCCTTTTTTCCTTCCTACCTAGGCCTTTATGCACTTTATATGTTTTCTCTTCTTTTGTTAATTAAGGTGCAAAACATTTCTTTACCTACCACGACCCCTCTCGCTACTGGCCAGAATCCTCTACGTCAACACCACGATCACATAATCTCTGGACCGGCCTAACACTCAATCTACGAAACTTCCAACAGCCTTGCTCCACATGTTGCCCTGCATGCGATCAGACATAGAACCTCAAAGCTCTAAAAATCTTTGAGGCATTATCGATTTACAAACTCCGTCAGTTCTTAAATACCAGTCTTCGCACATTTAACCACTGCTTGCGACATGTCCAAATCCAGCAGTACTGCATTCATGGTCTTTCCTGCCCAATGGCAAGCGAGAAAAGAAACTACAAACAGTCTCCCATTTCCCTTCCAACGGAAGACTTGAAATCTCTTTACAACAACACCTGCAAACACCTGCATCCAACCAGTAAGGGACTCCTGGAATTTTTTTTTTTTTTTTTTGACCACTCCTTCCTGTGGAATATCCAGTGACTTCCTGTGTCTACCATCACGATCATATTTTGAATTGTCTGATCACGCCAAACTAAAGGGGAGAGAAAAAAATAAAAAATAAAAACACAACATATTTGTAGGAACCAGATGTAACTGGAACTGCGTGCGCGTGTTGTTAGTTACAAATCAGCATTTTTCTTTCTAACTTACTCACCAGACATCAACACCTCAACAAACGAACAGCCAGAACTGTCTGAGTTGTTCCACTGTGGGGTCACAAGAGGGAGCTCCTACACGGAACCAAACTTTCATCTTTAGAACCGTTTACTGGGATCTATTTTTAAAAAAGCCTCACTCTCACAATGGGACATGTACACTGTTCAGGTAAGTCTTTTTTTTTCCTTTTCTTTTTTTTCTTTCTTTCTTTTTCTTTTTTTTTTTTTTTACATAAATCAGCTGAAATCACTCATTGGAGGGGGAGGATGTTTAGTGAGATACAATAATACTACAGAAAATTCTTATTGAGCATTCATTGGCAACATATTCAAAGTTACAAAAAAAAAAAAAAAAAGAAAGTTTCTTTCTTTTTTTTTCTTGAGGATATGTCAGAGTTTTTTCTTGACAGTGTAATCATACAAATTGAAAGATAGATACATACACTGACTGAGAGGTTGTTTGATTGCTATATACGTCAGAAACACTGGGTTCTTTTTTTTTTTGTTTTGTTTTTGTTTTGTTTTTTGTGAGAACAGCATCTATGCACAAGTTTTGGTTCTCCCCAGTCCAGGCCTATGGTGGTCCAGTGGCCAGTTCTCGGTTTAAGTTCTCAGTGGTCCACCAGCGGGGGGCGGACGTCCAGTTTAACTGAGAGAAAAAAAAAGCCCCTCGTTGTTCAGCAGGAGAAGATTTTGGTCGCCTCCTGTTTTTTTTTTTTTCCTTGGTAACTTGGCCAAACGGAGAACTGGCTCTGTCAGACGTGGGCTGAGCTGTTAAGGGTGTGGTCACAGGGCACGAGATCAGCCCCTCTCTCTCTCTCTCTCTCTCTCTTTTCTTTCTCTCTCACTCTCTTCCTCTCTGAGTGAGTGTTTCTAATTCACTTTGACCAAGCATCAGTTTAAGGGCTGAACAACCTACTGCAACATCATGACACGTGTCTCCATTCTCAAAGAGCGTGAGGTTTCACATCCAGCATAGATAAAGCTGAATAATAATAATAATAATAATAATAATAATCATAATAATAATAATAATACCCATATTAAGCAGCCCACTGACTTTGATTAGGATGAAAGAAAACGTTTACGTGGGCCTGTTGAAGTTTCTCAGCCTGAGAGCAGAATTATTCCAGCGGTTTGGACATTGACAAACATGTCAAACAACAGTCAAGTTAAACAGAGCACTCCTGATAAAATTCAGTTAAAACAATCGAAAAGAAAAAAAAAAATAGGGTGCCGACATGAATTGCAAAATAATACAAAGATGTTTTCTTTAATAATAAAAAGGAATCAAAAACAGAACACATGCTTTTTTTTGTTTTCCAAACGCTGAAGCACGCACCAAACATTCTTATTTGTCATTTTGTGCCAGTAAAATAAAACAGGACAAAACAAAGAAATCGTCAGCTGTATTCCCCTATCGAGAGGGCCTACACCCAATCACTCAAACTCCTGAAACATTCGCTGAATAAGTTTTAAATATACCCTGCCAAAAAAACAAAAAAAAAACAAAAAAAAAAAAACAAAAAGAAAAAACAAAACAAGAAACAAAAGTGCTACAGAGGAGACAAAAGCAAAAGAAAACTAATATATATGTGGCAAGGCCAAAGCCAGAAGTCTGATCTCTAAACTGAAGACAGGAAAAGTGAGTCCATAAGTAAAGTTGTCAGGCTGACAGAGAGCGACGTAACTTTAAAAGGACCATCAGGCATCCCATCTCCGCCCGTTGGACCCAGGAACGGGTGGAGCACTAGACAACGTGGAGCAAAAAAAAAAAAAAAAAAAAAAAAAAGGAGAGAAATTACAATACCAGGTGCGACAACTCCTATTTCTCCTTCTTTGTCTCACTCTACTTCTCGCCCTGTCTCTCTATCTCTCTACTGAGTGAATGTTACACCTCAAAAGACCTTGGTTTAAAAGAGGAACCCTTAACCAAGCCTTCCTCGGATTAGAAAGTGCTGAAACAGTTTTATCAAGTCTACTTCTACAAATGACGAAAATGTGCATTTATATTTACTTATTTTTTTTGTTTGTTTGTTTTACAAAAGTGGTCCCCACTTGATGAGGTTAGATGATTCTTTTCTCAGTCGTTCTCAGTATCCCTTGAACACATGAGGATCAGGGCATGTGATGTTAGAGGTGACAAGAGGGAACATCACCATGGACAGACAGACAGACGATTACAAAGACAGACAGAGAGACACATAAACACACACAAAAAGACAGGGACACAGGTATGGACGTGGACAAGCTGTCGGATTGGGGGGGGGGGGGGGGGGGGGGGTGGGGGACCTAAACACAGGGACTGTGACCCAGCCGCTTCCAGTCACCCCAATGTAACACACACACAAGTATATTTACACACCATAAGATATACATCAACCTTTTCAAGGGAACAACACGCATACACACACACACAAACACACACTCATTTCCTCACAAACATACATACATTCCACATCCCTGAGTAAGCCCAAGGAAAGATTTTTTGACCTTCAAAAGAGAAAGCAAATGATGCTGTCCCTGCCTAACGACCCCCAAGCCCCCATCAAAAGAAAGAAAAAAAGAGAAGAAGAAGAAGACATGACATACCAAAAAGGACAATGTGCAAAAAGAGAAGAAGGGAAGGTGTGAGAGCAGGGGGCTTTCATTGCTGAGAGGCGAAAATGAAAACCAAATCCCTACTGTGTCTGGAACCATTAGCATTTTTATGGAAACAAACAGCACTACTAATTAAACCGGAAATTTCCTTCACTTCTTCAAGGTGACAACAGGCTGTATTGAAGAAAGAAGGGAAGGAAAAAAAGAATCACAATCACAAAAGATACTTTAATATGGTGACATTATTTGCGCTCTCTCTCTCTCTCTCTCTCTCTCTCTCTCATTCTCTCTTTCTCTCTCTGACTTAAGGTAAAAAAAACAAAAACCCACTTCAGTCATCCGTTTCCATCCTTCTAATTATCCACTTTCCTTTCAATCAAATCTTACAGAATCTTATCCTGCACAATAATGATGGACAGCACAAACTTACAATCCATTACAATTCATAGGCTTCATCTAAAACAACCAATATGGGTCTAAAATATGCTGACATATTTAGCCATGGCTGCTTAAGAGCTCTACTCAGATATTAACGAGCAGGAGTCAAAGAGGTAACCAGTGTCTGCTAATCCCTGCTTTAGACATGTGAATCTCACATCACTCTCTATCAGACCAAGCCAATGACAGACAGGCATATTACGTTTTAGTGGTACATAGATGAGTCAAACCAACATGTTTCAGTGAATAGGGTAAACAGAACGGTTACAATGCTTGGCACAGTTTGAGTGTGGTTTTGATATGAAGAGGTGAAGAAACAAAGCAAAAGACAGACAATTATAAAGCAAAAAAAAAAAAGTGATACAGAAGTTTCAGTGTAGTTTCACTGGGGTCATGACTAAAACAATATAATCACGACTGCAAAGAGGTCATAATCCACTACCTCTTGAATTTCCCGTGGTCTTGGGTATCAATTTCAATTTCGATTTTCAATGATTAGTTTTCAACCCTGTTGGTGAGACAGTAAGTGAGGCTGACCGACATAGACAATATTTGCTTGCTACTACCTGTCTTAAATTACAGCCCCCTTACAAACATATAAACACTGTCACACTCTGACTGCCAGCCATACTGCTGTTTTGCTTTGTCTGTGATGGAGACCCCTCACTGCAAAGACGAGTAAGCATGTGTGTGTGTGTGTGTGTGTGTGTGTGTGTTTGTGTCTACATCCAGACCTATATGTATTTTTATATTCATTCCGAAAACAAAATTAATATTGTAATACTGAGGGGGTTATATGGCTCCAAGTAAGAGAAAGAGTGAATGAGTGTGAGAGAGGGGGAGAGTTTAAAGAAAGAGGGAAGTTATGGGAGAAGGGGAGGGGCAGTTGCACATTAAGGCCATGCCGTAGAAGGTAGCCAGCGGTTGTGGGGGGGTAAACAGACTACTGGGCCGCGAGGCCGGGAGAGGTTTGCTGGTTACGCGTGGGTACCTGAACAAAAAGCGGAGAGGTAACTAGAGCGTGGGGAGGGTGTCGAGCGGGATTTCTGGACTGAGACTATCAATGCATAGGATCTTTTTATTCATTTATATCTCCCTGAAGTCACTAAAGGCTGGCCGTGCAACTGCCCCGGATAAACTGAAAGAAAAAAAAGAAAAAAGGAGGACATAAAATGATTAAAGTGATGTGTTAATAAGGAAAGGATTCTGAGGGGCACGTGTGTTGCCTTTTTGGTTTAAAACACTGCAGACCAGGGTTGTTGCTACAGGTTTCTTGGAATGATTCTCATATGGAACTATAACTGTAATCTGTGCAATCAGAGAGCCAACTTTTTTCGCTAGAACAACAACAACAACAACAAAAAATAATACACTATTGTAAATTTGCAGCAAATTTTAACAGTAAACTACTGTTCTATTATGTTACAGTATTCTACTGTGGATTGTTATACATTCTGGGAGATTTTGTGAGGGTGAATTTCTCTATGGTAACCTAATAGAGAATGCACTGCATTTTTGGATAGCGACCATTAGAATGTTATAGAGCGAATGAAAAATGAATAAAAATTTTGTCTGTTTAATAGAGTGAGAAATTTGAAAGTGACTGATATGGTTTCATTGTGTGACCAGCGAGCATAGCGCTACAATGTTCACAAAGCCTGATCTTGTAAACACCAATTTAAAGCTAAATCATTCAGTTAATGTTGATTTACAGTACTCTGATATTAAACAACAGTATCATTAATCACTGTAAATATAATTACAGCAGACAGTTCTTTTCATTCATTCATGCAAATGATATTAGTGTAACATTGGACTGTTTAGCCGCTAACTTAACCGCTAGCATTGATTCAGCTCTTTTGTGGTGTTGTGTTTCCTTTCCCTAGTTGCCTATAGTTGGATGGCACTTTGGCTACCTTGCTAGGAAGTTTACAGTTCCAGGATCTACCAACAGTCATTGCGTATTATATCCCTAACAGTGACTCAACAGTGAGTGCTGGGCACAAAATGTTAAGTTGACTGAGTCTCAAAGTGTGCGCCGAAATTGCATGAGCCAGAGAACAATCTCTAAACAAAGCTGAAATAAATGTCTTCAAATATTTCATTCAAACCCTCCCCTAAACTGGCGATAGAAGGGGGAAGAGATGGTTGCTAGTCTGGCAGCTGACTTTAATTCCATTAAACCCTGAGGTGTGAAGTCTGCTAGACTTTAAGAGCATTTCAGTTCTTTTTACTTCGTGTAAATTGTGCAGTAGAATACTGTAAGTTACATATCTTCTACTGAAATTTATGATGAATTTACATGATAACTTCTGATTGCGGATCAGGTCATAAAAACAGAGTAACATTGTGAATAGAACAGTAATGAACTGTGAATAATTTACAGTAGCCTTTACAGTCATTTTTTATTTCCTGTAAGTTTACAGTGATCGACTAGCATCTGTTCTGCCAGTAAATTACTGTAAAATACAGTAAAATTCTGGTAATGCAAAATAATTACTGTAAAATTTACAATAGAAGTCTGGCAACCCCATAACCACTTAATTACTGTAAATTCACTAGTACAGTAATATTCTGTACCACGTTTACAGTGAGGGAGTTGTAAAGTGTACAAGAAGTAGCTGGCAACCCTGCTGTCAGTAAATTACTGTAAACTCACTTACAGTAATATTCTGTAACTCTTATTTACAGTAAGGGAACTGAAAATTACAGTAAATGGCTGGCAACCCTGCTGCCAGTAAATTAGTGTAAATTTTACAGATTTTTTTTTTTTTACAGTGTAGGTAAGAACCAAAATGATGAACTTCTAAACAGCATACATGACTTTTCAAGCACACACAGGAAATGATAACACAAAAGGTTTAAGAGAAGGAGGAGTGAATGGCATGGCAAATGATAAGGGTGGCATTTCAGAACATACAATCAATGCCAGCCTGCCACCGACAATCATTTTAGAGTGATTCTTCAGTGTATGTGCATCAACGGTCAAACCAAACAAGCCGTGAGGCTGAGTCCCCTCCTGTTGCATATTTTGGCCCACAAGACATATTCCAAAACAAATTGGTTTGAGCAGAACAAATTGGTTTGACACCCCCCTCCCCCCCCCCAGAGTTACCCTTACCTCCCCAAAGAGAAACATGAACACGTACAAAAATGCATACACACTGAATGCAAACACATTGAGTGAAGCTACGTAAAAAAGGAGGGGGGGGGGGAGAAAAAAAAAATGCACGGTCATGGTGTTGATCTGAGAAACCCTGTTTTATTATAAAAAAATAAAGCATTTTCAAATACGGGGTGCACTAACCCACCCACCACCATCCATCAGTCCATCCATACAAGCATCCATCCATCTTTTCATCCATCCATTCATCCATCCATCCATCCATCCATCCACTGCTATCACTTTCTACATCCACCCTCCCGTCACATCTTCTCCCACCCACAACACACCTGAACAACGCGGCCAGTCAGAGAGCTCAACAAGTGTTCAGACTACAGGTTGGGATTCCCCATCCCTTCAGACTCTCCATCGTTTTTTGCATGTGCCACACACATTCCTCTATGTTTGTAAGTGACACAAACGTGAGTCAAATTTCTAAAAGCAAATAAAATATTGAGTAAATGGAGGGGTGGGGAATTCCACATTAGACCTGAGAACCAAACAGACTTGTTAAGGTACTGCTACATTTCAGTAAAATGGGTTTTCAGCTCAATCATGTGCGCTCTGGCTGAAAACAAAACAATAGAATCATGTTACTAACTCTCCAGATGTGCAAATTGCAAAATTCTCTTAAGTAGAACTTTAAACAGAAACACTGGACAAATATCTATATATATATATATATATATATAATATGTGTGATATTATACATACATACACTTACATACACAAACACACTTACATGTACACACATACACACACACACACACACACACACACACACACACACACATGCACGCAAGCACACACACATACATACACACACCACTGAAATTTGCATGTCTGTGTAGCATTCATTGTTTTGTGAAAACGGATTCTA
Organism: Chanos chanos; assembly: GCF_902362185.1. Lineage (NCBI taxonomy): Eukaryota > Metazoa > Chordata > Actinopteri > Gonorynchiformes > Chanidae > Chanos > Chanos chanos. Next base: position 10,246,729 of record NC_044506.1, on the reverse strand, counting down.
TGTGTGCTCATGTACATGTATGCACTCATACAGTAACAAAGGTACAGTATAATTATCTTTATACATGTTAATGTACAATAAAACATGAGACACAGCATGAATGCACACCAGATGTGCGCATTTGTATTTATAAGTGTGTGTATGAGTGCCTGTGATTGTGTGTGTATGTGTATATGTGCGTGCATGTGAGTGTCTATGCATACATAGTTGCATGTAGGCACACCCGCATACATACATTTCAGACAAATATGTATATGATACCCTTCAGACATCCCTAAATAATTCTGTTGTCAGAGATTTTCACTTGATTTCTTCATGGCATCCATCCTCTGACTTCCCCAGTCTTATTCCTTCCCGCCTCCATACATTCTCACGTACATTTCTCTTTTTGTTTGATTTACTAAATATGGCAGCTGCATCAAGGGTTTCGTCTACATTAAAGAGTCTTTTGACGCAAATCGCTGCTAAAAACCTTTGTCCCCCCTCAAGGAAGGAAAAGCTATTTAGACTGAGGAGCAAAGTGCTTCCTTGACAGCAGTCCTCTTAGGAACTAATTCTCTCTCTCTCTCTCTCTGTTTCTCCCCGTCTCGCCTTTCCCTTTTCCCTCTTCTCTTATCACCTGTCACATTCATCCTACTCACAGGACAAGTGAACCTGTGACCCATCACAGAGTGCCGCACATCCTACCTCACACACAACATACAGTACTGGGTTACTGTTGAGAAGTCAACAACAACAATAACAACAACAACAACAACAGCAATAATAATAATAATAATAATAATAATAATAATAATAATAAACTAGTGACAGGTGCATTAAGTGCTTCATGTTGACCACCTGTCCATCCCCTTCCACATGACTTTCTCTCTCATATTATTCTTTTTCTCTTGTTTTAAATGCAAAAAGAAAACAGGACTGCAGGTGATCACCTCCTCAACCTCTCTTTCTCTCTCTGTCTTTCTGTTTCTCTCCCTTCTCTCTCTCATATCACTGCATTCAACCAGTGTTGAATGTTTTTATGAATCTCGTTACATCATCAGCTCATGCATACCCTGACGAAGAAACCATTATTTGTTGACATAACCGAAAGTGACCCCTGACTGCTACGTTCACACATTCAGCACAAACATACAAACAGGCATAAACACACACACACACACACACACACACACAGACAAAAAAAATCTACCCATCAGGTACGATAGGAGGGTTCAAAAAGTGAGACGGAAAAGAATGACAAAGCAAACCTACAAAAAAAACACAAGAAAGGTTCAACAGTTGAATATATAAAGCAGACTCTGCTGTCTCCAAGCATATCAGCATAGTTCCCTCTTACTTAAGGACAAACTGGCACTGCCTGATGACATCACTCGACTGGTCTTTCAGAGTGTGATGACATCACTTTTCTTAGGCCTTGTACCGTAGTATTTTAAGGCCGCTTATTCTGTCAGAATTAAAACAATCTGTGTTCAGTCAACATTAAACTATAATTAAGACAAGTCTCTAAGTTCTTTTTAATTATGTTTTTGGATTGTTTCTTCTTGTTAGTATATTTAGGTACGTTCTACAGGTCGATGAAATTGCTTGAGCTTGATGGCTGACATCATGTCTACCCCTCCAACCAGTGAAGGAGTGATTCCGTCCTCCCATCCGAGCAATGTCATCCATAGCACCCAAGACCAGTCATTTCCACAAATAATAATAATCATTTGAACAGAAGTGAGACTTTGTTACAACGGTGCCCCAGTTTATGCTATATCATCAACTGTTTGTTTTTTAAATGCTTTAAGTCTCACTGAGTACTGATAGAGGGATAGCAGGCCAAACTCTGACTGGATTCAACAGATGTACAGCAGGTTTGAAAAAGAAGCCTTGGCAAACTGAATGACCGACATAGCATATCCTGGAGGACATCACGCAGTGCTCAGGTGTCCCACATCCTGCTCAATAAACACATTCAACACCTGCCCCAGATTTGCCCAACTAAAACTTATACCAATTGCCTGTGTAATATTGAATGCATCTATTATAAGTGTTATTACTACACATAAGGTGATAAATGTAAATAATGGGTAAATTTCGCCTAAGGTACAGTAATCCGGATAGAAAACACAATGAAAGAAATCAAAAATTGAAATAAAAAAAAAAAGAAATCAAATCAAGATAAAGAAACATTGTAAGGGCATTTTTTTCGTTTAATTTTCAAAACTCCATTTTTGACAGTCCTGTGTGGGCCTTCACTTGCCAATATTTGATCTGCCTTCGATGCTGATCTTAACCTCCTGAGGAATAAACGAGGGTTTAGGGAGAGTCAAGGGGGGCTCCTCATCGGGTTTCTCTACTTTACGGCCCTCTGGGGCCGACCACCTCCTCTTGCGACCTGTTGCTTTGCCGCTAGATTCAGAATCAGAGGGCAACGGAGGTTTGCAGACCTCTCTCTCCCCTAACCTCAGTTCTCCATTCTCTGTGTTGACCTGACCACTCCCCTGAGCCCCACGCTGGCCTAGTCCGTTCTCCTGCTCTCCGTGCCGGCTTCCCCCCCGTCCCCCACCGGAGGGTGCTTTTGGTGGTTTGAGTGGTGGTCCAAGGCTGGGAGGTTCCAGGATCTGGTTCTGACTCTTCTTCAGTGAGCCGTTCTTCAGGTTCTTTAGGGTGAGCGATATGCAGACATCACCCACCGAAAGCTTGGTGCACGGCAGTTCCAGTAGCTGCGTGGTCCGGTCTGGGCAGCAGGACGACCAGCCCTGGCCGAAAACGAAGAAGGGATACTCCACTAGCACCTCCACGCTAACCTGTGGAAAAGAAAGTGAGCAGGCAAGGATGGTGCAGAAAGAAACAAAAAAAGCAGAGAAAAGAGAAAAAGAGATGGCAAGAAAGAAAAGCAGAACAAAAAGATAAAGAGAGAAAAGCACAGCTGTTATGAACCCGAGGCAGTGGTGAATGGAAATCTTTGATGAAGGCCGTGTGTTGGTTTTCTGAGCTCCACTAAAAAGAAGACGGACTGTGACGGAGCTACAGGCTAGTTTGAGTGGGCGGCTCAATCTCAACACATGGATCAAACAGATTTTCACACAACCCCCTCTCTGCAAAACAGACGAGAGCTGAAACAAGGGATGACTCAATTCTGCCTGTGGATCCCACACAAACAGCACCAAACATGGATACCGTGAGAGAATTAATGGGGGTGGGTTTTTTTGACAAAAACAGTAGATGCCAGCATCCACACATGTACCAGACATCCAAAATGACTACTTCTGTCCAGTCAAGGTCCAGTGGAACTTGTAAATCTAAAGCAGAGATTCCTAACACTTCGAAGGCAATGATAAGAAGGTAAACTTGTTGACCCTAACTTCTAACTAATTTTTAAGCAACCAAATCAAACATAACATAAATTAGACCTAAGAACATACTAGTTCCTATTGTTATTTCCCAGAGAATCCACAGTATCTACTTTCCAAAAAAGTCTCTTGTAGGAGAAATATAATGGAGTTTTCCTACCTGTGACCGGTGCTCCCCTACTGCAAACTGGATGATGGCAAAGTTGGGGGTGTGGCTGCCATCAATACGCTCAACGGTGCTGGAGTCAATCTTCAGCTCACTGCTAATCTCTGCACTTTGGATGAAGTCCTCCGTCTTCAACTCTTCCACCCGCTTCAGCTGCCCATCTGCCAACTGTATGATGGAGCCTTTGACAAAGTAAGGGGGGAGAGATGGAGCAGAGGGAGGTGGAGGTGAGGCTAGCAAGCCAGCAGGAGCTTGGACTACAGGTAGATGGAGTTGAGCCTGTACCACAGCACCTGCAGGGTGAGGATAAGAAGCAGGAGGCTCAAAGGGTTCGCCTTTTGGGGCAGTGGAAGTGACAAACGCGTGAGGCAGTGTGGTAGGGAAGGGTTGAGCCGTGGAGGTGGCAGTAGCATCCAGTCCAGCACCTCCAGCTCCGCTGACGGGGATGATGACAGGCTGAGCTCCTGGGATAACCAGGTGCTGGGGCAGGCTAGTGTGGTAGCTAAGAGACTGTTGCTGCCCTGTCCCAGCAATGTATCCAATGATAGGTGGCTGAGCAGGGTAGAAGTTGGTTGACGGCAGGCCTAGGGAGAGGGACTCCGTGGCGTTGTGTGTGGTCTGTATGACGGTGTGGGGGGAGAGCGTAGAAACTGCTGCCTTCAGGCTGTCCACACCCAGCGGAGGAGCTGGGAAGGGATGAGTGGAAGTGGCAGAAGAGGACGACGAGGGAGTGCGGGATAAAGGCTTGCCCATACAAATACCCCCCTTCTCACTATGGGATGTGGAGGGGGGCAGCTTGTCCGGGCTTCCACCTGGATCCCCAGCACTGGAGCCGTGGCTGTTGGGTACTAGCACCAGAGAGGGGCGCAGTGCTGCGCTATCCTGTGTATATTCAGCAGGCAGCACCACATGCCTTGCCTCATAGTGGTGAGGGTTCTGCTGGTGGTGAAGCTGGTGCTGCTGAGAAGAGGCCCCTTTGGTGGCACTGCTCCCTTGCTTCCCTGTGCTGGATTCGGAGGATGGACCGAAGCGCCGGCCTTTCTCCAGCTCCCCATTCAGAACTTCCCTGGGCCTGATCTCCTCCTTTTTGGACACAGGACTGTCTGTGTACTGAACCAGAACTTGAGAGGAACCACTGAGCGCCAGAGTGTGGTGAGGGTGGAGGTGCACTGGCAGTGGGCCGTGAGGTGAGGAAGCAGTCCTGGGGGTCACACTGACAGGGGAGCCTGCTATCTGGACATAAGGGGCAGAATGAGGTGGAGGGGCACCATCAGACCCAGACAGGCCAGGTGGACGACCAAGATGGTGGTGCTGGTCAGTTTTGGGTGCCGGTGAGTTGGTGGCGCCAGGGTAGGCCTCAGTGTGGGACCGCTGTGAGCTGGAGGTGGGGATGGGGGGCGGGAGCGTAGAGGAGATGTAGCTAGTGTAGGATGCAGCATACGAGGGGCTGATGAAGTGAAGGTTGGGTGGTAGAGGGGTGTACTGGATGGTGCCCCCCGGCTGGGAGACGGTTGAGGTGTACACTGCAGGGAGGGCGGTCACGTTTGGAGGGACTCTGGATGATAGCGAGAGCGTAGAGGAGGAAGAGTACTCTGCCGTGGTTGCCAGCGATTTATACTGAGGGCCGTCATGTTCACTAGAGGTGCTGGTGCGCTGGCTGCTGTTATCGTGACCGCTGGCCACATTGGCAAGCCAGGCTAGGTTGCCACCACGCTGGCTCTCACTGGCTGGTGCAACCATCATAGGCCGCTCCTCCGAAGGCAGGGTGCTTGCTGGAATTTCGCGCTTTTTCGGTGGCAGACATTCGTTGCTCCGTTCCTGGTTGGACTTCATGGTGCTTCTGTTTCTCAATGTCTCCTGCGGTACCAGATAGTGATCCCTGCTCTCTTTATCTCTCTGACGTTCCCCCTCAGTTCCTCTCTCTCTCTCTCTTGCTCTCTGTTTGTCTGGCTGACAGAGGATGCCAACCCGCTGCGTTGCTGGTTCTATGGTTGGGGTGGGGGTAGGGGGGGGTAGAGGGGAGAAGCGGAGGCAGAAAGAGGGTTGGTCCTGCACTCAGCGCTGAATGGATGCAGATCTCAGTCGAAAGCAATGGAAGTCACGCCTGCTATGGGAGAGTGATCCATGCAATTCATGTGGAATCATTTCCCTCTGAGAGCAAGCCTCCAGGACTGCTGCAGGAACCTACAGAACACATACAAACAAAAACACACATCTCAGATGACTTGGCAAGACGACGTTTTTGTCTGCAAAGGCCAATTGACAAACTATGACAGAGTGAGAAATCATATAGTGCCAGTAGCAATGGTACTTGTGTGTCTCTGTGTGTGTTGGATAGTGAGCATCTGCACGTGTGGAGTTTTGAACGTCTCTCGGTGGTAGAGATGGAACTCTTAGATATGATGCTCTGCTAATTCAGCGGCCTCAGCAGCTTTCTTAACGTAAATGTCCTCCAGAGAGACCTATGTGCAAACACATATGATCAAACAGCAGGACCGTGCACTGTTATTGCTTGTTTGACATTCCCCACTGAGCTTCATTGATTGGACCCACCCTGCTCGTCTGCACTGTCCGGTGCATGTGGGAGGGCCGTTTTGCATTTCAAACAGGCGCTTGATGATTTAAGAGGTGTCGCAGTGCTATAAAAGACCCCTACAGTGTAGCGTCAGTGAAATGCAATTCTTACACTCAACACTGTTAAAGACACTCTCTCGCTCTCTCTCTCTCTCGTGTGTGTGTGTGTGTGTCTGTGTGTGTGTGTGTGTGTGTGTGTGTGATGCCTACGTATCAGAGAAAGATGGAAGAGTATATATCTTATCTTTCAGGTATGTCTTCAGATGAACAGATGGACAGACTAAGTGCAGAATAGGAAGGAATTACCCATAACATACCTGGATGTTTTGACTTCTTAAAGGTTATGTTTAGGTTTACAAATGCTGTGACTGTCAGCAGACATAATAATCCCTCTGATTACAAACTGATAAGCCCGCCTCATCAGTCGTTTTTTTTGTTTTGTTTTGTTTTGTTTTTTTGGAATTGGATAAAAACGTTACACAGCAGTAAAAAGATTATTGACTGGCAATCTCAATCAGTGAGCTACTGAAAGAGTGCAGAACATCTATTCTTTCACTCTCTCTCTCTCTTTCTCTCGCTCTCTGTCTGGCTCTCTCTTTCACACACACACAGACAGTTACTCATTCAATCTCTCTCCCTTTGTTTTCTTCTTCCCTCATTCTGTTCGTTACCTGCTTTGTATTAGTTTATCTGTATTTTTCTCTCTCAAAACCCACTCCCCCTTGGCCCTCTAACTGTGCAAATTTGCATGAGTATTCAGCATGGTAATACGTAAATGTATTCTGAACGTTCTTGTTTCCTAAATGACAATTTCCTGCATTAACTCTTTAGCCTTGATACCTGGACTGATATTTTTGCTTTACAAAGGTCTCAAGAATCAAATAGCTAGGGAGTCAGAGAGAGGGGCAGAGAGAGACAGAGAGACGGGGGGGGGGGGGGGGTGAAAAAAAGAGACCCGCTGAACTGACTAAAGCCTACTCAAGTCTTTAATGAATGTCTAATATTGCTGGAAGCATGTAAGGATTAAAGAAACTGCTGCCAGTGGTTCGGGTTTTTTTTTTTTTTTTTTTTTTTACAAACACACACACGTACACACACATACTGCCGTGTTCATGCAGTCTGGTGGTACCCCGGGGATGGCCAGCTCCTAATCTTTCACAGTTGGACCCATCTCTGCGTGTTTTATCCCTCTGGATTACGAGGAGGGAGCAAAGCACAGTGCTGTCTACAACTACATAGCGACAGCAGAGTGGAGGGAGGGAGAAAAGCAGCCTCTACTGACCTACATTAGAGAGAACACCATTCAGCGCGCACACACACACACACACACACACACACACACATATACACACAACTTTGTACACACATTCAATTAATAGATACAGGCACATACACACATACACAAGGTGACAGTTATGTTCCTATGAAAGAGTGTGCACAAAGACAAAGACAAAGTCGCACGCACACGCATACATATGCGCACTCGCACATACACTTGCGCGCATGCACATGCACACACACACACACACACACACACACACACACACACGCACACACACACACACGCATACACACACACACACACGCACGCACACACACGCACTCACACACACTCAAAAACAATGTACATACACATTCACACAGGAATGCATTGTAAATTGAGAGCATAGTGAGGGAAAGAGAGAAAGGAATAAAAAGCCTTGTCAGCTGGTTCTTAGAGAGTACACAGGCCCTACAGAGCAGAGGCCATATCAGATGACCTGAAATCCAAACTTATTGTCCTCTATCAGCCTTGGCTACAATATGAACCATACTCTCAAGGTCTCTGAGTAAGAAAAAAGAGATCAACACAGATTAATCTGTGTCATAAATCAAAGACACACTCAAAGAGTTTTAAATGTAATGAAAGTCTGACTGACGGTACTGTCTGCAATCTCAGGATACATAGGGTACTTTGAAACAAAAAGCTTCCCACGGGACAATACTGTGCTGATAATACACGAAAATACATAACAAAACATAAAACACTCGATGAAAAGGAAAGAAATACTTTTAGTCATTTGAACCAAACATTCTATAAATTAGAGTGTTAGAGTTGGCGTTTCTGCTTTCTGGGTACCACATAGTCTGGCTCCCTTTGGTAGCACAAATTTACTTTTATTCTTATCCCAAAAGCTATAATTTTATGACATACTATCTGACCACTAATTTTAGCCGATGAGAAAAACTCTTCATTTCAGGCTGAGGAATTTCCCCTCACATTCGCATGAGTTGGAGCAAACTATCTGCAAACCAAACACTCTTCCTCTTCAGATTCAAGTCAAAAACCTTCTGGTCCAGAATTAAGTTTTTAAATGAAGTCCTGTCCCTTTAAGAGGTGGGCAGAGACTTAGCACACAATCACAGCTGTCACTCGCTTCACAATCACTCCAAGTGCCTGTTCTCAACAAAATACACAATGTAGAAACTGCGAGAGACACGCAGGGAGCTAGAGAGAGATAGTAAAGGAGAGAGAGAGAGAGAAAAGAGGACAGAAAGCACCCGTAAAAAAGAGGGTTTTGGTACGTCTGCATGACTTGCACTTTCTTGTCCCCCTCGGGGGAAAGTCCCAGGGCTAGTTCAGAAAAGAGACGGAGAGAGGAGAAAGAGAATAATGGGAAAGAAAGAAACTGTGTTGAACAGGAGCTAAAGCTAATGTACAAGTGCTAAACACCCAGAGCAACAGCACAGTACACACAGGAGACGACAGAGAGGTGTAACAAACACAGAAAGGAGCAAGCGAACGAGTGAGTGAGTGAGTGAGTGAGCGAGTGAGTGAGTAAGAGAAATGCTGTCAGGGACAAATGTGGCAAGGCTTACCGGAGGATCCAGAGAGCCCATTCGAGTAGCATTTTTAACCAGACTGCTCTCCCTCTCTTTCTCTCTCTCTATATCTCTCCCTCTCCCTCTCCCTCTCCCTCTCCCTCTCTCTCTCCTCTGTCCCTCACAAAACGCCCTGGAGGCAAACAGACAGAGAGCGAGCCCTCTTTCTCCAGCTCCTCTCCTCTGCCCTGCTGAAGCTCCCGGCCGTGCCCTGCGCAGCATGTGTGGAGAGGGCCTCCCCTCCCCTAAGTCATGGCTGTGGACAGGAAGTCCCCCTCGTTGGCCCTGACCGTTACAGAGGGAGCCCTGAGCCCTGTACGCAACGCTCCAACGTGTGTTATGCAAGGGCCTCGTTGGGCCACCAGCACTCCCCTCTCTCTCTCTCTCTCTCTCTCTCTCTCTCTGTGTCTCTCTCTCTGTCTCTCTCTCTCTCTTGCTCGCTCACTCACTCTGTCACACACACACAAACACACGCACGCACACACACACACACAGCTCCTCCCACGCCTCGCCTCACTGCGCTCCACCAACTTCATCAGGTATTCATTCAAAAAACACACACGCCAGCTGGCAGCATGCCCAGACTACGCTCACGGAGAGAGAGAGGGAGAGAGGGGGAGAGAGAGAGAGAGAGAGATAGGGAATGAGTGATGGAGAAAGAGAGGAAGGGAGGGGGACATAGAGAATGTAAAAAGAGTATAGAGTGAGAGGTAGGAGGGAGGAGAAACAGGGAGAGGAAAAGCAGGGAGGGGACAGAAGGAGGGAGAGTAGGATAAAGAGAGCAATGAAGATTAAAAGAGAAAGAGTGATAAAGAGAAGAGAAAGTGACATGCACATATGCGTGTCACACACACGCACACACACACACAGAGGGAGAGCAGGAGAGAGGACTCCTGAGAGAGAATGTTCCAGGATCCTGTTTTATTTTTCTTTGCCCTCACAATTTGATCTGCACAACAAAGTGCAACACAACAAAGAGGCCCCAGCTGAGTAAAAGAACACTAAAACAGTAAAAACCAGCAGAGGAAGCTAACATTCACAAACACAAGGGTGAATTATCTGAATTCTTCTTTTCAACTGGTAAACCCACTCTGTGAGCACAACTGACGACGCTGAAGCAATAGCACACTAATCAGTACAGTGCAGAGGATAAACTCCTCTCCCTTTTAATAACTGATTTGAGATCAGAACACCAAATCTCAGGCTTGATTTTCTCCATTATGAACACCATTTGGTAACTGATCCCAGACCAACAACTTAGTACATACAAAATAGAACTCAGCAGGATACACTTCCAACTATCTACCAGCAGACGGCGCTATAGCTACCTCGTCTCAAATTCATAGCTACAGGCTTCAGTGTTTGTTTCGCTGACCTAGTTAAAGCAGTGGTTTTAATAAATATGTAGCTCTCTGTGCAGTGTGGAGCATGCCACGCACTACGATGAAGGATGGCACGAATGTCTCCCAGAAGAGGGATGAGTCCATGAAGGACATTAGCAGACCCAGATCATTCTGTTTATGCCGCTCTAGTTCTTCCACCTGAACAGCTGATAAAGATCGGCCACACAGCTGTCCTTAACTAAACTCACATGAAGAGACCTCGGCGTAATATGGAGAGAGATCAGTGGCACATGAGCCCGGCCGTCAACGTGCTCTACGGCGAAAACCACTGGGTGTGGACCAAATCTGCTGACTCTAACCCCTGACACGTCATAAAAACGCCCGCATCCAGTAGCATCATTGCTAAACTACTCACAATCGTTTCATCAACGCAATAACAACAGGTACAAAGTTAGTAATAGAACCATCTGAATCATGCTGGCAGGTTACCCAATCAAGCTAATTGCCAACTGCTAATAAGGTTTTGTTTTTCTTTACTGTACAAGACGAATGAACAGCTGTGCAAATGAAAAATAATTGGTCATGATACGGGACTAATTGCAGTTGTGTCAGTTTGACGAGAAGGAGCATAAGACCTGGTTTGACCCACAGTTTGTTTACTGAGTGGGAGTTTTGAGAAAACTGGGGATTTAGCAGCATCCAGGAATTGAGCTGCATGCTCAAGTAATCATTACATTGCATGAAGGCAATAGGGGACTTTGGTTTTTTCTTTTTTTTGGGGGGGGGGGGGAGAGGGGGGTCGCTGCAATGCCACAGTAAACTAAGGCAAAACAAACAAACAGATGAACAAACAAACAAAAAAAAAAATCCCACAAATAGGCACAGGGAGGCTTGTCTGTTGCCATGGCAACATATTAGCCATGCTTCTTTGTTTGTGGGCCTTTAGGATAATTCAATTAGTTTTTGTGTGTTTATGCTGAAGCGCGTGCAGTCACCTGAGAGAGAGAGAGGCAAGGAAAGCAGAACCAAGGAGAAGGAGTGGGAAGAAACAGAAGGAGAGATATACACGCAAAGGGAAGGATATGAAGGCTATAAGAAAAAATACGAAGTTTTAACATGCAGAAGTATTAAGAGATCACGTTCTCCTTCTCTTCAAAAAAAAAAACCACGACTTCTACAGCAGTAAAGTTTCAAATTAAAAACACATTAAAACAGTGTCTTTTATCAGATGATTTCAACAATTGGCAGATAAAGTCAGTATTATAGTAATCAGCTCACCAAACTCAGTGTCCACTCTATTAGAAACATTGACCTTGGGCCTTCACTCACTGGCCACTTTATGAGCTATACCTACCCTACAGGTTCACTGTGTAGGCGTAATGTTAGAGACTGTAGCCCATCTGTTTCCGTTCACAATTTGTCAGCCACCCTCTATCCGGTTCACCAGCGGTCAGTTTCTGACTACAGGACCACTGTTGACCAGGTATTTTTTGGGTGGCAGATCACTCTCAGAGCAGCAGTGACACTGACATGGTAGTGACATGGTAGTGACATGGTAGTGGGTGTCACACTGGTATACTGGTACAGCAGCACTGCTGAGGTGTTCACTCATGTCAGTGTCACTGCTGGGTTGAGTGTGGTCTACCAGCCAAAGACATCCGGCAGTCCTACGGTCACAAACTGACCAGTGATGAAGGGCGAGAGGATGGCTCACACAAATTATGCATGCCAACAGATGAGGCATAGTCTCTAAGTATACACCAAAATGGCTTACCCACAAAGGTCGGTGTTTCTAATAGAGATGTCTAGGCATCACCCAAAACATCTGCCTTAGATTTTGAGTCTTGTATAAATGGCCTGGTCTTCTTTCTCCTGTCTCTTTAAGCACCTCCACAAAGCAGACAGCCACACACCTCCTCAAACCCGCAAACCTGCTGACTTTACCTCCACACAGAGAAAGCCATGGTATAACAGGCCCAGGCTCATACTCAAA
>NC_044506.1:10206950-10229450 GCF_902362185.1 Chanos chanos | reverse complement strand
CCTTCACAGGAGTGAAGCACATTGCTCCCATTCAGTCAAACAGACACACACACACACACACACACACATTTGATTTTCCCACCAAATTAAGCGTTTTCCCACCCTATAAACTAACTTCTATCAACAGAAGTCTCACATATTTAGTTGCTTTTTTTTCTTTTTTTTTTTTCTCCCATTAATATTTTCACTATGTTTTTCTGGTAACCTAAAATTTTATTGCCTCCACTGTACATACTTTATCATTTCGCCCTCAGTGAGATGTGTCACACGCATATTTTGAGAGAAGCAAAAGAGCCAGTGGCAAATGGTTTACTGTTCGACTGTTGAGTTGCTCTTGTATACTGTGATTATTTTTCCACAGGCCTGAGATCTGCCCCTCATGTCGTCTGAAAGCCATTTAGATAACACTAAACTAATAAACTCAGTACTGAGGAATGAACCTGACAGTTCACACACACACGCACACGCACACACCCACACCCACACGCACTGACACGCACGCACACACGCGCACACACACAAACACACACACACACACACACAAGCAAACCCCTCTATAAACAGCATGAAACCCGATAGCATGAGAATCACAGAACCTGGCCAAGAGAGAGAGAAAGACAGAGAAGCCAGACAAAGCAAAACTGAGGGACTCAGAGAGACATAGTGAAAGCCCTGGATCACAAGCAGAAGACGGAGCTTATCTAAGGGTTACAATGAATTAACAGATCTCCATATTCATATTCTCCATATTCCGCTCTCTCTCTTTTAAAACAGTCTTAACACAACTATGTGGCCATCCTTGTTCTACATGGCTGCCACAACCAAACCTCAGACAAACAGCTCCCACACTGCCACAACAGCATGTCAGATACTCCCAAGATGCTATAATCACTGATCTAGAATCAGCTGTATCTTTTTAAAGTTCATATTCACCTCTTCCTATTGCGAACCCACACGTAGGCACATGAAAATACTTCTGTAATACAGTTCTCTTTGGTAAACAGATCTAGTCTTAAAAGACCTTTAGCATGAACATGTGAATTTTTTTTATCAGCAGGGCTTTGATGTGTCATATGACACATACACACACACACACACACACAGGTCCCATGATTTGTCTACAGAGTACAGTACTGGTATGTAAGAGTGTGTATCTGTGTACAGTAGTTGTCATTGTCTGTGTGTTTTTCAGAGTGTGTGTACTCACTTTTGTGGGATTAAGGAGTAATAAAAGGGCTTAGTCGTACTTTACATGAGTGTAATCCTCCCGCTCTCTCTCTCTCTTTCTCTCTATATCTCTCTCTCTCACCCATACACTGTGTGTCAGGGCAGATAATGGAGGATTTGAAGTGTTTGTGAATGGAGAGAGAGAGAGAGAGAGAGAGAGAGAGAGAGAGAGAGAGAGAGAGAGAGAGAGAGAGAGAGAGAGAGAGAGGGTGTAGCTGGGCTGGTGGGAGACACGCTTGAGCCAGAGAGCTGGATATGATATGTGACATGAAAGCTTATCCATATAAATATTGTTCCCAGAGGCAACACAAGTTAAAATACTGGCCACACATATACACACATGTAAGGCGTTTGATGTCTGTTTGGCCCAGGGATATATGTGTATATTGTTTAGAGTTTACTCAAAACTGCTTTAGCTGTAGACATAGTGCACGAATGTATCAGGCCTGGGCACAGTGTGGACCAGACAAGGACTTGCAGATGTCAAGTAAATCTAGTCTTCAGCACATTGGCATGTTCCACTGAGAGCCAAAGCAGCCCAGCCAAGTCTGTTTCAGACATGAAAGACTATTCCACCCTCTAAAGGTCTCTGGGTGGTCTGTTCCAGACAGGGAATAGTGCATGCAGCTGTGTATGTGACGATACAGAAGCCCTTAAACACACAGTGCTTTCTCTGTCGTTTCTGGGCGAAACGCAGTAAGAACATCATTCCATATAGACCCTACCCTATAGATTCTGATGGAGTAGATGCAACAGGGCATGCGTCTGACACGGACGAGCACAAACGCTTGTTTCATAAGTGACATTTTCAGATAATACCTTGGTTTGATGATAATACACTTCCCCCTTCCATTCCATCTGCAGCTCCACCGCGCTGGACGCTCAGCAGGTCTCTGACACCACAAAACTCTCAACATTAGGAATGAAGATTTGTTTGTACTGAAAGCTAAGTGATTTCAGAGAGACTCGTAACAAACTGTGGCAGAATCTCATGAACTGACCTCTTCCCAACATTGTTTTTCCTGCCCTTTGACCTCTGCTCAGCACTGGTGAATGGGGAAACGTACCAAGGAAATTGTTTCTAGCAGCAGCCTGTGGGGCTGTGGAATGACAGACGTCACTGTAACCCTAAGCTGGCATTTCTAAATGTACTGTTCAGCTGGACAACACTGGAACATTGACCACTGCCCCGAGCATGCCAGACAGCTGTGAGCTTCATTGCCCGATAAAGGAAATACCATGATTGTGTGTGTGAGTGTGAGTGTGGGTGTAGTTGGAGAAAAGAAAGAGAGGAGGGAGGGGGGGGGGGGGGGGTGGCAGAAAAACAGAGAATATGAGTGAATGAGTCCGTACAAGTCTATATAAGAGAGACAGACTGTGAACTGGAAACTGAGTATAGGTGTGTGTGTGTGTGTGTGTGTGTGTGTGCGCGTGTGGTTGCATGTGTGTTCGTATTTGCATCAACAGGGTACCAACAATGCTACCACTAACCAAGGACAACACAACCGTCGAAAGTACTACTTTGCCTGAACATAATCCTCTCTCTCTCTCTCTCTCTCTCTCTCTCTAGACACCTCTCTACAGAGAGAGTTGTGAGAGCACACACAGATTTAGCTGGTGAAGGAGCGAGGTACAATGGAATGCCACGGTTCAGCCTGCCAAGAACACTTTTCCCATGCACCGGGGAGCCAAGACTTCCCCCGGCCGGCCAAGAATAGCACTGCTGGCCTCACACTCACTTCAGCCTCCACACACACACACACACACAGAGGGAGAGCAAGACCTTTAAGAAGCCATGGGCATACCCTGGTCATCCAAAAAAAAAAGGAAATTAATATGAATCAGTTTTTCAGCAACCTCATAAACATAAGAATGCTAAAACATATCATGTTTCATTGCAGTTTTTGAATCGTAAGTAAAAACATGTTGCCTCTGATTTAATCTGGTACCATCGCATGTCAGAGTAATAAATCACCTCCAAGGTGAACAGGGGTGTAGTGTGACATTTCAGAGTGCTGTTACATGTTATGTATGCAGCATAAACATAAATTTGAATATTACAAAGTATTTATTGATGTGGCAGGCATTAATGACAACCCTTTTAAGCCAGAATGAAACCGTAACTACCCCTAGAGTCACTATCATTTGTAGTTTACTTTCTGAAGAGAATGTTCCAGACTTACAGCAGACTAGCAGCTCCTTTAGCAGACACTGGCACTTAACTGACAGAACTCAAAACCAATCACAGACGAGTGAACTCCCTCTTTTGGTCACATCTTTCTCTGGTCACACCAATAGAAGGATTAATTGGTATGCTTCACTACAAACACTGTCAAAGCCAGTGACCTTTAACTGAAGGAGAGACACTGCTTGAGCTTCTCTGTAAAAGTTTATGATTGTGTAAGATAACTACTCAGTTCAATTGCTGGCAGCTCTGAACTCTCTATTATTCCGATGTTTTCATTTACACAGTTTGTACTTACAATACTCAGGGTCAGTTTGCCAAGTGTTTGCTAACATAATACCTTTCTCTTGCTGTCTTTCCCTTTCTTGTTGTGTGGATGTGTCTAGGTCTGTGTATGCAGGCGTGTGTGTGTGTGTGTGTGTCTTTCTAAGCATTCTTTTTAAAATGAACAATGCATATCAGACAATCTGTGTTGTGCAACAGGTTTTGACACATGCTACAAATGACATCAGCTCTCTTCTAATAAACACAATGGTAACCGTGCAAAAACTCGTGGGGGAAAAACTCAGAGACCGATCTCAACAGTATGATGGGGAACAGCGGCACAATATAATCTATTGACAATAAGAGCTGTTTAATCAGTATACAAAATTAATTTGTGGATGAGAAAAACATAGCTGGGAGCTTCTGTTAAAATATTGCATACAACCAGCAGGGGGCAATCTATGTATCTATTCCCCTACGCAAACTTCCAGAAGAGAGTAAGTGGATATTTTAATATTCAAAAAGAGCCTCACATAAAGGTGAGAAAACAGACACACCTCCTTGCGTAACAAACAGGGGAAACTGTTTAGGAAACATTTACAAAGCATGAAGTATATCCAGAGTAAAGCTAAGCACTAGCTTTAGAGCCACCAGCTGTTTCCAACCAGGCCACAGTATGGAAATACACAGAACCGACAAATGACCCCGGACCCGGAGGTCATGTGGGATAGTGGCAGGTTGACTTATCACGGAGATGACGACTTTGCCCTTTGAGAGAGACGTTTCTTCATGCATATCTACATTTTCCAGTGCGCTGCTCTTCAAAGCTGCACTGAAAAACAGCGCGTTCGGCCTCTTTCATTTCTGCTGCCGTGACAAACGCGTAGAGATGAGTCTAACTTAGTTATTGATGTGTGGTGTGGCACTAAGCTAAACATCCCAAACGCATTCAAGCTTTTGTGTTTGAACACACTTGCATGCACACACAAAATCAAAAACACAAACACAAATACACTTATAAACACACGCATAAAACGCACGCAAATCTAACATTAATTCCTCAAACAATCACAAAGTGGCACAGAGGATATGAGATCGTGACTAACACAGTCACATTACCTAACCTAAGCAACATGCCTGTAGGGGTGTGTGTGTGTGTGTTTGTGTGTGTGTGCGTGTGTGTGTGTGTGTGTGTGCGTACGTATATGTGTGTGTGTATGTGTATGTGTATGTCAAGCATTTTTTTATCGATTCTCAAGAATTATTTAAAGCGTAATTTTCCTGATAGTCTTGTGGCTCTCCTGTGAAGCAGCTCACAGAAAAAAAGAGAGAAAGAAAAAATAAACACACAGGCAGGATTTTTCCTGAAGGTGATTTGTATGAAAGCATAGCTTTTAGCTCAAGTTATAAGAGCCCAACCTTGTTTGGTAAACAATAGCTCCGTTGCTAGGCAGACTCTTATTTCCAATCGTCCAATCAGGGCTCAAGCTGACAGGTGACACAGTAATGAGTTCAGTGAGCATGATTCTTACAGTAGCTCAGAGCCATAACCACTCAGGGGACTCCTGTTGTACTATTACTGCCACGACAGGCTTACTAGCACAAACAGCAAAATAAGTGGTCCAGCAGAGTGGATCTGAATGTAGTAGGAATTGATTTATCAATATGTATTGAATAATCGGTCTGTGCTCTCTGCGCTAACAAATTACAAAGAGTTTATGGAATTTCAGCGCTAATAACCACATGATATGATACATTTTGCACAGTTAATACAAATCGGATGTCTTCATTGGGAAAACTGTTTACCATAATAGAGCTTATTTTAGGAGTAAAAGAATATGTCACTGGTGAGAGCGGTCTCTATGGGTCACTGCATTCTCTGGTTCAGACCGAATGAGCAGCTAGGACAGACACAAAAGAAACTGCCTGGCACTCCCTCAACAAGCCACTATGAACACACACTGTGACTGTGTGAGTGTTTATTGTTTAGTTATTTGAGTGTGTGCATGTGCGTGTGTATTGCATGTCACTCAGGTCAGCTACAAAATTCAGTCTGTGTGCCTTCAGCTAAGCTCCAATGTTCTTCTTCCAGTTATATTTGTTTGTGTGTGTATGTGTGTGTGTGTGTGTGTGTGTGTTTGTTAGTGATGCACAGGTCAGGGTTTTTTAATACCCGCACCCCCCGACACGTCATGAGAGCCATTCCACAACACCCAACCCGCAAAAATGCGTTAATCAACCACCTGAACCCAACCCGAACCCGAACCCGACCCGCAAATCGCCAACTTTAGCCTGTATAGCGATGGCATTCATATCATAGAGCAGAGATAATGTTTTCTTATTTAGTGATCGTCAAAAAGGACAGACACTTGTGTAGTCAAGAAGGTTCTGGATGAGCCACCATAGGCTACAGCAAAATCAGCAGTGTCAGACCATTTCATTTTTGGGCTGTGTACCCAAATGTTAGCGCAATAAACTGATTGCAAGGCACAGTCTATTGTATCTTAGCCTAATGACGAATTGTTCCAAATTGTGTTCTTTATTGTTGAATAGCAGGAAAACAAGTAACCCTTCATTAAAGACATGAACTCTCGCTCTCTCTCTCACTCTCTCTCCCTCACACACACACACACACAAACGATGCATTCTTCACATCTTAACAGTGAACTTTAACAAAATAGTAGCCTACATGTGTAGGCCTAAGCTAACTTTTTTAGACCCTCTCCCATACCTTACTTTTTTGGCTGACTTTGCGTGTAACCTTAGCAACGCCCGTTTTTAACTTTTCTTGGATTATGTTGGCCATATGGCAGCCTCTTATTCCGACCAAAAAAAAAAAAAAAGTTTTGGGGGTGTATAAACTAAACAAAAGCTGCGGATACCACTTTGGGGAAAAAAACTCGTAGGTGAAGCCTATTATCAACACTCTAAAACACATGCATTTACCAAAACCACAATCGCAAATTGATGGTAAAGCTGCTGATAAGCTATTAGGCCAGGCTATTATTAATTATAAATTGTGGCCCGGCCTAATGCATTATAAATTATAGTCTGGGTGCAGAGAGATGTGTGATAGATGTAGGTTACTTTATAGTTCGGTATTGCAGATTATTGACAGCCAGGGCATAAGAGGACCTGTACCCTCCTGTGCGTGCATGTGTGTGTGTGTGTATGTTCAAAAATGAAAGAGAGAGTGAGAGAGAGAGAGGGGAGGGTGGAAAGTGGACTAGTAATCACAGCCTAGCCTATTGCACGCAATTCGGAGAGCCTACAACGCAAAGCCTATTGCATGCAATGTTTCTCTGAGTTATTTATAACTTCGTCAGAGCGCTGCTTTGTCACTTTTTGATCCAACCCGCCCGAACCCGTGATATTTTCTTGCAAGCTTACCCAAACCCGCCTGACCCGCAGGTTATGGGTCGACCCCCGCATCACTACTGTTTGTATTGTACTTTATTCAGCTCAGCTCCTATGTCCTCCCTGCAGTGTACGTGTGTGTGTGTGTGTGTGTGTGTGTATACATGTGTATATGTGTGTGTTTGCATTGTAGGTCAGTTCCTCTAGTGTGAGTGTGTGTGTGTGTGTGTGTGTGTGTGTGCGCGTGTATGCATGTGTGTGTGTGTGTGTGTGGGGGGTGTACATGTGTATATGTGTGAGTGTGTTTTACATTGTACCTCATTCAGCTCAGCTCCTACGTTTTCCCTCCAGTATATGTGTGTGTGTGTGTGTGTGTGTGTGTGTCTGTGTGTGTGTGTGTACATGTTTGTATGTGTGTATGTGTTTGCATTGTAGCTCAGCTCCTACATTCTCTCTCCAATACGTGTGTGTGTGTGTATCTGTCTGTGTATGTGTGTGTATGTTTGCATTGTACCTCATTCAGCTCAGCTCCTACGTTCTCCCTCCAGTGTGTCAGCGAGCGGTGCAGCCCATAGAGGTCCTCAAAGTCACAACGCAGCACGTGCTCTCAGGCCTCCAGCCCTGCCTGACAACACAAATACAAACACACACACACACACTGGTTACAACCAGAGACACAAGCAGTCTATGCAGTACCCCACGGTTGACATATACCCTCCCATGAATCTGCATTAGCTGCCTTTAGAGGCGCGCTTGGCAACCGTTCCGGTGATGAGCAGACATCAACAGCATGAGCAGACATCAAAGTGCCTAGGCACTGAGCTCATTCCAGTGCACTCATGTAAACATGACTGTGTGATGTACACAGTCCCAGACATACCACGTCTCTGACACTCAAAACAACTCATCCAAACAAACACACCAGATTCCACTGCATTAAGAGATCAAACAAGGAATGCTTGTTATTTAACAGTGCACGGGGCGAGTGGGTTGACAGTAGTATATCCGTCTACCGTCGGTCGATCCGGATGTACGGCCAGAAGCCTAATTGTTCAAAGGAATACAGTGCCGTGTACAGCTTACTTCAGCTGTGGTTCAGAGGCACAGGAACTATGATTCGTAACTTTTCCTGCTAAATCCATTTACAGTCAGCATTTTCAAATGCAGAAGATTTTTACACCTTGAGTTGCACAGATTGGGTTGCACTTCTTATGAGCTATCTCTGTACAGCTCCACACAGACCTAAGATCAACATTCAGGAGACAACAGCCTCTATTCTCAAAGTCTCAGAGCACCACCGCCTATAATGCGGACTTATGTAGTCGAGGAAGGGGAAGGTTTCGTATCACAAGCTTTAACCTTTGAGACACTGCGGGTAACACAAACTCCAGACTGACGAGGCTCAGGTAGGATCAGCGTACTGCTCTTCACGCTCTGAACTCTAAGGGTGTCCCTGATGCCGAGGGGGGGGGGGGGGGGGGGGTCCGCAAGGGTAAACCCGCCACCCACCAGCGCCCGGAGCCAGGAAGAGGAGGTGACGTGGGGAGTGTGATTCAAAATGAGAACAAGCATGCAACACACGGAGAGGATCTTTGAGATCTGAGTACTGCAGATAAAAAAAAAAGGATTACCCTCCTTTAGTTTTACCTGTCACTATGGAATGTATATGTTTGTGTGTGTGTGTGTGTGTGTGTGTGTGTGCGCGCGCACGTGCATATGCATGCATGGGCGTGCGTGTGTGCGTGTGTGCATTAGGTCACTTTTTTAAGGATTTTTTTGAGTGAGTGTCCTTGTTGGATTTAGCAAAGACTTAACAAAGTCATTCAGCCAGCTCACTGGAAATGAGATGATTTTGATTCAAGATAATCTTGGGATTTAGGAAAAGGTCCAATTAGTATAAGGCAAAAGAAACGATTAACTCTAACTCCAGACACATAAGAATGGGACACTGTATGTAATCTAAGCACAAAGAAGTATGATTACACAAACTGATCAGTCAACTCCAACTGAATCTGGTACCATGACCAGATATCACACCATAGGTTCCTGGTAGAGGAGTGTGGGCCCTTCATATCCAGTTCATTCCAGCCTACAGGGAAAAGATCTGTTACCCCCTCCCACACATTCTCACATTCAACAGCAGCATGGAGGAGTAGTTGTATTTCTCCAATCAAGAGCGCGCACACTTACATGCACACACACACACACACACACACACTGGCAGAGGTGTCCGTAAGAACTTGAGTATTTTAAAGATGCCAGTGTTGACTGGCCTATTCAGCCACACTGCCTGAAGATGTAGAGAATGGCAGTGAAAGCTGTCTCATCTCCTCTACTTTGCAATTCAAAAAACCCACTCAAGTGCCACAGAACCGTATACATTTATACAGCAAGTAAAAGGGGATTGTCTGCTTTAAACAACCCTGAGAGTTATGAGGAAGGATTTGCACATCCAGTACAGCAGTGTGCAGGAGAACCATTTTTAGAAATTGTATCAGTGGTTAACACAGCAGTAAATTGTATTTATGAATCAAAATCATCTATACAGAGCATGGAAACTGGGTCAAGCCCATTTAAGATTTAAAAAAAAAAAAAAAAAGTCACCTATTTGAGGAGTGTGTTTTTCTTTCCAGTTGCTATGCAATTGCTGAAAAGCTTATGCTTAAATAGAACTGACTTCACGTTGGCAGTGTTAACGTCCTGTGAAACCAACCATAGGGTTGAAAAGGCAGTTGTAGCCTTCGAACGGTCCGTGGAAATTCCTAGAAAGTCCTGTACCGAGCTGTTGCTGTGGCCATAAGCAATAAACAAGAACAGCCGAAAGCAGACGAAATAACAGAGTCAGTCGGTGCTTTATGAGCCGCAGCTCCACGCCGACAATTTTTGTTTCGTCGTTTCCAAGAATCGTCTTTTCGAGGTTGAGTTCGCTGTATTGGAGACCAATGGAGTGCCAGCTTTGACATACGCGTCCTCCTACCACCAACACAAACGAAGCAGTTCCCAAAAAGTCACTAAGTTACCAAACAGAAGGGTGCGTTAACACCAAGACCGTAATCACCAACTGTTACTTTGGAGTAGCATGGTTTACTCTCGAGATCAAATGAATGGAACGAATATTCGTTTGGTAAAGCCTTGGTTTGGGTTTTTTTAAAGAGAAAAAGGGCTTTTTAGAAAAAAAAGGGGGAAAAGGGAAAACTAGAAAAAGACAGTCTGTGGTTTTCCCTAATATACAGCTCTGATTATTCAGTAATGACTTGCATATTGTATGTTCACAGAAGAAGTAATAAATTGATCCCATTTTTATAAATCATTTTACTGCATGATGTGGTTGGGACCTTGGCTTTTTTTCCGGCCATAAACATGAAGATATATAACTATCGTCAGACGCTACAGAGTCATAAATAATTACTGAGAGTCAATCCACCGCTATGTTGCCAAGAGAATTCCACCTAGCATGGCGCACATTTTAAAAAAAGTAGTTCAATTAAAGTAGACTCAATGAAAGCGGTTCATTACCTCACGACGCATGTGTTATGGTTTCATCGCGTTTGAGCTGACTGATAATGACCAGCCCATTTTTTGCTTGGCCGAGGCCAGGCGTGTCTGAAGCCTGACGTAGCGTCTGATGTGGTGTCTGGGGCAGAAAAAACGCCAAGCTTTCCATCACTTTCCACAAATCTGTCTGTCACATTCACCGCATTTGCTGTAGCATACCTCAGAAATCTCCACAATACATTAGATCTAAGGAGCCTTGTTAGATATTCCTTTCAGACATTTCAAATCTAACAGCACGGTCCTCCGAGTTTCAAGGACTAGAGAAAAAAAATAAAGCTGGGTTTTATGCTGGACGTATCGTTAAAATGATCAGTCTGGCTGACAAATCACATTGAAAATGGAAGTAGGAAAAAGGAAATGCTCAGTTCAAAGAGTAGACTTTTTTTTTTTCCCTCCACACGCTCAATTCAGCTACTATAAAGAGGGAACTTTAACATCATCGCGAACTGACAATCCACTCTGTCTGCCCTAGCCAGTCTGATTTATCTAACCTCTCTCAGACGACGTATGAGTAATCTGCTTTTCTTTAGAAAAGACTGAAAAAAAAACATCACAGTCCAACAGTGCGAGTTCTCAAAGTCCTTTGCAGTCTTTCAGTGAGGACAACCAGAGGGTGAATGAATGAGAGTGAGTGAGAAAGAGAGAGAGAGAGTGAGTGAGAGAGAGAGAGAGAGAGAGAGCAAATAGAGAGGTTTGGGGAGGGATTGTCTGCAGCAAACAGACAGACTCTTTGCTACGCTGATGACTCCGCAGACACTTTAAGTAAGAGAGCGAATTGCTTTAGCTGAGAGCAGGGGGAGAGTAGACTGCAGATCAGAATTACTGTACAGAGCAGCCTGGAGCAGCACATCAGACTTCACAGTGAGAGAGAGAGAGAGAGAGAGAGAGAGACACATGTTGAGAGGTAACCCTTCCTCTTTCGTTGAGCAAAGACTGCCAAAATGTCATCACTTCAACATATGCAGACAATACGGAGGGACCATGTCTGGTGCTGACTGTGTGTCTTATAAAGCAAGAGCAGAAAAAGGCCTAGTCTTCATCAGAGACAGCAGACAGTGAAGGACGGACACGCTTTCATGAATAAGCCATAGTTTGGAGAGAGAGAGAGAGAGAGAGAGAGAGAGAGAGAGAGAGCAGAGAAAGAGAGCAAAAGAGGGAGAAAGACAGACGCAGACAGAGAAACAGAGAGAGATAGGAGGGAGGACAATCCTCTGTAAAGTTTTCATTTATTGATATTCAGTGAGCTGACATTCACTGTGCTGTTTAATGTGGTGATCTATAAAGCACTGATGCTGATAGATCAAAGTGCTGGTTAGGACGACTCCAGCTGAAGAGTAAAAGAATGTCTTACTCTGCTATGCTACGTGCTATAGGCTTTACACTGTACTCTATGGGGGAACTGGTCTTATTGTACATAATTTCCACCTATTGTCCACATAGGAGCAGCTGTTTTCTTAACATCCTCTCCCATAAAGAGGGAGGAGAGCCCTCAGAGTCACGAGCACTAAACCCCAGGAATGAAGGAACGAAACTTTCACTTCCGTCTATCAGGACCTGTTCCCTTCTCTGTGAAAACCCATCAGATGTCCTCAAAAAGCCACATGCATTGACAAACAGTTGTTTTCTAAATACAGACTCCATTAGTTTCACACATATGCCCATCACTGGCTTTATGCAAAGCACAAAATAGGCAATGAGTTAAGATAACTTGCTCACAAAACGATAAAAATGCTCCTCTGTTTGAAATATACTCCAAAAACACAAGATTATCTTAGCAGCAATGCGCTATATATTTATCGTTTCATATAGCATATAGTCTGTTAAACAAACCTGTTTACCTAAACACACATACACACACACACGTACACAAACAGTTTCACAAGGTTACGCACTACAAAGAGTGAGAGTGTGGTCCCTGAGTGTTACCTGTTTGTGCTTGGACAGATCAGCTGATGGCTGTAGTAGAATAGTGGAGGGGAGGAAATCAGGCAGTTACACAACCTCTGCACTACCTGCTCCCATACAGGGATATAGGACAACGCGTAAGACAATACACCAGATAAATCAGGCTTAGAGTGGCCACTGAAGCTGGAGGGGAGAGAAAAGAGAAAGATAAGAAAAAGAGAGAGAGAGATAGTCTGCAGCAGAGAAGAGAGAGAAGAGGAAGAAGAGGGTGATGCAAGGACAGGTGAAATAATGAGAGGGAGAGAGAGAGAGAGGAGCTGTGACAGGCTGGCAGACAAACACTGTGGAGTGTCTGACTGTAGAGTGTTTTTAATTACCTGATGATTGGCCAGTTAACATTCCTCAGACTCCTTTACTCTCACCTCACTGGCCCCCTGCCCTATCGCCTGGCAGAGCCACAGCTGTTCTCTCTCTCTCTCTGTGTGTGTGTGTGTGTGTGTGTGGGTTCGATGGTGGGTGGGGCAGTGGCGTGCGCGGCAATCAGCCGTGACAGGAAATAATCTCCCGCATTCAAAATCGATTTGATGCTGGAAAGGCGAATCTCTTAAGACACTTTGGCCCAGGTATACAGCCATTACCCTCCAGATCCACACAGCACTGGCACATTTCAGGGGGGGCGGGGGGGGGGGGGTCCCGGTATTTTTTTACCCATAGGCCACTTCCCCAGGCAAGCACATGCAATGTGACAAATGTATTGTTGGTCACAGAAAAGAGTGCAGTTGGAGCAGCCCGTGGCTAGTATGTAGGTCTCGTGTTTTTATAGAAAAGCACTGGATAAATATTTGTATGTGCAGCATTCAATGGGTGCTATGTGAACTAGTTGTTGACAAAACATGCATTAATCAAACAGATCACTGAGTTATACAGTGCTGCGTGATTGTCTCTGTCACGTGTTGTGAGGTATGAGTTATATGTCTTGTATGTTTGAGGTACAGGAAATGCACAGTATGACTTATTATGCTGTTTAGTTTTCCCGAGACAGATCACGCAGAACAAGGGCCATCACTCTTTTCTCTTCAGACACACTGGCTCAAAGGCATTCAGACAGAGCTCTATCTGTGTGTGTGTGTGTGTGTGTGTGTGCGCGTGTGTGTGTGTGTGTGTGTGTGTAAACTTTAGAGGACAACAGGCTGAAAAACATCCTCCTTTTCTCTCCCAGGAGTCCAGCAGGGGCTTTCAGTCAGCGCTGTGTCACACACACACACACACACACACACACACACTCCCCGAGTGAGTTGAGCATGCCCAGAAGTCCAATCCACTCAAGGTCAGGGCTGAGAGAGAGGATCAGGCACTGACATCATTACTACTGCAGGCCTGTTATATCACCAATCAATAGACAGGCTGCTACAAGCCCAGCTTATAAGCTCATCTCCACCAAGCCCCAGACAGCTGAAGCCCCTCGTGTGTGGGTGTGTGTGTGTGTGTGTCTTCTACTACTATAACACACACACATACACAGCCTTCAATATACACAAACTGTGATGAAAACACAGAGACATACATAAACACTGACACACAAACACATTAATCAGAATTCCGTCAACATGGGTGTGTGTGTATGAGTGCCTTTCCTGACAATAAAGCAGACACACACGTACAAAGAGTCCAGAAGACACAACCTGTTATGAACACACACACACACACACACACACACACACACACTGCTGTAGGATGCAGTTCCAAACAAAAACACACTAATCATAACTGATAAAACAGAGGGAATTCCACACACACTCTCTCTGACACACACACACAGATACAAACACACTGATACACATACACACACACACACACACACACACACACACACACAAACACAAAGAGTAATCCGGCTTGCAACGACAGTTGCAGTCTTAAGCACAAGACACCATTTATCTCTTGCTCTTAAGCATTGTAGTCAGCCGAGCGGTGAGTCACTCCTGTTTTTAATGATGAGAAATTACTCTACACAGCTATTCATGTACTGAGGGATGTTACCCATTTCCTTAGCAATATTAAAACCTATTCATTCAGTCATACCGCACAATGGGACGTGCCAGTATTTTTTTTTTTTTTCTGGGCTAAAAAAATGTAAATATTTACATACACGATGCATGCTCCAGCTGAGCCCTGTGACATGTTGGAGAATTCGTATTTACAATCTCTCACATTTACATAACATTTCAATTACTAAATCATGTTCTATCAGTCCTGCGTCTGGCAATCACAAAAGCATGTCATCTATCTGACAATCAACATTCAATCTCTGTTTTCAAAGCCGGTGGGGCGAAACAAGAGGTGAAGAAAAAGGATACCTCCTTCTGTCTCTCCTCCACACACACATATGCAGACACACACACACACTCTCTCTCTCGCTCCCCTACTCTTTCACGCAAACACACGTGCATTCATATACACACAAACTTTCAACTGCTTAAAAGCCAGCCAAAGTGCTTGCTCACACTCAGGGCAGTAAAACTCTATACCTGGCAGCTCTGCTCAGCCCCCTGCACTCCTCTGGCCCCTCTTTGTCCCATTGTGAGCAGGCTGATGGAGAGATAGCTGTGTCCTCGCTTCATTTCGCCTGCCTGTGCTAACATATCAGCTGAGACAAAGGCCTTGGTAAGCAGATAGGAGTAGTGTGAGGGGCAGGTGGCTGTCTCAAGTTTCCACACTGTGCTCTCTCTCTCTCTCTCTCTCTCTACCCCTCTGTGTGTCAGTGTGATGAGTGATTCGTGAGGTTGGGCTCTTCTTCTAGGCCTGAGGTGATTGGCACCATTGTCCTCCAATCACATAAAGCTGTGTGTAAAGTGGCTAAGGTTCTCCCTGCCAGAGTCATTTTGACGGGCTTCTTTTCTTTCTTCCGCGAAGAATAACTTCAGGATCAGTTTACTGCACCCACAAAATGAGCTTTTGTGACAGTAGAGCTTATCAGATAGAGAGAAAACTTTGCAATAAAAAGAGAAGGGACTGGGCCTTTAGGAATGATGAGCGCTTACGTTGAACCCATGTTAAACTCTGCTTTTATTGATGTTAACACGACAAAAAAACCTACAGGATCCTTCCGGAGTCTAACCATGGGGAATTTCTCATGAAAAAAGAAAAGACACAGAGTTTGGGAGCTACCTTCTTCTACATCAATACTACATTTGTTTGAAGCATCACATTCTAATATATATATATATATATATATATATCCTTTTTTTACTGTAGCTGAAAGAGTGTCTTAGGGAGGTAATCGAATACAGTTAACATCTAAGCCAACTACACTTAAGCCTGGTAAAAGTCGAGGGCAAAAGGCCCTGTCAAAGTGTAATTTTTAAAATGTCAAAGCTTCCTAGCATTTGAGACAGAAGCTCCAAGAAACATTTCTTATCTTTAAGGAATAATCACAGCATTAAGGGAATGAGGTTTGAGTTAAATAAATGTTTGTGTAGTAGTGCATCATTTATGAGTTTAAGAGCACTCTATTGTCAAAAGGCTCTGTTATAAAACCATACTGTGTACTCTATCGAGGTTTCATAGAAAGCTTTAGGAGGTGGGTGTGTGTGTATGTGGGGTGTGTGTGTGTGTGTGGGGGGGTGTGTGTGTGTGGGGTGTGTGTGTGTGTGTGTTTGTATGTGTGTGTGTGTGTGTGTGTGTGTGTGTGTATGTGTGTATGTGTTTGCTCTGCTAAGCTCTCGTTTGCTCCTGTCACACTCTCAACCTTTCACTCACCCTTACACCCACTCTGAGTCACACACATGCACTTAGACAGTCACTACACACACTCAGACACTTACAACCAGGGGGATGATGAGGGATAGAGAGAAAGAGAGAGGGAGAGAGAGAGAGAGAGAGAGAGAGAGACAGAGAAACAGAGAGCAAGAGAAAGAGAAAAAGAGAGAATGAAAGTGGCCTCTTTCTATCACGTCTCTTTCTCTCTCTCTCTCCAACTCTTCAAAGCAACACTGAGGGCTCTTGGGAGTCTGCTCAAAGCGTGTGGGACTGCCGCTCCCTCAGACCCCCTGCTGTGAGAGAAGCCAGTAACCAGACCAAACAAGCTTTGTGCTCTCTCAAAAAAAAAAAAAAAGTCAAAAAAAGAATGTCTCCCATATATAATTTATGCTATGCTAGGGCAAAGAGAGGACATAAATATTCAACACATACACCAGTAGTTTGAGTGTATTAATGATATTAAATGCAAAAGACAGCGTTCTCACAATATGCTGGAGCTGCAGATTGTGTGTATGCTGTACAAGTAGGAGAGAGAGAGAGGGAGAGAGAGAGAGAGAGACTTGGGAAGAATCACCTGAGAAATAGTGTTTTACAAGCGACAGGCAGATGGCGCTGTTTTTAAACTTGTGATCAGATTTAAGAGCTCATTCAAAAAGCACAGTCTGAGAACAGGACGGTTACGCTTCCGGTAACACAATACAAAATATTCTATTTGTGCGCAGTCTGACTGATCTGAGGTCAGTTCTAAAACTTGTCTGAGGATGAATGGGTCTCAGATGAAGGAAATGAAGGGTGTAGACTGTCGTGCTTCCTCGCTGAGCAGTCAGAGTGGAAACCGGGCAACAGCTACAGAGCAGCACATGACCAGGGGAGGAAACCACTATTGCTGTAGATAAAACTAAACCAGCTTGCTTACATATTACAGAATGCACACACTCAGTATGGCTATGAGTAGAAAAAAAAACACACACACGCTGTCTGAGAGATACACACAATGACTGCCCATTTACAGAACAGTCAGACAGTGGTTGCAAAAGGTCACGTGACCTAACCCTGTTGAGTTATTATACACGGTCATGCGGTCAAACTGGTCTCACTGCACCAAGCTTATGTGGTCCAAAGGGGAGGGGTGTATTTAACTGACCTTGAACAAAGCAGCAGATGCTGAGAAACAGTCACAACAAGTTACAGACATCTCACTCTTTTAGCTTGTCATTTTGATGCATGGTTGCCCAGTAACACAACTGACTGGTTACCTGGTTGCATCAGGCTGTTGACTGCAACCAGAGAAAGCAGATACTAAGAAAGGACAAAACACCAGCAGTCACATTTACAAGAATCTCTTACTAAATAGCTAAAAAAAAAAAAAAAAAAAGCAAACAATTGTAAACAAAGATAATTATTCAGAGTTGTCGACATGGCAAACTATATAGCTTCCAGCTCGAGACATTTGTAAACTGTGAGTACAGAAAACACAAAACAACACAAAGTGTAGTAGGCAAACAAAGCTAATGAAGGAGAAGCCTTTGGCATGAAAAACAAGCATGCTTAAATGACTCTGATAGGATCTGGCACCTAATACTAGGCCCAGCATTAAAATATGACATTTTTACAAGGGAAAGGAAACTTAAGTGACTCACAGGCGGAAAATGCATTTACATTAGAAAGTAACATTAGAGAACACGCTTGGCAACGTCTCAGCTGCTTTTCCACTGATTTCTTTGGTACTTTAATGTCATCATCTTATGCCTTATTAGCTCTCTCTCTTTTTCTCTCGCTTCACTCTCTCCCTCTTTCTCTCCCTCTCTCTCTCTCTCTCTCTCTAGTCACATGATGTACAGACTCTTTAGCTCTCTAAGTGTCAGTGTGCAGGGGACCAAACTTAAATAAACGTAATATGAACCCTCTGCAGATATCCCAGGCCGTCTTTTCTACAGAACGTCCTTTGGGCGCCGGACCCACTCTAATAAATGTCTGATGTAACGCTCGCCAACTCTCCTAGGCCCCGCCCACCTCAGGTGAGTTCACTGACGCCCTTATGTTCCTGTGCCGGCATTTCCCTGAACTTACGCGGCGCAAAATTTCAGTCCGCCGCATACTCGTCGACCTTTCTGTTCTCTTTGTGGCCTGAGTGGCAGAATGGGGTGTCTGTCGCTTTAAAAGAAGAGTGGAGTTCATTCAGGCAGCCACACACTGAGCGTCTATTTATAACCTCTGTCTTTGAGGTCTCCATTACATTTGCATGGAAGCCGTACACTCACACCCGCTCGCTTCCAATTTGCATACGCCGTGTGGTTTTCAGAGAGGAGGTGGCTTTTCCTGCTGTGGGTAACCATTCAGCTACCTTTTGTGTGTCTGGATGTGTGTGTGTATGTGTGTGTGTGTGTGTGCGCGTGCCTGTGTGTGTGTGTGTGTGTGTGTGTGTGCGTCTGTGTGTGTATGTTTGCCGATGGTATTGTTGTGTGAGATGGGAGGGTCAGAGTATGTGAATGTGCGTGCGGCTGTCACTGCGTCCTCTGTTCTCACTAGTCAGCTGTGTTCAGAGCAGTTGAGAAGGACTGTGTGTACTCTAGCAAAGTGAGGCCTGCCGTATGTGTTTGTGTGATGAGTCAGAGCCTGACACAGCAGGAGGATTAATTACACTCACTGAGCCTGTCTGTGTGTGTGTGTGTGTACGTGCGCGCGTAAGAGAAAGAGAGAGAATGAGAGAGAGGGAGAAGTCACGTAAGTGTGTGTGTATGTGTGTGTGTATGTGTGTGTGTGTGTATGTGTGTGTGTGTGTGTGTGTGTGTGTGTGTGCGCGTGCATAAGAGAAAGAGAGAGGTTGAGTGGGAGGGAGAAGTCACGTAAATGTGTGTGTGTGTGTGTGTGTGTGTGTGTGTGTGTGTGTGTGTGTGCGTGTGTAATGAGTGAGTGAGTGCCTGTATGTAAGTGTCATGAGTGTCGATGATCATGTTAAAGGAAAACAACTCCATTAAGCAGGTCCTTGGTGTCCCACAGGTGAACTAACAAGTCCTGACAGAAAACAGGCTTTGCTGAGTACACACAAACACTCAAGACTTTACAGCTTCTATCCAAAGTTACAGGCTCGAAAGGCCCCACAAGTACAGGGATCACAAGGACAACAATCTGATAATTAAATAAAGCTGTAAGAGGCTCCAGCCAAAGTCACTGACACACAAGTTCACCCTCTACAGAGTAAATTTGATCCTCCGCTCCACAGTATCCACTCTGACTCAGTGCCTTTCACAATACACATATTCTGCTGAATGTGACAGTTTCAGGACAGAGGTAATCATCAAAAAAAAAAAAAGAAAAAAAAAAGAGCACCAGGTAGAACAAAGTCATATTTCATCTGGCAAACACATTCATGTTTATTTGGATATATTACGCTAAATGCCTCTGGTACACTACTGCTGACTGCATGAATGGTACGATGCATATATTAGCACGATCTCTCTATGTCTTTTTGCTGATTGAAGGTCCTTACTATAGGGCGTAATGCATGCATAGCCCAAATCATTAGCGGCGCTACTCATTGACATGAGGCAAACCCTTTTGGTCGATACTATTTGCAATCCAATCAACCTTGACTCTGCGCCCAAAGCCCCAGCCTCATTTCACAGCTCTATCCTTGGGCAGTTTATCACGGCAGTGAGGCTCACTTGTCTAGTTTACAGCCGTCGATGGGCTTTTGAATATAGCACGCTTGGCATTTTTGCTCGATTGGAGAGAGCGCGAGAGGAGAAACCACACTTAAGTGCAGAGACTTGTCAAAAGGCTGACTTAAACACCTGCGCCACCCTCGCGTGTGCGCACACTCACAGAGAAGGAGAGAGAGAGAGAGAGACACAGAGAGAGAGAGAGAGAGACACAGAGAGAGAGAGAGAGAGAGAGAGACAGACAGAGAGAGAGAGAGAATTTCCATCGAGCTTGATCTCTCATCATGACTGATTGAATAATGGCACGCTGTGTCCGTTATTACATGTAAATCAGACACAGCCATATTCTTCCTCTCTGGGCGGTTATTCACAAAAGCGAAGGAATCTGAGAGCGGACGGCCAGCGATTTGGGGAGGTTCCTCCGTAGGAAAACAACGTGGGAAATGTTGGTGCATGTCACTGGATGTTACATTACATATTGGTGCATGTCACTGGATGTTACATTACATATCGGTGCATGTCACTGGATGTTACATATCCTTCAATACATTGCCAGATAAACTCCTGAGAGAGTCTGTGGGTAAACTCAACTACACGTTCCGTGGAAATACACTGAGGTATTATGGAAGCAGAAATAATCAGTTGGCTCTGCCTGTGATATTGCTTTAATATAGAAGATAATGTCTGTCTAAAGTAAACTAAAGGCATATGATATAATGCGTATGGGTCATTTTCCGAATTAAAGTCATTTTCTGATTATGCAGTTTACATGCTTTCCGGAATATGGTATTAACACGGAATGCGTTACAACCGGAATGCTGGGGTATAACATCGGAATGTTGTTGGGCATGTAATCCTCGTTATTGTTAACGTGCCACTTCCAGCTAAAATGAATTCACATTATTGTCCATGCATTAAAAACCCCATAAAGAATAAGTCTTACAGCTCAGTTGTAACTCTTATCTGACTGTAAAGATGCTTATTATCTCTTAGTGAATTAATTCCACATCGCAACCTCCTCACACAGGCAACATGCCTAAACTTGAGGCACCGAGCACAAATCAAATACCTATATACAAATTATGTACGCACGCATGCACACTCACTCATACACACACACACACAGACACACACTCACATAGGGAGAGAGAGAGAGAGAGAGAGAGAGGGAGAGACACACACACACACACACACACACACAAATCAAATTCACACCGAAACACACGCAAACATGGACAAACACAAACACACACACATTAAATTCACACTGAAACACACACAGACATGCACACACCAACACACACACACACACGCGCGCGCTTCCTCCACTCGCCTCGACGTGGGTGTTGGATGTTCAGCATTGCAGAAAATCCAGGGTACCAATAAAACTGCCAGACACCCACGCTCTTTAATTTAAACCTGTGCGCTCCAGCATTGTACAGGTCGGGGGGAGACTCCTGGGTTTGCTCTTGTATGTGTGTGTGTGTGTGTGTGTGTGTGTGTGTGTGTGTGTGTGTGGCAGGGCTGAGGGCCAGGGTGGAAAGAGCTCTTGTAATGTGCCTGCTGAGCAGAGGGAGAGAAACTCCCACTGACTGGATATTCATCCAATGTTTATTATACAGTAGCTGCCCAATATGAGAAAGGGAATCCCCCCCATTCCCCAACTATATTTCCCTTTTTTAAAAACCATCAGAAACTCGGCAGAGTAAGAATAAAACTTCGGTGCGGCGGAAAACAGTGGAAGAGCCTGCTGAAGAGCTCAGACAGACGGAGGGAAAGGGAAACGGTTTGTCTGTTTGTGCACCAGTCATATGACGGTGAGCGCAGCCCAGTTGATTGGGAGTTTGGCTCCAACTTCTGCTGGCACATAATGTCACCACATCATGAGAGACAGAGAGAGAGAGAGAGAGAGAGAGACAGAGCACGTGGTCTGGCTCCACAGACTGCGGCGGAGCTCTGAGACTCATGGCCCAGACAGGCATTCGGGTTGTGGGTTTGGCTAACCCCGTCTGTCCCCTCTACCTGCGGCCAGAGCCGGTGCCAAGCACATCACCCGGAGGCTTCTGCAGCGCCCGCTCTCAAGTGCCCAGCTCTTAACATCAAAGCAACGTGAACGGTCTCCATATGCAGGCATCAGCCACAGTACAGTGTGCTGTCTAGACCTCTTGGCAGATTAGAAACCAGCCCACACAAGCGATGATGTCAGATCGCGATACTTTCTCCCGTGTCACTGTTATAAAATTAATAACATACAGCAAAGCTGTGAACTCACCTCATATATTTAGATGCAAAGTAACACGTCAAAGAGCGTGTCAATATTGCACCAAAATGGAGCTCTGATTGGAATGAATAAAGAATAGAGAATGAGAAACTATTCCAGCAACAAAGCCATTAAGAACAATGATTCCACGAACTTAGGCAATCCACAGATTTGTGTTCAGCCAAGGGCAGCAGACCCTGTTGGAACTAGAATGACAGAAAGAGCACAAAGGTCTCTCTCTCTCTCTTTCTCTGACTCCTTCTCATACATACACACACACACACACACACAGACACACACGCACGCACGCACACACACACAGACAC
>NC_044506.1:10191950-10204450 GCF_902362185.1 Chanos chanos | reverse complement strand
CCACCCCCAACCCGCTTCCCCAACCCTTACTCCACCCCACTCCACAGCCTCCCAGCCCTTCTCCAGAACTCAAACAGGAAAAGCCTTGGTGTTCTCAAAGTCTCACGTCCACTGTTCAACAACCAGAGGCATGCGTTTAAAAAAGCAGCCCCCTGTTAATCACTAACACATGCAGTAGGGCCAAGCAGGGCAGGAGGGGGGTGGGGGGCTTGGAGGTTATGAGAACAGAGCTCAGAGACTCAGCTCTGCTGCCCTTTTCTACACACGCAAGTACACACACATGTACACACACACACACACACACACACAAACACACACACACACAAAACACTCTAGTCCACTGTCTGTCCACAGTCAGGCCCCTATCTGATCATACCATAAGAACCTCTGTCATCGCAATGTTAGCCTGAAGTCACTTTGATGTGGTAGTCTGGAGCTGATCTCATTCAGTTACTCTGAGCTTACTCAAAACGAATCAAGTTCAGATTCTTTGTGTAGCTGAGACATCTGATTCATATTAAGATATGTGACACCTCTAGGCATTAACACTTATTTATATGTTACTTATTAGTATAGAGCGTAAGTCATGTACCTGTTTCAGATATCAGAGACTAGAATAAATGAAATGGTAAAATAAACATCAGAGCTGTTAAACAAAACCACAGAGGAGAGAGGAGAGGAAGCCCATAAATATGTGAGTGAAAGACTTCACACTTTTATACAACACCTGGTGGCTGCTTTTACCAGAGCAAGGGAGAGGGAGAGGGATTGAGAGAGGGAGGGAGCGAGAGCGAGAGAGAGAGAGAGAGAGAGAGAGAGAGAGAGAAAGAGAGAGAGAGAGAGAGAGAGAGAGAAAGAAAGAGAGAGAGAGAGAGAGAGAGAGAGACAGACAGAGACAGAGACTAATGCCAGAGTTTGAAGCCAAAACTTGCTGGCTTGGTCGTTAAACACTCCATTGCTATCCACTCTCATCAATCTTACACAATTAGAGGAGTTACAACTCCTCAGACCAACTTCATTTTCTAAACTGTCAACAAGGCCTTGTCACAATTATGTTACACCAGACAACCACCCTACGCCGACACACAAACGCTAAACGACACAGTGTTACGCACAGACTCACAGCTGACGGTCCATTAAGCTTTTCTCAACATAAGGGTTTTAACGCGCAGCTTCCTTTCAAATGTATAAAACCTGATCTTAAGATCAGGAGACGTGTTAACATTCAAAGATGGAGCTGTAGCGAAAACAAGGTTTAAAAGGTGATTCCAGCTCTCACCTCTTGTTTCAACTGACAGGTCCCCCACAGCAGAAGCGGACAGATGCCGGGACCGCGTTTAAACGTGAAACCGGAGTCGGCCGTTCCTCCCCTCGTTTGTCACCTCCCTTATCAGTGACAGCGGCTTTGCCCCTGAAAGTTGGTGGTGGCTGTCAGGGCAGAGAATTCTGGAAAACCCTTCCAGTGAAGAACAACGAGCAGAGAGAGAGAGAGAGAGAAAGAGAACAGCGTAAAGAACGGTAAGCCTACCTCCTCTGTCTCTCATTTGGTCAAATGCGCGAAACGGAATCCTAACGATTTTTGTACTTCTGAACTCCTCTGCAAAAGTGATGAAACGTGCGCTCTGAATGGCAAGAGCTGAACAGCTGTGGTTATAAAACCTACGCTGGGAGCAAAGAGGCCATAAGGGGAGGAATACAGAGATGGCCAGATAGATGGATTGGTGGATGAGTAAATGCGCAGACGGATGGTGGGAGTGCGTGTTGCCGACAGGAGACGGTGTTTTATAGAGAGCGCGGGATAAGGCGAAGATCTGACTTTTTAAAAAAGAGAAAGGAGGAGATTACTGTGGAATGGCTTCCCCAGGAATGTGTTGGCCCCAAAAGCCATAGTCTCTCAGCTTCTTTCCTTCTACTCCCATTTCATGAAAGCTATCGCTTTTCCATCCGTATTCCCTTACCTGTCCTGCCAGATCTGCTTACGGAAACATCCATAACCATGTTTATGGTTTATGGTTTGGATGAATATAATGTCATAAAAAGCTCTTATGAACGCAACATCATTTATCTGTATAGGTATATGAGTTCAAATCTGAGATGCTGATATTTTACCCCAATGGATTATTTTTTGGCTGTAAGGAGAGAGAGGACGGGTTCTAGACCTCGGATTAAAAGTGAAACAACGGCCTAAGTGTTTGAAATGTACGCCAGTTAAAGAAGACAACAGGTTTAAAAACAAAAACGAGCGTTCATACTATGAAAGATGTCCTTAGCGTCCTTCAGCAAAGCCCACACCTCGACAAACATAGACAGATGTTGCATACGGTGATAACAAGCTCACACATACCCTCATTAAAGCGCTCCATGCTGGCTATTTGGAAACACAAGAAAACAGAAAGACACAAATACAGAAAGACACAGACAGACAGACGTTTTAACATGCGCATACACCCACTAAAGTGAAATCGCTGTGCGTGTATAAAGGCAAAGAAGACAAAGAAAAAGACGTTTGCAAACACACACACACACACACAAACACACACAAAGAGGCAGACACACAAACAGAATTCACTGTCTTACAAACACCCTCTCTCTCTCTCTCTCTCTCCCCCTCTCCCTCACACCTGAGGATTGTTAGATTGTCTTCCAGTGGATTAGCTGAAACATCTGAAAGCAATGAAAGAATGACATCTATTTTAGCTTATCTGACTGTTTCCAACGTCATTACAAATGACTGCGCACCAACCTTTTTTTTTTTTTTTGTTAATCAAAGATATTCAGTTTCACGGTAGAACTCCTTCAGCACTTCCCTCACATTTACAGCTCCCAATACGAGTGAGTTATGAGAACTGGCCCAGGGGAGGGAGGAGAGAACTGAAAAGGCATTTGAATAATTCAGATTCACCGCTCATTTATACCAGAACGACTCCCCAGACTAAAACCTTATGCCCTGACACATGACTCACAGAAAGGATTTAGCAAAGTCAGACCCAAACTACATCCAGACTAATTGAAATGTATTTCTATTACAAGTCGAATGTGTTTCTCCCCTCTATACCGGTGTTAACCGTCATCACTCTCCCTCAGGGACTCTGTGGTGACAAGAAAAATGGTTGCATAACAACAGCGTTGCTTGTGCATGTGGGTTAAGAGAGTCGTCTTCGTCGTTCGGTTCCGCCATGGCCGATGGCTTTCGTGAGCCGAACGTTGTGTTGTTTCTCCGTTGGGAGGAGCGGGGCAGACTCACTGAGTCACTCCGTGCTCTCTGATGTCACATTACCTCTCTGATCACACTAGAGTTTTGTCTGTAGTACTCACACAACTCCCCCCACTGGTCCCACTGCCAACGCATTCTAAAAATACACCCAGCTCCAAAGCTCTCCCCAGCTCCTGTGTCTGCATGTGTGAAGCTGGATGAATCACTCGCTCAGAAAGAGAGAGAGAGGGAGAGAGAGATCAATCAAGTGGTTCTCTCTCTCTCTCTCTCGCTCTCTCTCTCTTTCTCTGCCAATCTATCTATTTATCTATTTGTCTGTCTGCTTTCTTTCTTTACACTCCACCTCACCGACGTGTGTGTTTGTGTGCGAGTGTGTGTGTGTATGTATGCGTATGTGTGCTTTCACAACTGACTTATACGCAAACATGCCGTCGGTGAAAAGTACTCTGTGTACAGCCTCACTTTGCATTCCAAGAACTCCATTGTCAGTCAGCTGTGTCAAGTTTCACAATGCATCACAACACAGATAGACAAAGAGATGGTTAAAGACAGAGATAGAGACACAGATAATGTTGAAGGGACGAAAGAAAGGAAGAGACTTGTGAGATGAGAGAGAGAGAGAGAGAGAGAGAGAGAGAGAGAGAGAGAGCGAAAGACACTTGACAAAATAAGAGTGACAGTGAGCCAGTTACATATAGCTTGCTTCGCTTCCACAGATTCTGTTAGGAAGCACCGCCGCCTTGTCAATCAATGAGACCACAAGCATCTGGCATCAGATTATGGAAGCAGTCCGGAGTGGCAGGAACACTAACACAACACCGACAACAAAAACATCACTCCTCTCTCATGTCTCACAGCTTATCAGCAACATGGATCCCTTTTCCAACTCTTTCTCAGAAGATTTCAATTATTCCAAGGGCTTCTACACCTCTGGCCCGGAAACCATGGTAATTCCTGCCCAAAGCAACCTTCTTACTCTGTTGTGTTTGTTACCCATACTTAAGCTCACGTAACAACTCCATACTGAGTGTCACGGTTCAGCCAAAACAGTGCACGAGAATGAATAACCATAATTGGAGTCTCTATTTTCCTGACATTAATTATGACAGGTTCCAGCTGTTTCTGTGAGAAATCTAACTTCTCGCACAGGTTTGAAATATTATCATGCAGTATTTGGTCTTTCCTGCTAAATGTGTTGTAGAGGGATGCAGGGTTTGGAATAGTGAACACTGGTCATCTGACACTGACAAATCTGACCTGACTACATGACTATTCCAAGTGGTTTTGAAAACAGCAGTAAAATTAGGCAGTGATATGAAAAGCAGACATAGGCAGTATTCAATACCATATATTTAGTGGTGAGTACCCAAGTTTTTGCATGGAGTTTCCCTTTAAAAACTCTTCAGGCCTATGTCATTAATCCATGCATGGAGACGGGGGTGGGGGCAGGGGGGGGGCCTGGCTACTTTAATGGGCTATTACCCAGCACCTGTACAGATAACTGTATGTAGTAAAGTACTGGGTTACAGGGGTGTTCATCAGGGCATATATGAGGACATTAAAGACCTTAAAGGGCATTCAACTTGCATAGATATTCATAAAACACTCAAGGGATGCATCACTGTGGCATATACTAAAACATATGCTATGGAACATATAAGAAATGTATGAACAAAAAAAAAAACCCCAAAAAAAAACAGCCCTGCACAGTCATGCAATGCTTGGATTCACTTTGTTGACAACACCCTGAGATCCGTCAACAAACAATGCAAAACGAGTTGTCATTCAGTCTACTTCCTATTGCCATCTAGCTGGAAGGTGGAGGCGTCCAGGTAGGTCGTGACACACGATGGAAATCCATGACCGATCCTCTAGGCGCCTTTCTACATCAGTGACCAATAACAGGAAGTGAGTCGTTCATTGAGGTTCATGATGTGGGGATGGGTTAGTATTGATATTCCTGATGATCGACTGGTTACCATTTAGCCTCACATTAATCACGGTGCATAAGCAGATCTTCCTGGTGATCTCTCAACGGTATCAAGAGAACCACAAACGTCCTTGTTGCTTTATTTAATTATCGGAGAGAACAAAGTGCTCGACTGCCAGGACACATTTGATAATGACCACTGCATAAGCAGCAGCACCTTTGAACAAATTGTCTTTCACGCATTCTGCCTCGGGCTGACCTTTTCCTCCAGGGATTTATCATGGAACAAAAGGGGAAGTCGTTCTGCTATATCTGGCACGTTTTTTGCAAAACAAACTAGCGTGCTATCCCGCTGCCAAATATGTACCTTAAAACAGTGTACGACAGATGTGTTAAACTCACCTCATATTAGCAAGAGCTACTTGAGTGTTTCTTCCTCTTAGTAAAGAGTCTTCTAAATAACTTTGCAGAGGTTTTGTTTTTTCTTCAGGCTCAGGAAACCCAAGTGTTGTTCTTCATTTCTCCGCTAAAATACCAAACACCATTATCTCTTGCAATACCATCATAGACGGAGGAGCAGAGCACGGGTACTGTTGAGAAGTCTGCAAAAAAACAGCTTTCATTGGCCAAAGAAATGCAGAGCACTGTGAGAGAGAGATTCATCCATTAGCGTAATCCTTTTACTGCGCATTTAGGGGCAGCTATTACGGAGACTCCCTCTCTGCTTCTCCTGCTAGAGAGGGAGTAAGAGAGAGAGAGAGAGAGAGAGAGAGAGAGAGAGAGAGAGAGAGAGGGCGAGAGAGAGGAGAACATAAGAACTCCATCTGAACTTCTTCCACATGCTGAGGTAAATTAACTGTGAGAGGCATCTTCATTTTTTATCAAGACCTCCATCCCAGCATCAAAGAACATATGCCAATCAACTCATTCAACCTCATCCTTCTCAGAGCAAAATCAGACACTGCTGCATTTTTTGTACTACAGCTAGCAGTTGAGCTGAGTAATTATGGAATTGTAAGACTTTTGTCGCTGGTTTGCATTCATTTTGCAAAATGAAGGAGGAAAAAAAAGTACCCTTCAGTCTCCGAAAGCTAATTTTCTGAGTGTACATTGTGGAGTTCCTTCTTCCCTGAAGACACCACTCTAATCATACAGTTCCAGCTGCTGATGACAAATTAGCTTCTGATAAGCCAGAGATATTAAAGATCATTACTCAATGGTGAATGTCATACAGCAAATGTGATACCAGTCTGTGCTGTACAAGTAATCCAATAGAGTTCAAGTCTAACAATGCACATGCATCAGCTGATATGAGACCCGCTGCTTCGCGTGCAGTAAGACTTTCAGAGGCAGAAACTGAGCTTGTTGCAGCAGCACAAAGACCCACTTCAGATGGGCGAAATGGAAACTAGAGAATCGATTGCATTTCTTCAAGGCCATGCACAGTATTGACAGTATAGAGTAGTATCGTCTCGTTTGCCCACACGGACATACAAAAAAAAAGAAAAAAAAACCAAAACAATACAGAATTTGCTTTCTCAAGTCTTTTGATTAACGCATAATAAGCGACAAATTCAGTCACACAATGACTAATTAGCATACGTTTCAACACGGGACGAGTAATGTAGCTCTGCGATAAACGCACTTCTCCCCATCGGAATGCCGGGATGTTCTAAACGCTCTTGAAAAATTGCATTTGAAGACATCAAACCCTCTGCTCTTCAAAAGTGAATGAAAGGGAATTCATCTGCTCCTGATGGAACTGAGACATAAAAGCACGCTTAAATTGCGGCATGCATACAGATACTGTGCTCTTCGGTGCGCCTCTGAATGGACACGAGGACTTAAACAGACCCTTTTGTCAAACGAGTGAACATTCCATACAGCAATCCACAAGGCTTCGGTAATTACACCAGAGAGTGTATGAATAAATTCATCAGCTCTGGCCCAGGTAATTAACTCATTGTTTAGTAATTAGAGGACGAGAGAGAGAGAGAGCAAGAGAGAGAGAGAGAGAGAGAGAGAGAGCATGAGAAAGGGGGGAGGACGAGAGGTGGAAAACATAATGAGTATTCAGGGAAAGGGAGAAGTGGAAAAAATGTCGAGGGGGATGCCTCCCTTCAGGCTGAGAGATAAAGCGGCTTTCTTTTCCTCAGAATTTCTCTCCCCCATCGCAGGTGGGTGCGTGAGTGATGAGAGTATTTGGAAAGGCTGAGGGGTAGATTTTGGGAAAGGGCCAGGATGCGCTCTGGGGCAGCTGCTGCATCTGCCATGCAACGATCAGCTCAGCGACAGAGCCCATTGTAAATGAAGTTGGCCCGATACATTGTTAGATCGAACAAGCTCCCTCACAGCAGAGCTGGTGACACAGTAGAGTCCACCCTGACTCTACAATAGCTCCACTCTGAGGCCCTCAGGGTCCTTTCCAAAAGGCGCACATCGGTCAATCCACGGTCAGGGCGATAAACAGATTAAAAAAAAAAAAAGCCTGTGACTCAGGCTAGCGTTCTGATAATCAATCCGAATTAAAAAAGAAAAAAAAAAGGCAAATACACGTTGGGGATTTCTCCTGTTTAGAGATGGCATCCACTCTCTGAAATGTTCTGAGCAGAAAATTCCAAAGCAAACGCAGTTTTCCTGGCAGAACTTTCTGCTGGAGACAAATAAAAGGGGTTGAGAGATAAGACAGAAAGAATTGGGAGAGAGGGAGGGTGGCTGAGCGGATTTCCATACAGACAGACAGACAGACAGAGAGAGAGACAGACAGACAGAGAGAGGAGGGTGGGGAGAAAAAAAAAAA
This sequence comes from Chanos chanos, assembly GCF_902362185.1. Classification (NCBI taxonomy): domain Eukaryota; kingdom Metazoa; phylum Chordata; class Actinopteri; order Gonorynchiformes; family Chanidae; genus Chanos; species Chanos chanos. The sequence continues at coordinate 10,196,506 of NC_044506.1, read as the reverse complement.
GAGAGAGAGAGAGTCAAAAGAGAGAACGGCGTCTCTGTCAGAAGTCAGAGCTGAGCCGACACTCCTGACGGGCTTAGCTACGCACCACTGGACCCCAACTACAGCTGCACCCACAGAAAGCATCAGAAAACCATCCCACTGGACCTGTCACTACACCCATACAGCAGAACCGGGAGCTCCGCAAATCTACGCGGCGTCGGATTGACATTCACTCCTCATTCTGCATATCCACCGACGTTCACAAACCCCAAAAAAAAAAGACTTGAGAGAGTGTTCTGCCTCCTACCACCGGTGCACCATCGAAGACTGTAACTTAGCAGGAGGGCCTTAGCGACAGTGGCAAAATGTACACTGCATCACAGAAGCATCACAGAGTGAGAATGGTCTGAAGAATAACTATAGGCGGGGGTTTTTTTCCTGCTTTTTCTGAATACTTTTCACACAGATTCCCAAAGAAAGAGGCAATAAATCACTCTCATGCCTGAAGGCCAAGCTACTGCAGACACTTTTTGGGCAAAGAAAGATAAGATAGAGATAGACAGAGGGGAATGAGAGGGAGAGGAAAAAAGAGAACGCAAGAGAGAGAGAAAGAGAGAGAAAGAGAGAGAGACAGAGAGAGATGAACCGGATTAGGGAGACAGATAAAGAGAGATAAAGAAAAGACAGGCCACGAGACCACGATTCAGAGAAACATAATGAAAGTGAGGCGAGTTCAGGAATGAAGAGAGAAGAATGAGAGCAAACCCAAAAAAAAAAAAAAAAAAAAGGGAGGTGTTGTGAGAAATAGCAGAGCGCCAGACCTCAAAGTTCAGTGAGTCAGCAACAACGAAGAGATTGGGGGCGGGGGGGAAAATTGACGTGGCGTACATTTTCACACATATATGACAGCAGTCTGACCTCTGGCCAATCATATTTACACTCAGCCTCAACCACAGGAAGGAGAGGATGTTCCAAACAATAACCAGCCAATGCTAGCATACCATAACGAAGCCCATCTATCAATAGAAGACATTCAGGCATTAGCTGTGGTTAAAACTCAGGAGATAAAAGCGATGGAGACTTTTTGTCAAAAGTTCATATCATGCTCCTCAGCCAAGGCCTTTCCATTTGTTTATCAAAATTCTAAAGATATCAGTAGTGACTTTATGTGAAACCAGGCCTGTCTGGGCCCTGCTGGCTTTTAACCATTGATCCAGGATCAGTTTCACCCAAACTCCTGGGATGGTTTTGATGAGAAGGGGCCGAGACAAGCTGTAAAGTAAGACTGATACACTGGAGCAACTTCACAGAGGAGATCTGAGCTGTCAGCACACACAGTTAGCAATATATATTTGTGTATGTATGTATGTGTGTGTATATATATATATATATATATATACATATATATATACACAAACAGATAATATGATACTACAGACCCCCCCCCCCCCCAAAAAAAAAAACAACACAGACAGACCTTGTACAGGTAGAAGGTGTTGACTCAATTGGAACCCAGGGTCCAGTGGTTACCACGGGAACCAATCTGTCTAAATCTCTCCACTAGCAGTCTGAGGGGACCCTCTGTGATTCCCACTCTGTCTGTCCACTTCTGTCTGCCTCCAAGTGCTCTCACCATTCCCTGTAAAAGATTTAAGAAGTAAGCGATGCTTTGTTTTTACAGAGGACGATCACTCTGGCCGTGTTCCGTACTGAAAACGCTGTTCTAAAACACGTAAACATTAAAGTCTTTTGTCTTTCTTAAAACAGCTATGTCTGCTGGCTCATGAACAATGTGAGTAAAACAAACTGTCCCATTTGTAAGTGTGCATTGTTCCTCTGTATAGCACAGAATGTGTGTGTGTGTGTGTGTGTCAGTGTGTGTGTTAGTGCGACCGTGTTTTATGAGCAGTAGAGGAGCTGCAATGTTCCCTTTCTCAGACTAAATGGCCCACGTGAAGACCCTCAATTCACCCCCCCCCCTCCTCCACCCCCATTTTAAAAGTGCCCCAAACACCCCCTTAGTTTTATGAGTGCATTCCGAGGCCCAGGAACAAGAGAAATGGTTCGTTAATCAAAATCACACTCAGCGACGATCAAACCTCCGACGCTCCCAGGGGAGGGAGCATTCACAAAACAAACACTGCCCACTATTTATAGTTGCCTGTCGGCATGGCAACCACTCTTTGTTTGTTTGAATCTGAAACTATTTCTGCTTTTTAGCTGAAACGCAAGCAGTTCTGCTTCTTTCTGGACTGCTCAACACTTCAAGGCAGACGCTACAATTAATTTTTTTTGCTTGTTTGTTTTTTTTTAATTTTCCTAGTTGGTTTCCCCCATCTAAGACAGAGAGGATCTGTTAATCTGTCCATAAGAGCCCTTTACATTCACCTTTGTTTGATTAGTTTACCAGTTATTGCTGCCGTTGTATATCAGTACATCAAACCAGACAGACATTCTGAAGAGATGAAACTCATGTCTGGAGGTCAGGTCTCATGGCAGCTGAGGACGTGCACAAGTATAATTGCTAATGGTCAGGTAATCTGTGGCTGTAATGAATGAATAATCAGTCACTGTGGGGGTGGGGGTGGGGGTGGGGGTGAACTTGCGTGCTGACAAGCACAAAAAACCTCAATAGATGACGGGATAAAAACGAGTTCTGTCAAAATCAGTCGCTGACATGTCATTTGCATACGAGAACAAGCCAGTAGCAAGGCAGTGTGTGTAGATGTCATCAGTCCCTCACCGATACAGTGCCAATTAGTTCTTCTATGTTTAAACTGCTTCTACTTGTATAATTTAAAGCGCTGAATCATAACTCAAAATCGACAAAGACTTCCCACAGTGAATATATGGAAGATACTGATACAGTGCGGTGTGAGAACATCGAACCTACGATGGAGATAAGAGAATTACAGATGAAGGGTAATATTTCAAAGACAACGTGCTGCTTCGACTATCTTTGCATTCCCTTTGATACAAACTTTTTTAAAAATTTTATTTATTTATTTTTTTTCTCCCCTGTGGAGTCAGTTAAAGAACAAGATAACCTTAACTCCAATTTGGGAGTAGCAGGGTTTTCTTCTGGACTGAGAGCCATTGAAATAGATAGGAAATACACACAGACACACACACACACAGAGACACACACACACACAAACATGCGCGCACATGCACGCACGCAGAGCCTTTTTTCCCCTGATTCAGCAGTGGCGGGTAGGGGTGTCATTTCTCCCACAGGAAGCAGAGAGTGAAGTCATGACAGCAATCTTATGCCCCTCCCACTGTCTCCAGTTTGACCATGCCCATAGTTCTGGCCCCACCCACTGCTGTACAACAGTCCACGGTTTCTTGTAATGACAAGAAAATGGAGAGCAGCCACATCAATACACAGAACAGTGGAAAGCCAACTGAATGAGCAAAGTGCATCCAGCACTGAGATTTCTAAATGAACACGAGAGCTTCCAAAACCAACAGCACAGTTTCAGACTGAGGCAAACATTCATTCTGACCTATGTCAAACACGTCACATCACGCACTAGGATTACACTAACATCATTAAACATCTACAAATGACTCATTATTAACAGACTTCTGACACTGACATAATAAAGGATTTTAAGATCTGAAGAACTTCATTCTGAATATATGCAGCGCATCAGGAAAGATCATAACCCACCAGTCTTTTCACAAGACTTTTCACTTTTCGCTTATCTACTGAAAAAAGTCAGTCAGACATAAGCTCACAGGAAGAGAACTACTACTGAAAACAATCAAACATAAGTTCTCAAGAAGAGATCTATTATGTCCTTCTTGGCCCAGTATATAAATAAATAAATAAATCTGACTGCGACAGGCAAAACATCAAAACTTTTGCTCAGAATGGATATAATGATAGCCTCAGATAACTGACTTTCTTACCTAACGCTCTGTTGTCATGCTGCCCAACTGTCTGTTGCTAAGCCAGGCTATGATAGCCAATGACAGGTCACAAATCAGTACATGACACAGTAGCCACGGCAACACAGCTGGAAGGGGACTGTCAGGTCTGGCCCTGGCTCCGTTTCATTTCATGTCTCTTGATCTTGATAGCAGACTTGCATAATTGCCGTTATTCGTAGGAACAGCCTGAGAGCCCATTTGGCTGTTTCAGAAGCTTTTTGTAAAGGAGAGAAAAGTCGTCATTTTCTTTTTTCCTTAAGTAAGATGACTTTCTCCCTTCTCTCTGTTTTTTTTCCCACAGCTAAGCTACACTCAAACAGCAAGGAAAAAGTCAATTATTTTTAATTTCTCTTACACAAATTAATGAAAGTGCTTGAATGAGTCTCTCTCTCTCTCTCTCTCTCCTCCCTCTGTTTGACCCCAGGTAGCAACGGACATGAGGCAGGTGTTTATTTTATTACTCCCACTTCCACTGTAATGGACAGAATGCTGCAAGCTGCCAGTGAGTATGCTAACATCATAAAATTAGCCTCAGCTCTATTTCACTTTTGTTTCACCATTGACAGTTTGAAAGAAATATAGCCACCGGTTCAATGCTGACCGGGGCTTCAAAATGCGGACCTACTCAGTTGAACTGC
>NC_044506.1:10084450-10189450 GCF_902362185.1 Chanos chanos | reverse complement strand
AAGTAAGATGCCGTGGAGATGTGAGTTTGTTCAACGGCGCTGCGTGTATGACGGAGCTGGTCTCCCAGTGTGCATGTTCCCTGTGTGTGTGTGTGTGTGCTCTGGCTCCCTGCCCCATGGCTTTCTTAAGGCAGGCAGGCAGGCTCCGGGTCATCTCAGTGCCGTTCAGGCTTCAGAGCTCCTTTTCTCGGCTTATCAGAGTCTGGGCCCCTGACTGCCGCTCAAGGAAGCAAACAAGCCCTGCGTTTTCACATGAGGTTAATCCCGCACCTAAATCCACATCAGATATAATGCAGGGATTAGGGTATTCTACGAGGTATTAGCACAGAAAATACACACTTCCCAAAAAACATTTTCTCTATCTACTGCGTGTTCTCTCTCTCTCTCTCTCTCTCTCTCTCTCTCTCTCTCTCCCTTTCTCTCTCACTAATATAATAATATAATAATATAATATTACATAATAATAATATAATAACAAAGATAAAAATAATATTATAATAATACACTCATTTCCATCATTTTTTCTCTTTAGCATTCATACACACGTTCTCTGTCTTTCTCTAACAGTGGAGTCCAGTGAGTCAAGTGAGACACCACAGAACACACTGGTTGTTGTTATTTCTGCAGCGCCTAACTGCACTCAATCAGTCTGAATGCTGGCCACTCACAAACAGCCAAAAGCAGAGAAAACAGTGAGTAGGGAGTCTATAGGGCTTAAGCTAACATATCCATTGCCACCCCCCCCCCCCCCCCCTCCCCAAAGGCTTCCCAGTACTCAGATTTGGTCAGGTTTGTTTTCTTAAAGACACTTACGTTTTTGCAATGAAAACATCAGTGGCAGGATGGCTTGAGAATTCCTAAAAGTTTTTCACAAGAATTATCTGTTTTTCTTTCACACACACACACACACAAAAAACACCACCTCTCGTGACAATGCCAAAAGGGTCAACGCTCTCTTTCTGCGGGGCACAGCTAAAAGCCTACATCACTCGTTCAACAAGGCATTGCAAAACTGAAGCAGAAACAGAGAAGGGATTGGTTGGGAAGATCCAGCACACACAGGAATAATGTTCCCAGGTCCAAAATCTTTGATTCTCAGTACGCAGACACGGAAAAAGATGGAAGTGACCTCACGAGAAGTTCACGACAACTACTTTTAGGAAACAACAACGCATGATGTGATGAATTTTTTTTTTTTTTTGCAGCATAACCCATTTTTACAGTGCACTGATCTACTTTTCAAAGAAAAAAAGGCTAAAATAACCTGCATGTGCACTTCATGTGATACACCTTGTGATTTTTATCAGGAGGCCAAAACACATTGTCTATTATGACTGTGATAACTGAGACCGAAGTAGATGAGGTACTACGTCTTTTTCTTTCCACAACAAATCTTCTTTCTGTTCTCTTTACAGTTGATTTGTCTGGGTTCTTTCCATCTGTACTTGATTTGAAGGGTTTTTTGGGGCCGAGGAAAACGTGTACAAAAAAAACCCTATAACTGCGTGCAAAAAGTGTGATGCAAAGAAAGTAAGTCAAAGTTATACTGAAAAAGGAGAGCTGTTCCAAAGACGCGTGTCCTTAGGTGTCTGTGCCCACCTGTGTGTGCTATATGAGACATGTCAGGCACACTCAGAGCTCTCCTGTCTTTGTCTCCACTCCCCAGAGGCCTGCGGGGTGACCACCCTGCTTATGTAATGAAGGTTGAGGAGACAGAGGCGGCACATGCACACGCTCACACATACTCACACATACGCGCACACACACGCACACGCACACACATACATACACACACACACACACACACACACACAGCAAGGCTGTTTGCATTCTTCGCCGCTCGACGTAGCCGTTACTTAATGCACACTGAGCTTAATGATATCTGCTGAGATGTGAGGCTATCTGGAGGCCAGCCAAAATGTCAGGGTCTGAAAACTTTCCCAAGTCCCCGAGGGGAAAGCTGGCTCTCTGAGAACAACAACAGCATAGCCACTGTTCACAGCTTGAAGAGGTGTGTGTGTGTGTGTGTGTGTGTGTGTGTCTGTCTGTGGTAGGGTTTCAGAAAAAACCTGAAAAGAGCTGGTGCAGTTTAGTTCTGAAGGCAATCAGCACAAAACATGAGCCGTGTCACTAAACTTTGACCCCGACAGGGTGCGGACGTCAAACTCTACCCCCGCGACACAGGATCAGGGGTGTCAGCCTCTTCTCTAGGAGGCCCCACCTCAACCCAGATAAGTGTAACTGTGGCAACAGCTTGGGTTTCATTGACAACCTCACTATTTTCCATGCACCACATCAGCTTAAGCTAGCGACTCTGCCTGAAGCTCTCACTGCTGCACACTCTGTGTATTGAGACATATGCATACACACTCACACAAAAAAAGCATTCACTTGAATGTGGACACACACACACTCACATGAATGCTCTCGCAAATATACACAAATGCAGTGTAAACATAATTAAACAAACAAAAGTAAAATAAACACCACGGATCAGCGTATAAACAAACGCACATTCACGTACACACCCACTTGCTGTCATTCTAAAGATGAAAGACTGAAAGTGGGACAGGAAAGGATAAAAAAAAAAAAAAAAAATGAAAAGGACTGCAGTGGTAAATACTGGGACACCCCCCCCCCCCCACCCCCCTCCCCACCCTACCCTCTCTCCCGCCCCGAACCACCGCTGTCGCCTTTCTATCCTCCGCACCCACCCACATACACTCCGGACCCCTCCTCTACCCGTTTCACTCTCAGCACCGTTCACTTATTAAAATCCTCTCAAAAGCAGCATTACCAGGGGGAGAGCCCCAATCAGCTTCACACAGCCACAGTGGTGCTGCAGGCTAAGTGATACGTAATTGAGGAAAAGATCTGGAGTACTTTAATTAACTATGAGAGGATTGTTGTCTGCTTTCACAGGATGTGACTATGGTAACAGCCGTGTCCTTAAGCATAATGTAAAATCAAACACTGTCACTCATATTTTTTCTCCCCCCTCTTTCTTTCATTCAAAGGACTTTACTATCGAATGACTTGCGATTAGCGTAAGGTAAGAGCATGTCTTCTCACCGTCTGACTTGTGTCATAATTCTCACCCAGATTAACAGGATGTGAAAATGAAAGTCAAGCAATTAAAAATAATCCGGGCCATAAAAAAAAAAAAAAAGACTGCATGAGAAAAGGACTGGTTGCATTTTCATTTCTGTGACGCCACTATCATGTCTTCTTATCTTGTAGTACAGGATTAGCCAATCCCAGAGCAACTTGGAGAGAGTCCCTCATTTGCAAGCATTTCAAAGCAAAGACAAAAAAAAAAATTGGACAGTGTAACTTGGACACAGTACTCCCAAATAGTTCACAGAAATGTTGCAGGCAACCTTCTCTTTTTGATAAGGGCACTAGAGACATAGCCTATTCAAGGCTTCAATTCATAAACAACACCAGGAATATATTATATATAAGTGCATTTTTCAATATCATATCTAAACAGAGGGCAAAAGAGAGAATTTATAGTAAAGCATAACGCCCTTTACACGGCATTATAAAAAATCCATCCTTAGAAGATTAGAAATCAACAACAACAACAATAACAAGCAACAATAACGAGCAAGAAATCCCTAATCTGAAACCGCAGGGATTGTGAAATGTTACTATTGATGGTCGAGTCATGTGCTGCACTTGGCAAACAAACATAAAACTCTGAGCATACTCACAGGACCTTCAACAAAATTTGTTAATCCAGCAACTTTTAAGTGGTACGTGAAAGGCCTAGAATCACGTAATTCACTTAATAAGGATCGGCACCCAGAATCACGCAGAGGGGGAAAAAAATTAAAAAAAAAACATTTATGACCTATTTTTGATCAGCTTAAAGGGCTTTCACTTAAGGAAACGGAAATGTGAAAGCAGAAAGATGGCAAATCTGTAGAAGGGTTAGCTTGTTATGTTCTTTTTAGGGACTTTCTGTCACAAAAAATCTGCAAAACCATCGTTTTTTTGTTTTTTTTGTTTTTTTGTTTATGTGTCATGGTAACAGTGAAGAAATGCCTTGCAAATCTATGTCACACAGCTGATCTCCACTGGTGCGGTCCCAGCTGCTAATTACTGAGAGTAAAAGCCAGGGAGTCACTTATATATGACCACTGCGTTCGTCCAGTCAAAACTGCTCCCACTAAATGAATTTCTGGGAATGTTAGCAATCAAGTCAAATAATTTCTCCCAGAGGAAAAGGAGGGGTTCCAGACTTCTCTGGCATCCCTGCTCTGATGTCATCTGAAGGGGGGAGGGGGCACGGCGGTCTGGATCGCACGTGACCGCAGGAATCTTCCAACGTTCCAAACAGTGCATGTTTCTTACCCCCTCCTGCTAAGTAACACTCACTTTCTGGGAGCAACTGGTGTCCTCTCCAGCTGTGCTCTGTGTCACATTGATCCTGCGTTACCCAGAAAAGAACAGGCAAGCTGGGACACAAGGTCGTTTCTTGTCAGCCAGTATCAGCTGGAGTGGGGTCATTGTCAGACTCCACCGCTTGGTCAGGGCCCAGTGTCCAGGAGGCTGCTGTCCATCCAGCCACGGTTGAGCTCCACTTGTATTTCTCACTCGGTCAGGCTGTTACACATTTAATAAGCCACACAGCCACATGAGCCATACAAAAATCTGGTTAATTGTAGTAACAGTAGAATGACAAGCAAGGCTAAATCTATTGAGGGCTTTTTTTTTTTTTTTTTGTTAAAGGGCACGTGATACATGTCTATGCTGTGTCTAATACCTCTGTGTTAATGTGAGACCCATTCTGGAGGGGAGGGGAGGGGAGGAAGAGGAAGTGGGCATCTCTTTAGCTGAGGTGTAACAATAATATGTCATGTAGCATTAGCAGACACGCCTCCATTTAATGTAGCACCCGAAGCCTGACTGAGAGAGAGAAACCTGACCGCAAAGCAGACAACAATGTGCTCTGTTAGCAGTCAGTTATGAGACAGTAACAGGTGTTTTTTATAAGTGAATGAAGAGATGCTGTTTGCTTGTTTGTGACTGTCAAACACACTTATCTGCATTCGCTGACAAGAAGGAGCGAAGAGGTAGCCTAGTTCTATATACTTTATCAAGGGTTGTTGGTTCTTGTTCTATTGGTTCTTGTTCTATTCTCCAAAAGCGGAGGACAAATACGCGCCAATCTGGAATAGCATATGAAAAACATAAGGGGCCATGACAGAGATGTCTGTCCTGGGTCTGTTTTCGGCTTCACGAGAAAAGAACGGAATTAATTATGAAACACAACAATCCCTTCGCACCAATGAGAGGGCTTTGTTCTCTCGTCCATTAGAACGAGCGCATGGGCTACCGCACGTTCCCTCCCAACACTCCGGTCCCACTTATGTCGAACAAGATTTTCCAAATCAAGCCATAACGACAGCCAAAGCTCATTGATTTTAATTTACTACACTCAATATGGATTTCCATGATGCTTGAACTACAGAGGACATCAGGAGAAGAAGCATCACCACACAGTGACAAATTAGGCCCCGTCATTTTTACATACACACTTATCTCAATATTCTTACAGTTGGACTCTACAGGTGAAGTGTGACACATGTTGAACGCCAAAGATTCTTCTTCTTCTTTTTTTTTTTTTCGCGCCAAAATTATTTCGGGCGACCTCACAATTCAGGATGGGTGATCTCTTCGAGCGATCTCTCTTGAAACACGTTTTTTTTTTTCTTTTTTAAACGCTAGACATAAAACCACTAAGAGAGGTCTTTAATACAGCTACTGTACATCATGCTCTAAGCTGTCAATTTACCACTGGGGCACGTATGTGACCGTAGAGGAGCCCTGCACATCTGAAGCCTGGTCCTACTGATCTGGATCTAAATCTACATCTCCACTCTTCTCCTACAGGCACCTTATCCTCCCCTCCTCATACAGACAAAGTCTGAGTTTGTTCGTGCAGCCATGGTTACATGTTGGTGGAGCTCTCCGTTCAGAGATGCTGGAGGCTGCAAAGCACTGTGACCTCCAGACCAGAGGTCTTCAGCTTCTTTTCAGGTTTTTTCAGTCTGCTCCACATTAGTCCATTCAAACTGGCTCAGCACCCGTCTCACCTACGCGCCCTTCCCAATTCACTCAATATTAGGTTTCTAGCTGTCGAGCTGAACTCTTTACCCTCTCTAACATCTAAAGCTTGCGCCGACTGGTCAGTGTGTGATGCAAGGGTCATTCGCCGAGCGAGCACAAGTCAGATGAAAAAATAACTGATATCTGTGATGTTTTTGAGCTAGTGGAGAATGCTATTTAAAATGAATGATCTCAACACGGGGCCCTGGATGAACGAATGCACGAGTTTCTGTTTAATCTATGTTTAAACTACCTTTGGCTGAACAGCGTATAATTTTTGGAGAGAGTGATGGAAAAAGGAAAAAAAACTCAGCAGAGATGTGAGGCTGAGGAATGCATGTCTGGCATCTTCCCCACCGATGCTCTCCGAAAACAGCGAGATGAAGTATGGCTGGATGGAGAGGAAGCAAGATTTTCTCTCTCTCTCCCTCTCTCTGTAAATACTGGCATTCTTCCATGGCTCAAATGACATCACTTAAGAGAGGAAACAGGACAGAAATGGGACAGACTTTTAACTGCAGCCTAATCTGTGGAAGCAACATTTTACTTTCAATCAGTCTGTCATTTCTCCAGTGCGTTCTCTTATTGTCAAAACTACAGTGCAGTCTATTCACAGCAGGCCCAAAAAGTCCTCAGAAACACCTCAGCATACAGTAGCTGTGTTAAAAGCGGTTTGTGGCAGTGTCTAAACATGTTAAGCAATGCTGGTGGGAGTCGTGTAGGATATCCACAATCTAACAAAAGTGAACCTCATCTGTGTGTCACAGAAATAATAAAGCATGCATAATAGGGGAAGACCATGGCATGCCAAAAATAACAGTGGTAAAGGGTGGGTTTTGGTATTCCACAGATTGTTTGTATCAGTGGTCTTTTCCTGTTATTGAATTCCTCTCCAGTTGCATATCCTCATTTGTGCTAGACGGATTCATTGTTGATACCCGTTGCATGGCTCATTCTACTTGGCATAGCCACCACCCCTCCATGCCTTCCCACACTGGCTAGATGCACGCTGGGTTCCAGTCATCTTCCTGTCCCTGACTAAGTATTCTCTGAGGACCAATCCCAGATAGCGTGCATTCCTGTCCACAAGCAGCCGTTCCTCTGTAGCTCTCCTACAACAAACTATCGCGTTATGGTTGTTACGGTTTCATAAGCCGCCTGTCACTTACTGGGAAGTAAAACCCTTTAATCCCGCCTTGACCACCACTCGTATCTAATCCGTACAGTGGGCAGGAAAAGGGGCGGGCGGGGCGGGGGGGGGGGGGGGGGGGGGGGGGGGGGGGGGGGGTTGGAGGGATGGTCCATTAGAGGTCTTGCTCTTTGGTGGTCCAGCTTATCTGCTGACTGCGTCTGGAATGACGACACACAGTGGCTCCATACTAATTGTCCTTACTCATAGGTTTCCTCCTAAGGGGGCCTGTGCTGTGAAATGCCAGTCGACTAAAAAGTTGCACAAACTCTTGTCTACCGTACTTTCTTCTTCACTGAGCAAGACTCTGTTCCTCTTCTTTAACTCAATATTTTTTAAGTAGTTCTTTAGGATTTGTAGGTTGCTTGTAAATGTTTTCTTTTGTTTTTTGTTGAATCGTTGGTAAAGGAGGAAGTGAATGTTGAAAAGATGGCTCTTTGGTCATATTTGAATACTGCGAAAATCATAAGAATGAGCAACTGAAACGAGACAGTGATGGTAAGTCAGCTAAAAATAGCTGGGTGTTTTTAGTCATGTTTTTCCATGAAGTTCCTCATTATACATCTTCCATTGCTGTGAGCCTTCCTTAGCACGCCAAACTACAGAGAGAACATTATCAAATATAAATCAAGGGCAACTGCTGGTATGAAAAGAAGAAAAAATATAGATTAGCACTACAATCAGGTCTGACTGAACACACACACACGCCTTTCTTTTTTAAACAGATTCTAAATATTTGACCTGAAGATCGTATCTAAACCCTTACTTATATTGCTTTTTCAAACCGTGTACCGATTATCTTCAACACAAATATCTATTACCAGATTATAGATGGCACAGTTTACAACGCGTGGGTGAAGCTGCAAGTACCAGACATTTCGAACATTTAGTCAAAGAAGCAGTTTCTGAGGCATCACAAAGAAGTGCTTGTTTCAAAAACTTTTTCACTATGACATTTATCGTCTAGTAAAAAGACAGTGGTTTTGCCCACATTTGATGTACTAGACACTACCGCGCTGGGCTTTTGGCTGGGTCTAGTGCATGAAGAGTAGCTCAGAGCCTAGATCCTGCTGTTAGGACATACCCAGAGGGACTGACCAGTGTACCAATATACACTCCCTGAGGAGGTCAGCAAAGCATACAAGGGACATTGATCTACTGCACTAACAGACAGCCTGCTCTTTCATTCATACCAAGCCATTCAGGATTTAAGCCATCGATTCTGTCCACATTTGAAGCCAATCCATCTGTGCCATCTCCCGTCATATCAGTCAAGTGCAAGGCTGAAGCACCTTAACACGCTGTCTATATATTAAAAGACATCAGCCCAGCTATTTGCTGGGCACTCTTGAAAGCCTAGGAAGTATCTCAACCCCAAATGATTACATTACGACTTTCCAAGGCATAGCTTCATTGGCTTGTGCATGATTCATTTATATAAGTGTTATGTTTTATTAATTCACTATTAGTTCCTTTATGCATTCATGCATTCCTGCAGATTTTTTTTTTTAGTGAAAACGCAGAAAATGAAAATTTATCTGAGGGACTATTAGTGATACTGTAACACAATAACGATAAATGATTGAATTAGTGGAGGTCACAGTCAGATGGTTCGTTTTTTTGTGGCAGAGTTGGATTTGGCAAAAAAAAAAACAAGAGCCAAAATTCAGGTCTTAGACTAATGCATGCACTGGGAACTTCAAGAAAGAGGTGCCCGCGTGCTAACATCCACTCTCTCCAGAGAGAGAGAGACAGGAATGTTTTTTATCTCGATATATATATATATATATATATATATATAAAAAAGCTATCTATTTGTGTGTTATAAAAGCAAGTTCAGGCTATGTATGATGCAGGAGTAAATGAATAGGAAGCGAGATGAAAGAACGGGTTGTAAGGAAGGTCTGGTAACTGCATTACACATTTCATTCCCCCCCCCCCCCTTTTCCTCCCTCTCTCCTCTCCTCTCCTCCCGTGCACTCCCTTTACTGTGAGGCCCAATGCCGCGGCCTGTTGCTCTTTGATATAGTAGCAGAGCGGATGACCTCCAACAAGGAGGGCTGAAGACTGTCCAGTGGCTGTCTCTCCGTAGGGAAATGCAGTTTCCGCAGGAGAGAGAGAGGGAGGGAGGGAGAGAGGGAGCGGTGGTGGTGGTGGTGGGGGGGGGGGGGGGGGGTGTCACACTATGTGGAGAGAGAGGTTAAGAAAAATCGAGGGGTGGGGAAAGTGGAAAAGAGGCGATTAAATACTACGGGACTGATTAAGTTCTTCAGAAGTCCAACAATGCAGCTTGGCTGCTCCTCTTTTACATGCATACCACTGAGGGAGTGTGTGCTGAAGAGCTTGTCTGGATAGGCCTAACTTTACACTGTGTTCCCTGGAAGAGGCAGAAACCAGGTTGTCACTTGTCCCACCCTCCCTATATGTAAACAAATTTCTGGTCAGGCTGGCTTCGCTTGCCCATTGGCTGAATCTCTCCCTATCAATCATTGCGGAATTATGTAAGCAGTGTCTGCAGGTGGAGGTGTGTCCCAACACATTTCCCTTCACTTGCACTCAAGCGTAAGTGCTAACCTAAAATGGACCCGTCAGTCAGTCACGCTGCCAGGTACAACAGACTACACTCACTTTGTCACTGGTGTAATTTTAATGATGGAGGAGCAAAAATCATACAAGGGGGAAAAAAAAAAAACATGAGAAAAAACACACACGTCAGAGCTTTTTAGAAACAACGACAGGTGTGTGTGATTCAGACAAACGAGCTGACGCACAAGAGTACTCGTGATTAGGCTGCACTTTGTGTCTTAATTACAACTCATTAGCATTTAAAGGTATATGTTTCTGAGGACGAAAAAAAATAAAGGATGATAGGAAGGCTACAGTAACAGTCTATCCCTAAAACAGTGCTGAGCCATTGGGCACACACACACACACACACACACACACAGAGTTCAACCCAGAGGATAAAGCAGAGCAGGTTCTTGCCAAAGCAGTCAAGCTACCACAGGAAACATCATTAAACCAAAGAGAACACAAACTCAACAGGGCAATTTAATCCTTTATAACTGTATGCTATAGTATGTTAACTGTAGTTTTTTCACTATGGCAGAACTGGGGGGCTTTAGAGGTACATTCCAGTCTCCTTTCATGAGCATTACGGGACTGCTGATTGCATGCACAATGCACAAGCAATGACACTTGAGATATTTTTATAGTGATGAATAAACCAGCGTTTTATGTAGAAAAGAGTTTGCACGTAGAAATCAACAATGAATAAGTGTTCGCCTAATATCCCACTAATCATTAACCACTGTGATATCACAAATGCCAATGCGCAGAATGTAAATAATGTAATATGCCAGTTATAACAACGACGTAGCTGACATTCAAAAATGACGCCTTTATTCCGTTTCAAAGTGAGAATGCATCAAACGCCAAGTAAGCTAGTCTTATGGGAGTTTGAGAATAGTTAACAAGTTGAAGCCCGTCTACTGGAACTGTGGCAGCGATTTTCACATATCGCCATTTACCAATCATTTTTCCGTCTAAAACCTTCCAAAAAAAACACTCATTTTTAAATTTAATGGATTATTTCCTATAAGAGGTTAATATCAATACAGTGTCATTTACAGATTTAGTTGGTGTATGCCTAAGCAGGGTTCAGGCATCTCAGCAGAAGGTGCACCTTTTAGCTTCTCTCTGGTCGAGATTCATATGCCCGATTTACATATAGTTTACAAACAACGGCAATGAGTTTTTGGTAAATGTTTCTAATTTAGCCAAATTTGCAAGCCTTCCGGAGTAACACATCAATAGTAACATGACTCATAAACCACTTTACATGGTGAGACCTTAACTGTCGCCTGCTTTTTCGTACTTTGTCTCATAAGTTGCGTTATAAATTCAGCAATATCAGACCGTAAACAAAGTAAAAATAGCCAGCAATAGCAGGGATCCCAACAGCCCATTATATAACCAGCAGAGCTGAGGCTGAATGACATCACGGGTAGTCGAGCAATCACTGGCTGCACAGAGGCAATGTCCTTTACACACAGCGTCAATGAATCTGTCTGATTGTAGCCGGGTTCTGCATTTACTGTAAGCTTTCGTTTCTCTCCAAAGTAAATAAATCAACTTACAATGAGCCAAATCATGCAGTTTGCACCTATGCTCCCCAGGACGAAGTGGTTTAAATGTGTTGGTTAACGAAAATCTACATCATTTATCGCGTAAAGATACACTTCCGCGAATCTATTTTACCATCAAAACTGCTATGTTGCTTGATCAACAGCAGAGTGTTGACTAAGCGAAAATGCACTTAACCAGGTCTAAAGACCGAGGAGCTTTTGTAGTAGTGACGATAGCGTACTACACTACTATGAAAATTGCAGTTACGAGGAAGTAAGTAGTCTCGTAGTCAGAGGAGGTGGAGTGGCGCAGTTTAGAAGCGCTGTTGCCCTACGTTAGCCCCGGCAGTAATGCTCCCTGCTCGGTTTCAAATCCCTCTGAACAGCGCTCTGACATTTCCCACTTCATTAATAGTTTTATAGTTTTGTTTGAAATGACAAGTGTACTTAGATAAATGTCTAACTCAACAGAACACAACCAGAGTGTTACATGTAGTTCTAATCATAAAGTAAACATTTTCAAAGCTTTTTAAATTAACGACGGCTTTTCATTCTTCGTGTCCTTTAATTCCAGCCATTTTCTTGCAACCGGCGGCCAGGACAACTGACACCTAACAGACTGTAGTATGACACTGAATTTGACAATGAACTGACTTACTGTACGGTGTAATGGGCTATGAAGTGTGTGCCTCTCCTTGTTGCCAGGACTCCCTGCTCCTGCACTAACGGTGGAATCGTCTCCCCTCTACTAGTACAATGATGTCTGCTGCAGCGGAGCTAATAGCTCTATCGCTCTATGCCCCCACCTCCCGTAAGTGTGTGTGTGCGTGTGTGTGTGTGCGCGTGTGAATGTGTGAGTGTGTGTGTGTCTGCGCGTGTGTATGTGCGTGTGTGGATATGCGTGTATGTGGGCGCGTGTAAGTGTGTGACTGTTTGAATGTGTAATCCAAATATGGAGCAGTTGGCCAGTGTTCTGACAATCTATCCAACCCATCAGAAAATATTACCTAGTGTTTATGCCCATGCGCACGCATGCGTATATTAGGAAGGTTGGGGTTAGGGCTTGAGGGGTGGGGTTAGGGTTACGGTTAAGTTTAGTACGTTGGTAGCAAAATCTGATAGGGAAGCAGAAAATGACAGAACACCAACTCTGTATTAGGTAGGAGTCTCAGCTCCAGAGGGAGAGTTGAGGGAGCTTGATAAAAATTCCCACAGTTCTACATTAAGTCTACAAAAAACGAATTTCAGACAGAATAACCCTCTGGATATGAAGGTTTTACTGACTTCTCTCTTTTTGAAATGCCTGAAATGGTACTTAGAGACACTGACCATGTTTTTTTTTCACACTGTGATTTGTGCCAAGATGTGATGACGCACTTTGGGCTCAATTAAAGACAAAAATACCTTTATTGGTGTACTTTCAGACACAATGTGTGTCAACTTGTATATGTATTTATCTAAGAAAATATGTACCTTAATTGTTCACATAGATAAATTATATTCTGCTCAATCATGAATAAGTTTGGCAACAAATAGTTTACAGTTCACGCTGAGAGTGACAATGAGTTACATCTATAAAGCTGTAGTTTTCCCCTCTGTAAACAACCTTATGAAACCAATTGGATTATCTCTGCTGCTGGTTCAGTTAAAGAACATTCAATTTAACTTGAGAAATTTAATTCATTTTCAGGACATTTTTAGTGTAAGTCATGCAGTCTTGATGGTTGTCACATTTACTTAAAAACATCTAGTCTCCACATGCAGTATTGCTGGTTCAGTTTGTAATAGTTTCAGTGCGAGACTATAATACCCTTTATTCAAAAACCTCATCATGGGGTTTGACTTAACATTGACTAAACTCTTTCAATTCATACACTCACACATACATATATACACATAGGCATATTCATAAATATTCACACACAGGCATAGTGGTCAGCCCTTTTAGTCTTTAGTTAGACGGGGACTTTCCAAATGTGTTTATGCTAGAGTTGCTATGGAGACAGCATATACTGCTCACATACGCACATGTTGACCTCAAGCAAAACACCATTCCTGTCCCATTAATCAAATGTACTTGAGTGTGTAAACCACATCAGTGACTAAATGTTTAAGCTGGAATCTCCAAACACTTGCAAATCAATTACTTTAAAGAACTGAATAATGTAATAACAAATTCTACAACACATCGGATTATATATGGTACCGATATGATCATGGCAACTTTGTCAGTGAAGTTTTTAGCATGAGTGGAAAGACATGTAATAAAGAACAACCGTTTAAATGTTTGTTTAGTGCCTCATTATCCGTGAGGCCTTTCATGCTGTCTGCTTATGTACATTTAGACATGGCCTTGCAGACAGATGTGCTCTGCTCTGCACTGACGCCCTCCCTTTCTTACTGCAGAGGGTTTTATTCAAAGGAAGAGAGGTCACTGAGTCACCTGGATAAAAGAGTACTGACCTCAGTTCTCTCTCTCTCTCTCTCTCTCTCTCTCTCTCTCTCTCTCTCTCTCTCTCTCTCTCTCTCTCTCTCTGTGTCTCCTCTCTCTCACACACACATATACACACCTGCACGGTGTTTGAAATTGTGAAGCTTGTGTCGTGTTTGCTGGGAGAACCAATGTAAAGAGTCTATTCAGTGCTTGCTGTGAGAGCACACAGATGGTTCCTTAAGCAAAAGCCTGGAGGTGGATGTGCCATTGATCTCTTATCTGGAAGAGAAGTAAGAGTTCACCTTTTCTCAGAGATGGAATACTATGCTCCTTACATTTGAACTTGTACGTAATTCTGTCGGATTGACTTGTCTGTGCTTGTTTCTCTCTCTCTTTCTCTCTCTCTCTCTCTCTCTCTCTCTCTCTCTCTCTTACTCGCTCTCTCTCCTTCTTTTCTCCCCCTTTTCACCACACCCAGGCATTTGGTGTGGCTGCATGTCATATTTACAGTATAGTACACTCCTCTTTTACTAAGGCATGTCAAATGTCCATCTTAGTGGTAGGTGTGCCACATAACAGCAATCTTAAAGTGCAAGCACAGTCATGCTTACTGTCATCTTTTCCACGCAGTTTGCCTAAGAGAACAGCAGGGACAAGTTTATGGCTGAAGTCCAATATTTGTCCCTACTGTAATCAGTGGCTGATTTTTGTATGTTAAATATACAGATAGTTTTGGGTTGTGACACTGGTGTACTAAAACATGACAGTAAATCATCGTGTTCAGCGTGTCACTGTAAAATGAAAGGGGATGGTTTTTAAGACGTGTTCTAGTATGCGTGACTCCCTCTACTGGAGAATCGAAGAACTGCAACTATAAAACATCTAAAAAAGGAAAAAAGAGAGAGAGAGAGAGAACGGCAGTACGTCATTCATTCAAGCACACAGCAAAATTTCGGATTGCGGATGCACTTGAGTGCAAGAAGTGCTTTATGTAATCCACAAGGCCATGTCAACATTTTATAGTATTCATCTTAAATCTAGTCCAAAGCAATATGGAAACAGAGGCTTGCGTGGCAGGGCAAAAGCTCCCCTTTCCCAGATAAGTGGTCTGTCTGCAGAACAAGCTTATTGCAGAGGTAGAAATGAAGAGTAGCACAGGGGTATAAAGAAGACTTATCGCAGACAATAAAGTCTCTCCAGACAAGCTTAGTCTTGTCAAAGAGTCAAGATTTAATGACTTAGGCCCACTGCAAAACCATCCTTTTTTTTTTTTTTTTTCAAACATCGGCTGTGCAGCTTATTTTTCAAATCCAATCCATCATGATTCACACCTGAATCATCATCATCATCATCATCATCGGAAAAGGGTTTCTTTTTATGTCAGTGACCAACAATTACATCCTCAAAAGTAGATAGAAACTGTTCTTACCTAGACTCGTGTAGCGGAACCATTTTCTTGACTTATGTGACCTCACATATTTCTTGTCTGCCATCCAACAATTTCAGTTTATTTTCATTTTTACAGCTATCCAGTGCTTGACAATTTGTCCTAAACTGTATCATCTTGTCATTGCATTAATCTTAAATGTAAATCACTTTAAATGAATATACAACATGCAGTGTTCTGCATTATTCCCTTCTCTGATGCTCTGATGCTGTGATGTTTTTAATCTGTTACACTGTTACATGTCACAACATATTGAGTATATGCAGTCTTAGTATGTGTGTGTGTGTGTGTGTGTATAAACACACACACACACACACACACACACACACACACACACACACACACACATTTATATATCTATATATGTATGTATATATATGTATGTGTGTGTGTGTGTGTGTGTGTGTGTGTGTGTGTGTGTGTGTATATATATATATATACACACATACACACACCCACATGAAGGAACAGACTATTTGAAATCAATACACAGTCATACACTCAACATACTGGTAATACTACCATATCCTTATCCCTCCTCTTAAAGGATTTTGTTCTTGAGGTAAAAGAATATCTTCAGATCTTGAAGGATTTCCTTTTGATGTTTTTTTTTCTTTCAGAGAGAAGTCTGATGTTTGCACATCTCTTCTCACACATCCTTCACCTTGTTTGGTGACAGGGGAAATACAGTTCCCAGATTAGACATGGAGAGCACCTAATCTAGGTATTAAGAGCACCCAATTTAATCAACTTGTTCGGCGCAGACAGATTAGCACTAATCTGGAGGCGCCTAATGTGATCTTTAGAAAGTTTAGCCCTAATTAGCTGTTTGAAAAATCCATCAGAACACAACAGAGTCAGCAAGAAATCTTCACCCCTCTGCCACCAAGCGAGATAGGGGAGAGCAAGAGAGAGAGAGAGAGAGAGAGAGAGAGAGAGAGTGACAACATTTGAATAATGCATTTTCTGCTAGATCAAAAGTAACTTCTTCTACTCTGTTTATCATCAAGCAGCAGGAGCAGCAACGAAAAAGAGCAAACAAATAAAACCTCCTCCTTCCTCCAAGACACTCCCATTCCGCCGCAGTCGTAAGAGAAATTTTTTTTGTGGAGATACAACCGATTGTTTTGTTGTGGATGAAAATGATGCCCGACAGCCGTGACACACGTAGATAAGCAATGAGCAGTGGACTCAGAGCAGCAGGATTCCTTCTGTTCCTGCCTGGATCAATGCATCTGAGTCCAAAGACAGATAACCTTTATGCACCCCTTAAGCAATTAATGGTGTGGAAGTGTGTGTATGTGTTCACGCAGCTAAACTGTTCCTGCTGCTTCGTGTGTTCTTTACGTACATTTTGATATGTAGCAGTTGACTTGTGTGGACTGAGTGTATGTGAAACAAGACTTTAAAGCTTTTAAATCCATGTAGCTGTCAGACTATATTGATATATGACAATTAGATGACTTATCATCATCCTCTGAAGTGAAAGCTGTTTTGTGGGTATCACACAAGGCCTCCAGGCACATTCATCAAGTGTGCATGCGGTTTCAGTGTATATCCGGGTGTCAGCAAGCAAATTAATGAAGAGCAGTGGAGAAAAGTCTTAGGGTCTGGCTGTCTATTCGTCTGTTCTTTTCTCTCTTTCTCTCTCTCTCTCTCTCTCTCTCTCCTCTGTTTATCTTTGTGTGTTTATCTGAGTTATCCCTCATCCTCTGAGTTGATGCTCCAGTCAATCCAGAGACGATGTTCTGTATGAAACGGGAACTTGGTTAAATATTGACACGCGTAGAGTATTGCCCTTAGGAAACACTTCCCCCCCCATACGCAAAAGCTTTCCCACACTGAGAAGTGACATCACCATGCTCGGGTACGTACAGCGAGTTCCTGTGAAATGGGGGAGGGTGGGGGATCGGGCGGGGGAGGGGGGGGTCACCAAGGTAAGGGCTGAATAATGGAAGAGAAGAACAGCGTTAGGGGCCGAACAAAACGTGGAGTCGGCTTTCAGCGCTCCGCGCTCGGTGGGAGATCTGAGTCATCCGCGTTTTATCGGGTGTGCTGATGTGGACTGCAGGCATTGAGTTCATTCAGACACTGAATGAATGATCAGAACAGTTGCTACCCCTTGTCTATCCGCGCGCACACATACACGAACGCACAGACGCACACAAACACACAGTAACACCAACACAAACATAAACTGCCATTAATCGGTGCCACTGCTGTGCTCCTGGCCCCTGTATCCTATAATTAAAGGGACCAAAGGAGGACGGACAGCTATGTGACGGAGAAAAATATCAGAGGTATTAAAAAGAAAAAGACAGAAAGAGAAAGAGAAAAAAATTGCGTGCGCATGTTTGTGTAAGAGAGAAAGAAAGTGAGAGAAACAATGGAAAGAAAGAATAGCATGTATACACTTGTTTCTACCTTTCCCTCTAATGAAATTATGCATAGCTGTCGTGGCGGGCCGAGGAGACGTTGAAGGAGACATCTGCCTCATACATAAAAAAGTAGAGCCAATCAGTCCTGCTCCAGTACGGCCATACAAAGGCACAGGCCTTCTCCCTCCTACATACATGAATTTTCAAACAGCCTTGTCACTGAGGAGAAATGTAAGGTGAGTCTGCTTGGGCAGTGGAAGTCTCACTTTAGTCTTTTCCTTGTATCTGACATTAGACAAGTCAAGACCTCTTTCCCCCTCCTCTTAATGCAGATGTTACGGCTAGCCGGCCTATCAGAATCCCACATAAACGAAGACAAAGCTTTAAATACACCACACAGTTAATTAGCCGATTAAGATAAGGTGGAGGGAGACAATAAATTGTTGCACCATGTTATATTTTTGGTTTTTTTTCCCTGATCTTTTTTTTTTACATGTCTTCTCTCTCTCTCTCTCTCTCTCTCTCTCTTCTTTTTAACTAAGAGAGCACACTGTGGCTAATCTGAACTGTATTTTTTTTTATCACATCATCGTGTTCTCTCTCTAATCTTTCATTCCAATCAGTTGTGGTGGAAGAAGAAATGAGCCTCATGATTGCCAACCTTTTCTTTGATGACATAATCAGCTGAGCTGTAGAGGTATGCAAGTTTTTTTTTCTCTTTTCTTTCCTTTTTTTTTTTTCTTCAAAAAGGACTCCCATCCTCACATGACGGAGAGGAATTCCTGCGCCGTCTACAAGATGATTGATGAAACAGACGTGAAACTGACAGTATACACCACATAAAACTGGAAGCATTACTTGGGCCTACCTCCAGATGTTCTTTTGTTGTTGTTGTTGTTGTTGTTTTTTAAAGGACAACAGCAGTTAATCTTCTCCATGACCACTCTCATCTCATCATTTCTCATTCCAAAGAACATAACTTACCTAAATATGATAAAGCTTCAGGCAAGGGTTTGTGTCACAGAATAATCTATGTGTGTATGTTAGGGATAGATATAAGGAGCCACAGGGCGTTGGGAAAAAAAAAAAAAAAGATAGAAAGTAATTCTATTATTTTTGCATCAGGCGTGAACAAGTTGATGTTCACTTAACAAGCTCTTGATGACTTGCTATGACCAAAATCATATCAAATCCTCCACAAATCAAGGCACATAAAATCATCGCTTTGTAACCAACAAAAAAAAAAAAATAGAACAATGATTCAAATTCCACTCATGCTGCATTCTCACAAGGATTCGTCATGAGAGACGTAAATGACTTCTCAGATGTTAGACATGTATCCAGCTGAACACGTCTGTTGGAGGGAATTTTCTCTACAGTTTGAGACAGCTAAAAGGCTGGCTTCATAAAGAGCTTTTCTCCTTTAGTCATACAGTGTTTCCATGCTATAGAAAGCAGGGGTGAGAAAGAGCCCACGTGTGCAAGGCCTCCTGCTGCTTTTCCAACCCAACACAGTTCTATCATGAATATAAGTTTTGAGCATATCTAATTCTTTAGTTCTCTATACAAATGACATATATGGTCTCTCTTTCTAATCTGAATGAACCAGCACTTTTGAGAAAACAATAGTTCAAGTGTTTAGAGCACATTCTTGGTAAAGAGCATATAGTCTCGTTGGGCCTATAGTCAAAGTAGAATGTTGCCATGGTGTTGTTCTCCCAATATAGGAGCCACTTAATGTTTCTGTGTAAATGTGTGTGTATGTGTGAGTGAGTGTGTGTACGTGCGTGTGTGTACGTTTACGTGTGTGTGTGTGTGTGTTTGCGTTTGCGTTTGTGTTTGTGTGTACCGATGCCCATTAATTCAGTCCTTTGCATTGCTCTGAACAATGTGTTCCAAACAATGACAGTAAAAGTAAGGTTGTCTCTGTGGTATAATGTAAGAACTGAGCTCTGTAATCAGGACCTTGACAGTCACTCTGGTACACAGTACTTTGAGGCTTATGTAGTTGTCTCTTATGTAGTTGTCTCTGCAATTTTTTTTTTTTTCCCTCTCTCTTTTTTCCCCCTGACTTATTTTCTAGGTCAAGGGCTCTCCTTGTGGCAGACTGCCAGTTGTATCCCTAGTCTCTCACATAATCCAGCAAAATAAATCAAACCTCCACTGAAACGCCTCAGCTCTACGAGAGAGAGAGAGAGCGAGAGAGAGAGTGAGTGAGTGAGAGAATGACAACTACAAGTTTGGCAACGTTTCAAAGAAAGTTATGAGAGTGTGTGAGTGCGTGTGTGTTTGTGTGTGTGTGTGTGACTGACTCTGCCCAAAGCCTTTGGGTATTTGTAATCACCTCAAGGTCATCTTTCTTATTATTATGTAAAGTCACCATTGAACAACCTGATCTCAAACACGCATTGTTTTCCTTTTTCTCGTAGTAATGTAACTATGTAAATAGGCTAACTAATACACACTTTTTCTGCTCAACTTGGCACCACAAACAAAATACAGAAACCAGCTGAGATATAGGATTGTGTGTTCTCCCT
Organism: Chanos chanos; assembly: GCF_902362185.1. Classification (NCBI taxonomy): domain Eukaryota; kingdom Metazoa; phylum Chordata; class Actinopteri; order Gonorynchiformes; family Chanidae; genus Chanos; species Chanos chanos. The sequence continues at coordinate 10,169,221 of NC_044506.1, read as the reverse complement.
TACTTTTAGAGAATTTATTGACTATGCCAGAGTGACAGCAGTGATCACAAAATTAAAACGAATAGTATAAACAAACTGATATAACTGATATAACTTCCAGAAAAGTGAAAAAGTGAAGTGGCGTGGTGTGGGGGGGATGGAAATGAAAGTCTCTATAGAAAGTAGTGCACACATGCAAAGTTAGCACAGAGCACGCATGTCCTGTTTTTACTCTCTCACAACCGATACCGTGCCACAATTTCCACAATTCACCTGGGAGCATCTGATACTATTTTGCGTGTTTGTGTTCAGTCAGCCACACCCCCAAACACGTTCACCTGAACACACACCACACACAACCGAGTCCCAGTGTGAATGCTAACCTCAACTCACATCGCCCACGCCTCCTTTTTTTTTCTTTCTTTCTTTCTTTTTTTTTTTTTGGAAAGAGAGAGCCTCGATTTCACCTGCAGGAAAACTAGACACATGTTATGTGACAAAACACGCACCATGGGAAAAACAGGGGTGCATTAAGTGAGAGATTCACCTCTTGTTATTGTCCCTGTGTTTTAAAAAGAAGCAGAAAGGAACACACAGACAAGGCTTCCCATGGTTCACTGTGTCGAGTACAGTTTGTACAGTTGCGTTTCCCGTGTAACCACACTCTGTGACGTTTATCTGTGCACTTCTGTCGTTCCGTACATCTTTCTGTAATGTGTTCTCAGTTCAAATACATGTTCCCAGCGTGCTAACTCCTATTTTTAATGTCCTTATAGTTGGCATTTGTTTACATATCACGACAGTTTGCTCTTTCCTTTCGCCCTGTGCTGCACAAGGAACCTTTGGCTATCTCTAAACAATATTCCTTGTTTTTTTTTTTTTCAATCACTGTGCTGCTATTATCAGGCAGCTTAAAACACAGTATCACTGACCTTGTGCTCCCATGAGCCTCCAAATGGTTACATATCTGTAGTTTAACAAATGTTATGTTATCATTGGCTTGGGTCTCTGGATTAATGACCACCATATACACAATGTAAAGCTTTAAAAATACTGCAGATAATATAACAACATAGAGTAAGTACGTGTCAGAATCTCTTAGGATCTGCAACCCTTTCCTGCGAATGGTTTCTACTGCACGTACAAGACCAGGGGTCATTGAGCTTAGACAAGAGATACGCACACACACACACACACACACACACACAGATGGCTGGCCTCTGTCGGGGCGTATTATTTTTGTGGCCCCTGGGTTAGTCCTGGCTTGGCTATTTTTAAAAGGTCTAACAGTGTGCTTAGATGCATGCTGTCGTTTGACAGGCGCACAGATTAGACTGTTTTGGTACCATCTGCGACTGTATTATATTTCACGTACAGTATCACCTTTTACTGTGCGCTGTCTGGGTGGGCTGAGAGAGAAAGGGACGTGCTGGAAATTCTGTGTGTCAGCAGAGCTCTGGAGATCAGAGCAGGTCATTTTAGCCGTGAGAAGGGGAAAAAAAAATACTGATTTACTCATATGCTAACTACATGCTAACCAGGCTATGGCCTCACCACACGTACACAAACACACACACACACACACACACACACACACACACACACACACAGCATGAGGCCCAACGTGATCTGAGGTTCATTTATGAGGACTGAAATGCCACTGAGCGATTGTAACACTCTCCTTTTTGATAAGAGTCACTTGTGCCACCCTCCTCTTCACCTCCCTGCCAGCCTCCATCTCTGCCTGCCCCATAACCCCAGTCTGCTGGTGATTATTTTTGAGACATGAACCGCAGCCCTCCTGGCATACAGTACATACCTCTGTCCTGGTGGACCAGGTGCCACGTCTACAGAGGCCCCAGTCAGGGGCACAAATCACGGCCTATTAGCGAATGGCTACTCCCTGAGCCCAGACAGCATGCCTGGAGGCCAGGGTTACTGATTCCTGCCTGCCCAGGCGTTGGCAAGATCACTGACAGCAACACAACACACATAGGATTCCCAGCACGGCACAGAAATATAAATCCTACCGTCGACCTTTCGGCTCCAACAGGTGCTTTATTAAAACCATCACCTACAGCCACATCTTTCACACACAGCCACTAACAAACACCAGCCATCCGCCAGACTCAGTTTTACAGTCTTTTATATGTGTGAAAATCCTAAGCTATGATAGCTAGCCCCGCTCAGGGGTTACATACACAGTGGCTTCACAGAGGCTTCACTGAGAGGTTTTTTGTTTTTTTTTTGTCTTCTGGAAATGTCCCTTGAATCATAAGTGCTCTTCTTTTCCCACACAGAGGGTGGTTGTGTTTGAGCGAAGAGACACTCCGCCATGAGAACTTGGGAAGCTGCCTGTTTTGTGCACTTCCAAAGTAAAGGAGAGGCCAGCCAAGCAGAGAGCAAGAGAGTGAGCAAGGGGTTCTAATGGGTGTGCAAACAGGTTTAACACTGGCAGAGTCTGTCGCAGAAAGACGATACTGATGAGAGTGCCACATGCACGCACGCACGCACGCACGCACACACAACACACGCATACATGCAAACGCACATGCAAAACCCAACTCTCTTTTCCCTGTTAGCTGTTTCCCTGTCTGCTCCCTATTCGTCGAATTTAGAAGTGTTGTGAAAGACTGTCGCCACCAACAGGTGACATGTATGGGCCTCTCTAGCATAAGAGATGTGTGGAGTTAGGGAGCTAGAACTTTCTAGAAGAAACCAGCAGCAGAAACAATGATGTCCACTGATGCCCTATGGCAAAAATGCTCCATGACTCCACGAGCAAACCCACAGGGATGATTTTCCAATTAGCAACTGCTACTTTGGAAAGGACAAAAAAAAAAAAAAAAGAAAAGTAGGTCAAAGTCTTACATACGGTAGAGAATCAACTCTCATTTTATGCTGACAAACACTAAACGTGAAGTAGACGTCTAATTGGTCTAGTAGGACTTTGGAACATTCTGTCAGTGCTCCAGGGCATAAGCACTCACAAAAACATGGGGGTGGGTGGGTGGGTGGGGGGGAGAGTGCGGGGATAGGGTGGGGAAGCACAGCTGAGGCTACAGCACAAGCTCATAAAATGTAGTTCTCTCACCAAGTGTTTAGTGCTCCCTCCCTTCCTACCGCTCTCTTTCTCTCCTGCTTGTTCTCTCTCTCTCTCTCTCTCTCTCTCTCTCCCCCTCTCTCTCTCTCTCTCTCTCTCTCACTCGCTCGCTCTCTCTGCCCTCCCTTTCTCCAGCCCTGCCTGGCCCGCTGATAGTACTACGCGCCACAGCTGACAGCACATGCCGAGGCAGCACATTCCACATTATTACTACTTCAGATGTTTGTGGCCCAGAAGCGCGCTGATTGGTGGGGAAGCCTCTGACACGGGGGATAGAGACAACCAATCAAGCGCAGGCTCCAGGGAGCAGTGAGGAAGAAAGAGAGGTAGTAAATCAATGGCGTCTAGACTTCGAAACAGCCTCGCAATAAAGTGACTGTAGACGGTGAAAAAGGTCTCAGACGGGTTCATTTGGTTGATTTATTTGACGTATTTGTAATATTCCTGTTATATCTGTTTCAATAACCTGCTCAACACTAAAAGATAGATATTTGCTTTCTGTCTTTTTTTTTCCCAGAATACAGTCCTGTTTTTTCCACACACTTTATTTGCCACTGTTGCTTAGAACTCTGTCCAGTCATGTTATCTCCTTCTCTTCCCCTCTACTGCTCAAAGTCTCTCTCTCTCACTCTCTCTCTCGCTCTCTCTCTCTCTCTCTGCCTCCTTCTCTGACACACACAAAAACACATCATAAACACACAATATGGCTCTCATACTGGAGAGACCAGTAACTCTCCAGACAGACTCCTCGCTGTGTCTGCATAGGCCATAGAGCTGAATTACTAAAGGATCTCAAGGTTACTTGAAGCTGAATCTCTCTCTTTCTCTCTCTTTGTCTTTCTCTTTCTCTCTCTCCCTCTCTCTGTCTCTCTCCCTTCCTCTCTTCCTCCCTGTCCAATCCAAACAGCTGTGAGACAAGCATTACCATACTCAGTCTCCTTACTCAGCTGTTTCAACAAAGATCGACTGCCCATGTCTTCGTTTGCGGCCAGCATACTGAAGTTTCACATTAAACCTTCAGCTGCCTTTTAAGTGTTAGAGAGGCCTAAGAATCGCTCAATGTGGGGAGGTTTAAACCAAACACTAAAGCGTCTCTGTCTTAATGGTTGTTATCTTAGACCAAATGTCAGGGATTGATGTTGGCGGTTTACTTATCTAATGAGGCAGAAACAAAGCTCTTACTGAGACCCGCCGGAAGGTTCCCTTATACCTCCACACTCTGCTACGTCTCTATAGCAAGGAGTGGCTTGCTCCTATTGACTTTCTACTTTTTGTGAAAATAAATGAAAACTATGTCTGGCTTCAAAACATTTAATATTCAATTACTAAATGATTCATTAGATATTTGGATGCATCACACAGTCACACGGTCATAATTAGTAATCTGTGCTGTTACCTGTAAATTTTTCATGTTTCTTAGACTCTACTCTGCATACATACATACATAAATGTACATAAAATGTGAAACAAATACTAAGTACTTGCTAGATGCTTCCATCTGCTGGCCTCTGGGTGTACTACATGTTTACATGTTCTATATGTGTGTGTGTGTGTGTGTGTGTGTTTGTGTGTGTGTGTGTGTGTGTCTGTGTGCGTGTGTGTGTGTGTGCATGTGTGTGTCTGTGTGTCTGTGTGTATACATATATTTAAATTGAAAAACATCTGTGAAGACTGTAGACTCTTGTCAGGAATGATTTAAATGGTGTTTTCTAACAGTGCCGAGAGAGTAGATAAAAATGACATGAAATTATTTCTACTAAGATATATAACAGGTAAAACTTGTAATCACTTGCAGATCATGTAATATATTGCACTTACCCGATCATGTGTTGAACTTGATTTGAAATTACAAGCTGGCATAGATGTGGAGTTGGTGCAGCTGGTGAAGAGGATATTGTCTTATTTCTAATAAATGTAGACTGCAGCAGCCTAAGCAAGAAGAGACAGGACAAGACAAGCAGAGATGAACTCAGACTCCTTACTCAACTGTTTAAACAGAGATCAAGTCCAAAACATATGCCTAAATTACACACTGTATCTTAGACCCCAGGGACAGACAGAAAATCTCGTCAGCCGTGTGAGTATTGCACCATAACTGACACAATAAGCTTTGTTCTAAAACATTTCCTGAAACCTATTCTCTTTCAGACAAGCCCCAGTGCTAAAGTAAGACAGAGAAGCACGCAACTAACCCGTAACTAGGTTCAGATAGTTTCAGGGTTGCGGACTGGTGTCAAATAGTATGAGCACTTTTAGGGACGAGGAGACCAGTCAACCCTGCTCCTCTGATGAGACACTCATAAGCCTCAGTTTAAATGTAGGTAAATGTACCTGGAAGACTAGCGTTTCTGAAGCCGGCCAAATCAGGAACCACATAAACGTTCAGCCGCGGTGATTAACGCTGGCTCAAGATTTAAAATGCAATCATTGCTTTTGCAGCACAGACTGAGTTGAACAATATACGGGGGATAGAGCTGCTTGGCATTAGGATCTTATGTAACTCCAATCTTTGGTGGGACTCGTTGCATCTTAATGCATTTCTGCAGGGTATTCCATATCCTCAGGACTCCTAGATGAGAGATCAGAGAGAATATCCAATCACACGCTGCCTCTCTCTCTTTTTCTTTTTCTCACTCTGTCTCTTTTTCTCACTGAGTTTTTCAATGTTCTTTCTGCATTTGACCCACTCGAGGCACAATTACTGCTAAAATCTCACAATTTTTTTTTTTTTCTTTCTTTCTTTTTTTTTTTTGTACATGGTGACAACAAAAGACGTCTCTCGTTAAACAGAGGATAATCCTGGAAAAAAAAAAAAAAGAAAGAAAAAGAAACAAAAACTTGCATAAAAGTGGCCTCTGTGTGCTTACCACGGTGGAGAAACAAAGAGGAGAAAACGTATCCTAAATTTTATCAGGAGAAATTCCTCATGGGGGAAACTAAGGACTAAAAAAGAACTCGATTAGCATGCTAGTGGTGATGCCAAACTTTAGAAGTTTCTCAGATCACGCACATCGCACCAGCGACTGTCAGAGGCTGGGGGGGGGGGGGGGGGGAGTATGAAAACATTCATGATTCTCACACAAATTTTTGCTTCGGGCTTCCAACACCTAGGGAGGAGCTTCTCTGAGCAGGTCACCGAGTTCAAAACTTTGCCACAAGACTATCAGGAGAACACAAAGCTAACAGGCCTTTCAAATTTAGGACGTCCTCTGCGCAGAAAAGCCTCTAATTCACATTCCGTCCCGTCGCAAATGCAAATAGGAACTAGCTTTAAAGGCTCTGAAGCTCAGCTGTTGGGGAGTAGAGAGAGAAAAGTAAAGGATGGGTAGACTGGAGCTGTGCAGTGCAGTCATAGATGGGCAGCCAGGACAGTGAAGGGACACAGAGCTGTGAGGAAAAAAAAAAGTCCTTGAAAAGCCAGAAGTGATTTGTAGCCCTGACTCTGTGGTGGCGTTGCAGCTCTCGGAGTGATAAAGATGGTGAGGTACTTGTCATTACTAATGCATAAGGATTAATGAAGGCTATTTAAGGCCTCTTTAAGCAGAGCAGAAAGGACAGGTCCACTTTTTGGACTGAAAGCCAGCAGGGGAGCGAATCTGCAGATTATCCCCCGCTGTTTCCCGACTACAACCAACGATCATCAGCTTCAGATCAGTGATCCGTTTCAGGCAGGCGTTACATACATTTATGTTACACGTTTGAACTGCCCAAGTCATTCCACCCTTATGTGTCCCCCCTTCACATCATACCATACACGGTAAAGGGTGTCGGTTGGGGTGCGGTGAGGGGGGTTGGGGTGTCAGCTAATGTACCTACCCAAGGGAACACAGGCCTTTGGACTCAAAATATCCTCTGGATATAGTATATAGTCAGGCATATGTTTTTGAATGGGTGAGAATTGAGAAATCTGATATTGGTGATCTTTTTTCAGACAGTATATAATGAGAGCCATTTGTGATGGATTTTTAACCACCACGTGTCATTTAACCACCCCCATATATCCAAGACTCTGCTGGACTCGGCAAGAGCTGTGCGCCACATAATAAATGTGCCTTGCGTTTTTTTTTACCAGACAAATGGGTACACAACCAGTCCAGCAAACAGAGATACTCTGAATTATTATCTTGTATCATAGTTTTACCAGTATCACACAATACTGCTTGGCTTTCACTGCTCAAACTGGTCTATCAGCAGCATCAGCTCAGGAAGGGGTCCTTCCTGTGTTTGTGTTTTTTTTTTGTTTTGGGTTTTTTTTGTCACCCTTTCTCTCAATAGCTTTTCTCTTTATGCACTTCCATAATTACTCAGCTCACTGTAAGTCCGGCCTCATTTGGCTACAACAGCACACAACTGGTAAAACACGACACAAAAACACTATGTAATTTAGTGTTGCTAAAATGACATTTTTTTTAACATATTTGTCTGCCTGGTGACAAAACTCCGTGTGAAACGAGTGTACGGGCAAACGAGTTCTGCTTGTGGCAAATGTAAAAGACTTGCTAACGAAGTATGTTTATCCAGCAGTAAGATAAAAATAGCGATTTGAATACAGTTCCCCGAAGTATCTTGAGTGAAGACGAGAAGAAAGTTCAGTGAGTTTGCCGTTCTCCTAAGGGTGACCTCAGATATACCCAGCTTATCGTTTTTTTTCTTTTTTTTTCCATGCGTGTTTCATATAGGCTGTGGGAGGAGAATTGTCTGAATAAGAACCTGTTAGTCGTAAATTATGTACTTTAAAAATTCTCCAGGGCAAAGCTTGTATTTTCCACATTGAGAACAGTTGAAATTCAAATTCAGGTTTACATGCTGTGCTCTTATACTGTATGTCTGAATGATCAATCAGTAGGCTGCCACAACAGGATTTTCTTGTATAAATGCAGAATATATGAAACAAGGCTTCCATCTGTCTATTTTGACCGTGAGGACCGGAGAACTTGCCATTCTTCACAGTTTACTTCATCTAGCCTCTGGAAGACTAAAACTGCTGAACTGTTTTAACTATGCCCAATCAAAGCAACAGCTCACTGATGTCAGTAGACTTAGGAGAACTCTTCATGGACGCCTTTACCAGAAACTCATTGATGAGGAAGTGGAAAAGGCCCACCAGCTGTGAACCTGGTGGCCCTGCCAAGCAACGTGGGCTGACTCAAACAGATGTGAAGCTCGATAAAATCACATTAGGGTTCAAGAACAAAGACAGATGGGTGGGGCAGTAACTGAGCTTGGAGTTTATGCTCCGAGATGAGCTGGCAAACCACAAAACCAAGAGTGGAATGGGATTTAAACCAGCAGAGCTTTAAACGTGCAACGACATCTCGATCCACACGTGTGAAACTTTAGATTCAGAGTGACATACTTGGATCTCTTAATTTTGTCATTGTGTGTTTGGTACATCTAGTGTGTAATGGAGTACAGGAAAATCGTAGGACCAAAATCACACAGACACACACACGACATCTGTGCGTTTACGGAAAACTGTGCGTGTACTGGGTGAGAGTGGTTCCCATGGATGACTTGGGGAAGATATTGTTATAAAAGATGGAAGTGCTTGTGAACAGCATGGAGATTAGTTTTTATTAAGCTTGGTCCGGGCGCACGTATGAGAACATTTGTCCTCAGACGACCTTGTATCTGCTTTTTTAAAGTTGGGCCCATGAGGTTTTGATTATGTGGAATGTCCCTGGGACGGAAAGACCTCCTGAGAGACCAGGGAGGGAAAGGGAATGGGGGGGGGGGGGGGGGGGGGGGGGGGGAGGCCCCAAGCTATGGAATCAGAGATGATTAGTTCCTGCCAAAACAGAAAACTCATAATTCCTTTCATTTTCATGGTTGAATGGCTTTGAGGCTATTGCTCCAAATCTGAATCTTTATTGGAGCGTCACTATGTGCTATAGACATGGCCAGATACTAATGATAATGTGGTCTTAGTTTTGTTGGTTCACACCCTCTAGTGGTTATAAACAGTACTACGTCTGTATTCTGCAAACATCCAACTTGAGGTATTCTGTTCAACCTCACTATGCAAAGGGATCATTGTATGTTGAACTGAAAACTTTAGATCACTGTTATGCTTATGACGCCTTCAGTTTAACTTGAGACACAAAAGATTCATTCTTTTTTTATTAAATAATCACATCTGATATGAGCATGTCATTTAAAACTAAACTGTCTGGAACCTATTTGGGAACAAAGTTATCTTTTAAAAATGAAATACAATTAATCATACCGTAGAATGTTACAGTATACCAGACTAAAAAGCTGAGATTATATGGGACTGACACATGGGGTTAAACTGCATGGTTTCTCGGTTTATGAAAACAACTGAAAGCTCAGATGAGATTGAATAGGAAGCTGAGAAATATATTTTATTATTTTGCACAGTTCTGTATGAATTCTGATTATATCCTCACTGTATAGCCAGACTTAGGAGCGTGATACAGTAATATAATATTAAACTGAAGGGAAAAAAAGAGGATTCTTTTCATTCTTCACTTAAACATTCATACAATACAGTTTGGTAATGCCAAAGATAACAGGCCTGAGAGAAACAGGGAGGCTATAGTGCATGACAGCGTTATGTGGTACTAAGACTATTTACTGAGTTGACATTTTGAATACAAATGCAGTTTCATATTCCTTACATATAACTCTGTATCGATGTGTATTTCTCCCCATTTGTATTATATGTCATCTTTGCATAACATACATTGATTTACCAAACAACTTAAAGTTTGCTCTAAAAGTCAAACATTTTAGTCAAAAACAATGGAATCCAAAGCTTGTTATGATTCCATATAGAAATGAATTCATTTTAATATCTTGTAAATAGCTTCAAGAGCTCACTTACCAATATGTGACACACTGACGTGCAGTCAAAAGTTCCTGTGAGACAAGCAAGTTTGTCACATCAGACATAAGCTGACAACCGAAAGGAGTGGACTTAGAACACTCCAGACCACTGCATATCGGTATATAGACAGATTAGAAGAGCCAGCGTCAGGGGCTGAACTGCGCTGCTTGGATCAGACTGATAACTGATCTGGAGTCTGACTCTACAGAACACTAATAAAAACCCTCTGGAGGATAAAGTAGGTCAGACAGGCATCCTTGGCTGAACATCCCCAGACAGGAGGCATCATGCAGATCTTTACACATAAAAATCACTCAAAAAGGCCTCCGTGTTGACATGCTGTCAATGACGATTCAAACATTAATCCGGACCGGACGAGAACTTAAAATATGCAGTAAAAACAAGGCGCGTTTCTTTTAAAACGTTTCTTTAACATTTTTTAACAACAGCCGTGTCAAAAAATACATCTAACTACAGAGATTCTACATCACTGAAAGCTTGACCAAGAAATAATGCAAAAACAAAAAGTGTCATTTAGTCATCAAAATTCAAATAAGATAAATGAACTGTCTATTGGTCAAGGCTTTGTCAGGCAGCAGAACAATGGTGTCTCCCAGCTGTGGACTCTTAGACAAAGTGGTTGCATGAACCTGAGAACCCGTCATCTGGCACCCCTACGTTTAACCACGATGGTTCCAGCCACAATGTCATACACTGTTCGGTTATGTTGGAAGAACAACAACGTGATGAAGACAGGGAAGAGGAAAGCAATGGAGAAGTTCTTGTTTAAGGCCCGTACTGTGGAGCTGTAAGTGAAACACAAAGAGGTTATTCATATTTTTTCAGTCTATTGTTACTTTTCTTCATTACTCATTGGATTATCAACAAACTATAACTCTATCAATGAACTATCACTTACGCTGATAGGGAGACATTGGTGGCTGGCACCACTAAAACGCGGCTTGGTCGTACCAAGACGGCATTGTCACAGGTGACAACTCGTAGGCCAAGCAGAAACTTTCCCGGAGTGGCGCCTCCAGCACCCCAAATACAGATGATCTTGAGAAGAAAGAGCAGAGCAGGAGGTTGACAGAGATTCTCACAAAACTGAAAAGTTCCATCTCTAAGGACTAACTGTACTACTAAACATCAGCTACAGCCAATTACCCCAACCATTGAACGCATACATTTTAATTTGTTTAATCAGTTTTGTTTTTTTTTTGTCTAACACCTACATTTATTTTGATACTTTTCTAAAGGCAGTTGGGAGTTTTTTTATTTTTACAGCTAGTGGTGCAAATTTGGAAAAAAAAAAAAAAATAGAGTCAAGTAAGGAGGGACATCCTTCATTCATGTGACAAGCGTGACTGGGGAGTTCTGTGTGAATTCTTCAGCGTGGAGTTTGAGTGACTGAGGAACAGGTGGCAGGGTGTCAGACTAGTGGGCCCTTCATAGTTACCTCATAGAAACACACCAGTACCCTGTACACCAAAGCCACAGCCATCATCTTCTGCAGGTCCTCCATGGATGTATTCTCATCTATTTCCTCTACTATAAAGTGCATCACAAATTTAGATATGTCCCTGTAAACCAAAAGAGAAACAATACATACACACGCACACACACGCACACATATTACATTAATAATGTTTTGCAGAAGTATTGTTAATGTGCATGTGTCATTCAAATGAGGGAAGTGTTCTGTAGTGCTAGTAGAGAAATGTTTCTTGCTTATTCACTCACTTCATACCACTTAAGTGCATAACCCACAGGACTATGGTTGCCTTAATACAAAACAGGATGAAGAAATCCACTGTCTCTGCAAGAAATCTATGTAATGGGGAAGGGATGGTATATTCTCTGCCTTGAAAAAAGAAGACCAAGAAGAAAAAGGGGAAGACTCAGTATACAGCAACGCATAATGTAGATTAAATATGTAAAAAAAAAAAAAAAACAACAACAACAACAAACTGTTATTGTCATCATACAGAAATCGTCACAAAAGTCAGGTTTCTGAAAAAAAGCTCAGAATGGCAACATACGCCCTAGTGCGTCCTAACAAATGCAGTACTACACACCGAATTTGGTGACGTAATTGGCCCCATGACCTGGTAAACCATAAATAAACACGTCGTAGTCAGAGTACCAAAACAACTACAATCCCACGTCTTCTGTCGCTTATCCCAGATCAGAATATGTTAAACTTCACGTTTGTTCCCCTCTTCTAACTTTCATCGTACTCATGACTTTACTATCATAGTCTTAGGAGCCAACGACTAGCATACTATCGCTGAAGTCACCTGCTGGCGCTGCATTTCCATTCGTTTGCGCTTGTACCGCATCATTTGACACTGCCGTCCCAGGGGATTCGTGCCCTGGCTGAGGACCTGTGTTGGTATAAGTGGGAACGGGAACGGCGAACTGATTATACCAGTTAGCGATATCTGAAGGTGTCGGGGTGGGTGTCGAGAAAGGTGTGCTAGTTGATGCCTGGTTTCCTAACTGCAGCGGGTGGGTCGGAGGGAAAGGAAACGTCGACATGAACAACCAGTTTTGCCAGCTCGCATATCCACAATAATACTGCCACATCCACTCCTGTAACTTTGCACAGTACTCCGTAGTAACACTGACATTTGAGCCGATTCCTTCATTCTCTCTTGTTCTCGGATGATCCTCCTCTTTAATAGTTGTAGCCATGTTTACTCCAGTAGAGTTGGCAAATCTCATTTAAGTCTTAAAGTCTCTCTTCCCCGTTTGCTAATCTCTTGCTAGTACCAGCCATGCTATTGCGTTCTAGTCGGAGTGTACCACTTTGGTTGACTAAATCTACGTGGACTGAGTAGACTGAAGTCCTGCTTAAAAGTGTACTTAAGTGTTTAAAGAGAAAAAAGATGATCTGTAAATGTGGAAAACTTAGAGCAAGAGAGAGAACATCAAACACTAGTCATTAGTTATAGTTTCCGGGAAACCCCTTCATTCTTTTAACAGTGGTATAAACCACGTCAAACTATTCTTAAAGATATATAGTTTGAAAGAATTCGATTATCTATTTACAGTGACTTACTGAAGGCATTTTCGCAATGACTGGAGTTTACCAAGTTGTACTTTGCCATGTATTGTCAGAGCATTATGTTTACATGAAATTAGGGAATTTTATGACTAGATAAAATAATTTCAAGAAACAGGCTACTTGTTTTTCAGTGAACATATATATATGTATATATACACATCTTTTTTATTTTACATTTATGTGTAGTTCGTTAATACAAGCCTGCATGAAGTGTCATAATCTTATTCACTATTTGAGGTAATCTTGTTAAGAGAAATCGTTTCCTAACATGACAAACACTTTGAACAGTCAACACAGGGAGGCAGTAGTGCACTTCTAGTTTGTGCACACTGCAATCCATTTGAGCGGTTGAAAACTAGTTGTTAAAAGCAACCACGAGAACCCCAAAGTGTTGATATTTCACTTTTTTTTCTAAATATGACAGAGAGTGAATTCATATAATGGGTGACAAAATATTTCAATATCATATTCTGCATTTCATTCCTGATGTCACTGAGGTCATACAGCCAGGACTCTGGGAATATAGATTCAAGATAAGATAAGACGACACTTCATTGATCGCCATGTGGGGAAATTTGGGGGGATCCTGGGAAGAACAGAAAAAAAAAATCTTACTCATTGTATGTTATGATTCGTCTCTCTCTAAGTATTCATAAGAGCAATCGTGGCCAATAAAATTTTTCCCAGAAAAAAGCTGTTTTTTTTTTTTTGCACCCACACTTGCTTGTTTAAGTGGCCAGCTGTTGAAAAACTGTGATGTATTTCTTTCTCTGTGTCTGTCTCTTTCTCTGTTGGAGCTGTATTTGCTGACTGGGCTCCATTGGGCCGGTGAGTAAGGTCTAGTTGGCGTAGTGACGGTGCTGGCTTGTGAATGGAGCTCTCCAGGCGGAACAGAAAGGGCTAGAGTGAGGATGATCACCACTGACAGGCCGCAGGGTGACTGGCCCAAAAATAATCAGGGGGAAATAAAAGCTGTATCCAGCAAACGCTGACCCCTGTGGAACCTGCCAGAGTTGGAGGATTACCGATGAGTGTGTTTGTGTGTGTGTGTGTGTGTGTGTGTGTGTGTGTGTGTGTGTGTGTACATGCATACATATACGTGTGTGTGTGTATGTGTGTCTGTGCGTGCTATTGGCTGACAATCATAGTCACTCTAGCATTTGATATTTGGACCAGTGCAAGGCAAGCTGAATGATGTTGTTATTATACTCTAAGAGTGTTGTTTAGACAGAAAATATCTGTTTGATGCATGATCATGCGGCCTGCATTTGTCGAAAGGACCTGAATGTATTACATCGTTCTTAGAGAACTTTTCTTCTCTTGAACTTTGACACAAGTGGGATTGTGTCATCCAGACATTTGTGCAGTGCCTGCTAAGACGCGTTTGGTATCAGGGGCGTGGACAACAGAGATCAGATCAGTCCTCGTATGACCTCTCCATCTCAGAGCCCTCATTGGCTAACCTTTGTGTTACCCAGAAAGTCTCGATATCACCTCTACCCACTTCACATTTACCAGCATTCTGAGGTCTAATTTCCAGCTCTTACTGCTGAACGTAGATAAAGCCACACTTCCACAGTCAGAATGCAAGTGGATAAGTATGACTTGGATGAAGCACTTGTTCCCTTTTTTTTTTTTTTTTTCAAATAACAGTAAAATGACTGGAATGCCACTCCATTTTAAACTCTGAATGAACAAGAATCTCACTCATAAATGCTGTAAATCAATGCAATAAATCTGTCATATATCTTTTTTAATAAGCCTGTATGTGTGCTCTGACCGGGATTTAGCCATGATATAATTTATGACTTGAAAAGACTAAGACGCCAGAGCTGCATGCTGTCCTTTTTTCTTGGTGAGCAACTACCACACTTAATCACTCGTTCAGACCTCTGTAATGTTCAGTGACTTGGATTAGCCTGAATGTTTTCAAGGTTTTCATTTTAAAACGGAGATTAACTAGGAAGTGCCTTTATACCTCAAAAGGAAATGCACTGGGAGAAAACTTTGATGACTCCTTACAAAGAGACAAGGAGATGTTTTTAATACGTCCTTGATCGCGCGTGCGCACGCACACACTCACGCACACACACACACACACACACCACTCCTCCCTGAAAAATGTCAATACATTCATAAGGAACAACCACAATATTTGTCTGTAAGTGTTAATATCGCATGATAAGTGTTCACAGGAGAATTGATCAAGTCAGCAGTTTTGAGCTTTTTCTTTTTTTTTTTCCAAAATTGTCACATAAAGTACTTTCTGATCTGTTCATCACCAATCTAAACAAAAGCTTGGAAATATTCAAAAAGGTGTTTGGTAGCTATACAGTTTGTCTCTGAAAACTGAGGACACATGGTATGTAAATGTATGTAAATAGATATTTTAATCTTTTGCCACTGATCTAACATGTTTACACTGGGCCTGTTTTCTGTAGACATACAGATTACTTGTGCTCCTGGATTAAGTTAAAAAAAAAAAAACCTAGGACAAGTAAATCCCTTTTCCTGGGATTTCTAGCCTGTGGTATACATATGACACAGAGACCCAATTAAGTGAATTATGTCTGCTCTCTAAGATTGCGGGGTAGAGCGCTAATGCGAAAGCATTAGCGTCCTGTGGTGTGATTATATATACTTCCCACAGTCTGGACTCTCTGTGTGACCATGGCTGTGCAAGAGTCACATGATGCACGACTTCCCTTCGACGTGTCTAAATCACACAAAGGTTGCCAAAACATTTGACCCACTATCTTTGTTTGCTTCACTTGCAGCTGCGCAGCAGTGCAGCGCAAGTCAAGCGGCTCTGTTCCAAAGTGTCTTCGAGTGCGTGCGCACCGAATTGATGCGTGCCAGAAACTAATCTTTGAACGATAGATTTGTCATCCGCGACAGCGCACCGACGAGCACAGCGGCTTTCCCGTACAATGACAGTTTAATTTAAACACAGCCTCCTCTATTATGAATCTGTTTGTGATTTGACATCAGTCTTAAATGCCAGCTAAAGCTGAGGGTTAACTGAAGGGTAAATGGTAGAAGCTCTACTTACAAGCAGTATGAAAAAAGGTCATTAAATGACAGATGGCTTCCTTTTTCCTTTAGGCTATCGTGAGCTAGTGTTATCTTTCCCTCACAGTGTGTGGAAGTGCGTGTTGTGTACTCTGTGTACTCAGAGTAGAGAGGCTTGCTCACAATTCCATTGTTTTACAGACATAGATTTGAAAAGCAAACAGTGACAGTTTGATTATTTTTTTCTTTTTCTTCTTCTTTGTATCTTCATTAAGAAGATCCAAAAGATAAAATGCTTCTTCAATGTTTTTTGTTTTACAGAAGCTGGAATCGATCCATAACAAACACACAACTGAAAACAACAGTGTCAAGAGTATACTACAGATCCAAGGGTAGGATACACTGTTTGTATTCATTCGTGACGACTGGACAATAGCAGAATTTCAGAGTGCCACAAAAAAACAGATGATATAATATTTCAGAAAAAGGATGCACAATATTTATGTATGTTTCAAGGCAGTGAGAGTGTCCATGCCTAAGCCCAAGCCTTCATTACGACTCCATTATTTGTGTATGTTCCATGTAGGAGGATGGATCCTCCCCTGTGTTTCAAGGTTACATCTTTATGGTCTCTGGGAGTGTTTCCCTCCTCCTGTCTGTTCGGGTTTTTTTGCTCACCAGGAGTTCATAACCGAAATACCATGAGCTTCTTTGTTACAATACCCACTGCAAAAACAAATACGAAATCCTGTTCATAAATAACAAGTTTTGAATAGAACCAGGCTGAGCTGCATTTCTATTTTTACATAGAGCAGAGCGCTGAAAATGCGACATCCTTATACATAAACACTGATCTGAGCCTTAGCACTATGTTTCCCACTACATTCCTCTAATGAGATTCCACAGATTCTTCTAGAGTCCAGCCGACAAGACGGGCACAGCCACCCTTTCATCACATTCTTTTGCATGACTAAGGCTGAACTAGGTCGCCTCACAGAACTTTCCAGAATTCTACTTAAAGAATTAGACCAAATGTCTTTCTAAATTTCATTGGTGTGCAGTGGTCTTACACCACTGAGGTATAGTGTTCCCTTTGACCTCAACAGAAGACATGTAGAAGTGCTGACATTGCTGTCAGAATGTTTAAATAGTTTCTTGTAAGAAGTACGGTTTGGTGAGTATATCTAAGCAATGAGCTTTTCTTGTGTGTCATACATAAAAAGCTTACAACGGCAAATCTTTCGACATGTTCCTCAAAAGAGAGCCTATGGCCAAATGTCTTTAAACAGCACAGAAAGTGGGGCTGGAGCGAGAGGAGATCTGTGGACCTGGTTTTCACACAGAATGTTTGGAACACATCTGTGGCCGATCCCACCCGGCCCCAACTCCAGTTTGACTATAGCGGCCCATTCACGGCTCCATACTGGGCCAGCCCCTGCTGAGGATTAGAGATCACATGTCGTGTCTGAAATGAGAGGAAAAGAGGGAGGGGAAAGAGGAAAGTCAGTCAAAAAAAACATTCCTTTTTTTTTTTTACCCTTTTGAGGCTTTTGTTGAGAAAGGGCTTTGCACGGACTCTTTTTTTTAATTTATAATGATGAGAATGAGTTGGTCATGTCTTTTCTATGATTCATCAAATATAAATCAATCATTCCCTTGCCCACAAATGACAGGATTTGAACAATAGCATAGCTGCTTGGAAGTGTGTGAATGATTTCACGCTAAGATATAGCTTTCTTGTCCTTTGAGAAATTTGAGAGGTTTTGATACTTGACAGAGAGACCATCCTATTCAAAAACACACGGTAACTAAATATGTTTCTGTAGAGTTACGGACAACTCTCAGAGAATATACCCCATGTATTTTGAAGAGGTAGGTCCTTCTGTTAGGTCTTCAGAGTTCACCTTCTAAATGACTGGACTTGGAGTTCAGTAAAGGCTTGTTGCATGGCAACTGGCTTCCCTGCAGTTCTGCCAGGACCATTTGTGATGTAACTGACGCATCGCAGCACTGACTCTCAGCAGGTAACTAAGAGAGAAGTGAACTCAAGGCCCTCCACAGCAAGCCATCTAAACTCCACTAATTATGTCTGTTAATATATCAATGACTGAGTATTATGGCCAATAAGAGAGTTAATTTCTTGTGTAGCAGTACTTTCAGGGTAAACTGAGCAAATGGTGTTATAGTGTGCTCCAATGCATTTAGTTTATAAATAGATGGTTATATTGTATTTACACCGATACTAATATTATAAGATCATCAAATCTGGGTCAGATAAAATAATCAGTAAAATAATAAACAGTAAAATAATCCACAAAGTACCTCTCACCGCACAAACTGTATATAGTGTGAATCCGAGTACTCCATATAGTTCTGGAAATTTGCTTTTGTGTAATTTTACTGTTTTTGTGTTGTGTAGAGGGCATGCACACGTAGTCAAGGCAAAAGGTAAAGGAAACTGGAAAACGTGTCTATTTTGGACAGTAGCGTTGGCCCCGTCCTCAGTCTCAGTTCTGATATGGGCTGTCTGACCGCATTGTGTGCGAGAATGCGAGGAAAGAGCACGGAAGGGTGCGAACCCTGTCCTGGAATGGAGCTTTCCAGATGTTACACAGAGGATGTGATTTCATTCCCATAGTACTATCTGTTCTGTCAAAACAGCCAAAGAGTCTAACATGATACAATAACACCCCTTCAGCATCCATTTCACACAGTATCTCAGGCTCCTGCTCAACTGGGCACACCCATAATGTATTTCACAGACTCTATATGAGTAGTGTTTAGCTTACTGTGACTGGATATTTTCCTTACGTTGAACCTGACAACTAACTCAGAGGTTTGTGGTTAGCCTGGTTTTTTTTTGTTTGTTTGTTTTTTTAAGGACAAGGTGGTGTAGACCAAGTTCATACATTTGTAGAATCCTTAGGAATTTAACAGATCACCCGACTGGAGTGCGTAATATCGGGCCATTCATGAAATACTGTCCTTTAGCCAATAGACCTCTGTAACGCTTTCATTTGCCAGGTTTCTAACCTTATTCTTTACCCAGTTGTTTCTTACAAAGAGATTAACCTTTGGCCTAATGCGGATGTAAAGGGTAGTGGTTGCTGAACCAATTGTTTGAATAAGATTGTGTCCTTTTTGTGTCCAAAAAAAAAAAAAAAAAAAGAGAGGTTCCATTCTTATCCCCCTTTCACCCAGAAACCAAAGACTTGCCTGGGGCTTGGGAACATTCTTTTCATGGATGTCCATATTGCATCAGTGGGACTTTGTGCCGCTTTACTTATCATATTTACCTTTGACTCGCTTCTGGAGAAGCAGAAGTTCCATCTCTCGTCTGCATAAATACTTAGGTCAAAGGGATACGTGGACCTACATGAGTTTATAATAATAAATATCTCGTAAGCAAATCAAGCCCATGTGTTCCATTCTTTTGATCACCGTATGTGTAAGGGAAGATCAACAGGAATGAACATAAGTCCCTTGAGGCTATAATGCCTATACCATAAAGCATCATCTGTTCAAATGTTTACTCGATGTTGCTTTTGTCACTGTGACAGAAAAAAAAAAAAAAAAACAGTGACGTAACCTTTCTGACCTTGTGCAATGTAAACTTTATACAGTTTAGGCACTGTTCAAACGTATTGTGTTTCTTGAATAGGGTAATTAGAGAGCTGGCTCGTAATTCCACCTGTTTCAGCTGTTTTTGCTATTTATCACAATCAGTGTATCTGCACTTTTCCTGCCCTGGGAAAGTGGCCACTGATAGAACATTCGCTGCTTTGAGTCAGGGCCAAAGGGGGGCGACTCTGAAGGGACCCTCCATGTTCCTATTTCCTTACACATGCTACAACTATGTAGAAAAGGGGAAATGCTTGACCCAAAAAAGGAAAGGAATACATATCCTCTGCAGCCTTCAACATGCCCAACTTTGACATTAAAATTCTCATGCACTGCAAGCAATAACAGTTACATAACCTTGGGCTTTAAAATCATATGACCCATTGCTTACATTCTGTGAATATTATTGCAACATATTGAAAGACAATATAGGTTATTTAAACAGGTCTTTTATAAGACTGAAACTTTTTTTTGAGATGATCTAAGTTGTTTGTGACAGTTTGTGGCTCTCATAACATGCTGTGTAAAATGTTTTAAGATAACACGCTCTATATATGTTTGATCAAAACTGAGCTTTTTTAGGAGATCCATCACAGTGAATAATTCACTCAGCAATCAGAAGCCAAACAAAATTTTATTTTAAAGGTGTTGTATTTACAAATTGAATTTTTGATATGCTGGAAATCTGTAGGAATTTCCCTGGTCATCCAGAAAGTGTCACATCAGCCCTTTTTGGAGAGAAAAACTAAACAAACCAAACCCTTCCAAAACTACATATCGCATAAAAAGTCATGACACAGTCCAACACTATCCAAGAATATTATGAGTCACA
This sequence comes from Chanos chanos, assembly GCF_902362185.1. Lineage (NCBI taxonomy): Eukaryota > Metazoa > Chordata > Actinopteri > Gonorynchiformes > Chanidae > Chanos > Chanos chanos. The sequence goes on along the minus strand of NC_044506.1, from coordinate 10,148,754 downwards.
GTCATTTTGTGTTCTGAGGAACAACTAAAATGAAAACACCTTATTAGAATTTGGTCTAGTTTGAGGTCTGCAGTCAGTGAATGTAATGAATCTTCATTTTTAATTGCTCAAATAACCAGTAATGGAGAAAAGAATATACATTTGATTAGAGAGTACTTCTAGGTTTTTCTCAGATGTCGATCCATTTCCAGTATCTTGGAAAGAGTTCAGAGGTTAAGAGATGTGGTAAGAAACACAGAGATGTAAACAGTTAACAGCAAATATGCGCATGACACTCTGTTTGTAGTCACAGTTCTGTCTGGACATTGACTGTGTGACGGAACCGACTGTACACAGACATGGATCTGTTATACCAATTTCAAAATCAAAATCTCACAGGGCCTTATTTAACAGTGTAAAGATCTTGGGTCCTCCCATTCCCTTCACGAGATGGAGATCAAAGTCTCTTGGGACCATAAGAGTTGCTGGGAACTGTGCTAATGCACCACTCTGAAGGGCGTTTCTCTTTCTTTTGGCAAATGCATGTAAAGTTGAGATAATGCTGCTGTTATAGTCTGAGATTTATTTAGATTTGTATGTGATTATTGTATGTGATGACATTTAAGAGGATATTGTTGTAAATCAGATCACATCAGTGAAAATAAAACAGTTAATTTTATCCTTTCCACTGACTTAACACAAGCTATCGTGTTTTGCTCCGTTTTCCCATCCTTAAACTGCAGAAAAGTATAAGTGTTTATGACCAGTGTGCATAAAAAATAAATAAATAAAAATGCAGTCAACTCAGATGAAGGCTGAAAAACGTCAGAAGTTTATTTAAAGCATCATAATGATTAATACTGAATACATCAACTGAGAATACACTGCATGCATTTACTTTGGTGTTAAAAACGAAGAATACAAGCAAGTGTCAGTGTTACTTAAGGCATTTGGCTCATTGAACTGAGCCTGCATCTTCAGATCCAGTCAGAATAAGATCATGCCTCCTTCACATATGTCCTCACAGACACCACATCTCCCATCTTGCATTTCTGTAAGGGCAGAGTATTGCTAAAACTTAGAGGACTGCACTGGTTAAGAACAACATATGAAGTCTATGCATCAGTCCACGAATCCACACAGTTCACTGTAAAACATGTTTAAAGGGGAGGGGGGGGGGCACAGCAGCTGATCCGTGAACAGAGTTTCCGTCAGTTTTGAAACTGCCATAGGGATGCTTTTATATGTAGGTGCGGGTATTTGAATGGTTCAAGAATCTAACCAAGGCCTAAAATATGGGTATCAGTTAGAGCTTTTTGCGTAAATATGCACGACAGTAATCACGTTACACATCTAAAAGTTAAACACAGGTTAATGAAATTACGCTGAAATACGCCCAGAACGCAGATTTTATACTTACCGCTATCAATTTTCCATCTGCCACCTCCCTCTCTATTACCGACTCTTTTCCGTCCCAGCTCTGTTTTTGGATCAATTTGCCATCCTCAATGCTTACAACGGTCTGAGGAAAAATTAGGAAAACATTCCGTTAAATCCAGTGAACAGTGAGTTAATCGACTCACTCGACTATACCCGAACTATTCACTAACCGTGGTCTTCCTGTCGTCAGCAGTCGTCTCCTCAAATGCCTCGTTCAGCTTGAATTTAATTTCAGTAGTTTTGAAGGTGCTCTGTGATTTCATGCATACCGTCCCTTGATCGTCCACAGAAACAATAAGATTGGGTTTGGTCCTATTCCCCACCTGACGAGTGGCGAACCCCACTCCTGCAAAGTAAAGACATTATTTATATGGCAGTTCCACAGGTGGATGCAGGAGCGCCTTAGCACTGTTCAAATTGTTCAAATGGTTATTACATAAATAGATGGTTTACTTTATAAAGTCGAAAAATGAAGTTTCTCAGCTTACATCTTGATTACGATATATTTTGTATTAATTGAATATTTGAAATTGCGCGATCTTACAATGGTTGACTGACATGTCACCAGAGAGGAAAAAAGAAACTGTGTTTGTTTGCCATACCCAAAGCCTTCATATAATCGTCAAAGTTCTCGCTGGAGATCATTTTCCATGTTCCCACAAATTTGTCAACCATCTTTGCAATTAAAGTTGTCCTGCAATTATCCGATCCAACTCTCTTCAAATGCAACTCCGAACTTCTGTAGCGGGGTTCAATGGTATTTCAATGATTTCTGCTAACACGTGCACGATGAAATAACCCAATCAACGCATTAAACGTCATACTACTCGATTCTTCACAGTCGCTTACGGGCAAATCAGTGCGAAACAAGGGGAAAGGTTCATCTCTTTCTCTCTCCCGCACACACACACACACACACACACACAGGGGTGGGCGGTAGAGAGCGAGAGCGAGAGAGAGAGACTTCCATAGCTAATCTAAAATATGTTTATGGAGATAAATTCACAATGCACAGGAAAGCCATCAAACTCGAAGAGGGAACTCAAACGCACTGGTAAAAAGCAAGCGCCAGATGTTAGAAAATGCAAGATAAATATTCTGCTGTAAATCTAATACCCCGTGTTGCTGAGCAAGTACTATCAGGCATTTTTATTAAAAAGTAATTGTATTAATTAACACGAGTTATGTTGTTACACAATCATTGATATAATCAACCCTGGAATTTTCAATATTTGAAAAACGGCATCAAAAATTGATTCAATCAAATACTGATTCAAAAAAAAAAAAAAAGACTCAACAAGATCTGAATCTCATTTACTTTATTTAGAGAAACAAAACATAAATACACATGTACAGAGAACAAATAAACACTCAAAAGACCAACTACTTCTTTGCCGCAGCTTTAGCCTGGGGGTCTTTAGCTGAGCAGCGAGCCTGCAGAGCGGATAGCATTTCTTGGGTGGTTAGCTTGGCTCCTTTCATCACTAATCTCTCTCCATCAACTGTAAAAGGATAGAATAAAATGTTTTGGAATTATTACGGGATAATGCCATTTCAATCAAGATCAGGCTGAAATCAGTGGGATTTTTTTTTTTTAAGTCATGACGTTGACAGTTTATACTTACTGAAGGTAATATCTATAACAGGTTCAGACTTATCGTGTTTCACTTCTGTTGTGACTTCACAGTTAATATTTGTCGATCTGGCTTTCTCAGAACCAACCATGGTAAGAAAATCTCTACAAAAACAGAGAGAGAGATATAACTGTGAATGCCACACCACGGGTCTCATATCACCTGTCTGATTTTTCTGTCACTGTCACAACAGATTATGTTCTTTTTTTTGTTTTTTAACTTGACTTCCATTTCTAATCTAGAAGTTAAGATCCATAGAGGATTACCTAAAGTCCACAAGAGTCTTGTAAACCCATTATTTCAACCGCGATGCTTTAATAAGAGCAGCATCAAATCACAGACAGACTAATGCGTTTACTAAAGGATAGCGGTACTTACTTATGTGCCCATAAAAAAGGGGGAATATCTCTCATATAGCCTAATCTCTTTTCTCATTCAAATATGAGACAATTGAAGAAAAAAAACGAGGCCACCACATCACATAAGCCATCATTACATACATAATCTGAGCAAGTGATACGATGTTTTGCGCCTCTACAGGACACAGTTTAAACTGCACTTCTGGCTGAAGAGTGTTGATACTGCGCATTCAATACACCAAAATAATAACTCTTTATCAGAGATTAGCTGGCTCCCGACTAAACTACGCTACATAGTAATTTGTGTCGGTAAAACGGTGACTGGCGATGCTATATTGGATGAATGCAACTGTTGCTAGTGTGTAAGACCGGTATAACACCTCGGTCGGAAAAAAAAAATCAAATGACAGTTATTGTCACCAACGAGGGCTGATTCTGCAATGGCCTGTATAATTATTTAACTGTGAAAATAATGTGAAATAAGTAATTAACTACCACTAAAACTTAAGTATGACAAACGAAGTTCATGACAGATGGATAAGAGTAAAGCTAACGAGAAAGCAAACTATGAAACGGTTTGTGTTGTGTCATCTGTCATTAAAGTAACGACAGTTTTTGGCCACACAAATAATCCGATTGTTAACTGATGCTTACGTGACTAAACTGGGTTACAAACGTTAAGTCGTTTGGCTATTCAGCTCATTTCTCGGTAGCTAATGCTGCCCTGCCTAGCATCTAATCTGTCCTTCAGAGTAAGTTATCTAACGACTGATTCAATCAAAAACATTTAATCAAGCATATTCTAAACTCCCATACATTTGTATATAGCGCACTCTTACCGTGTGGAGCGAACGTTGTTTTCAAACGGGCAAAACTGAATCATAATTTTCTTTACAGCTTTCAACACCAGCCCTCCTCTGGAAGCAGCCATCTTTCTCCCTCATGACCTTTGAACTACGAGCGTTGGTGCGTTCGTGGGACTTGTACTGAGAACCGCTTTCAGAACCGTTACATAGAGGAAGGAACTCTAGTCTTGAAAACATAAACAAATAATAATAATATAATAAATGCATAACAAATAAACGTATATTTTTTACAACTCAAATATTTCTTCTAGTATGTAATAATACAAATCGGAACACATAATTAAGTAAAGACACTAGATCCTGCAAATAACTTAATATAATATGAACATTAAACTTACCACATTTAAAAGTGAAAGCCATAAAATATAGCATGTTTTATTACACTCCAGCGGTCGGATTGGATTTAACTAGTCGCATACTCCAAAACATGACCACTAGATGGCGGCAATTGATAATATTTGTCACCATCACTGCACTCTACTGTCTCTTTTACTGTAATAGCACTGTACACTGTGTGTGTGTGTGTGTGTGTGTGTGTGTGTGTGTGTGTGTGTGTGTGTGTGTGTGTGTATGATCAGTTCAGAATTCTTCATGTAAAATTAATCAGAATTATTTTGCCCCACCCAATCAGCAAGATGTTTTCCTTGGAAGTCATGACTGCTCGGTATTCAGATGAGAAATGTGCCATTTTTCATGGAATGTCATGATAGCAGTTTTTATTGGTAACAAAACAGAAACCAGCGCTGGCGTGTTGCATAATCTTTTGACAAGTAATGCAATAAAGAGAATTAGGTTTGGGCAGAGTGTTGGGAAATGTCTGATGCTCTGAGCCACTAAACCAAAGATGTCCTTTTAAATAGACAATTTAACTGACAGGCTGAATAATTACAGAGGCAAGCAGCAAATGGTAGCACAGCCTAAATTCATTCCAGTTGTTTTTGGCCCAAGCAAATGGGAGAGTCACATGTAGAAGTGGGGTCACTGGTAAACATTGCTGGAATAGTATATGCAGGCAGATTTGTCAAGAGTCATTAATCGTACTATCACTTTGATGCAGAGTGAATGGACATCACCAAACTCACACCGACAGATTCAAGGTTTCACTGAGGAATGCATCTTGAAATATGGCATAGCATGTCACCAGAATGGAGTTATTTTCTGAAACAGATGTCTTACATGATTTAGCTAAGGACTGGCAGGTTAACATGGAAACAGCTCTGACATTAGTTTACTTTTCCATCCCTCTGAGCATTGAAAACGGACAAATAACTATGGAGCAGATGGGGCTTAGTATAGCCGTATGGACCAACAAATTAACCATCTACTTTAATAGCATGTGCATTTTTAGACTGAGTCTTTGGTCATTTGGCAACATTAATCATAGCAAAAATAACTGTAGAAATGTAAATAAAAGAAGTCTCCAGCATATGGTTGTTATGAGCAGAGTGCGTATTGTACAATGACAATCGGGGGGGTCGGCTTTTTCTCCAGGGCTGTATAGCATAGAATATATAAATATTTCAAACCCCCCCCCCCTTGAACTGCTGTTTTTACATTTTTTTGGGGGGGTCCAAGTCTTAATTAGGGGGTCAGACCCCCCCCCCCCCCCCCCCCCCCCCCCAACCCCCTCCATAATTCAAACCATGGTTATGAGAAAAATGAAGATGTTACATCATATTGTGTGTCTTCTGCAGCAAATGCTCCCGATGCTAAGTTACTTGTCATGGTGAAGAACATCTGGGTTTTTTCACACATCCCCACACCCTGCTCTTGAGCACCATACTGGTTGTGGTATGTGGTGAATAACGGCCCCTTCTCTGCGGCGGCAAACATAAAGATTTGACATAGGGAGTTCTCTCACTATATTTAGAAAAGGGTTTTAAAGTGTGGGTTTCCTATTAAGCGGCCTCCCCCCTTTTTTTTCAGACAGTTTGTTCCTTTTTTTTTTTTTTCTTCTGTCAAACAATGACAATGCACACTTCTGGGACCAACTTTTTTATTGTTCAAAATTAGGAAAACAGGGAGGAGAAGTGTATAAACAATGCATGGAGGCTCTCAAGGGAAGGGGCTGATTCCAAAGAATAAAGGTTACAGGCTACAATTTCTTTTATTTTTCTCTTGTTTTCAACACTCTTATGTGCTAAATATAAGAGTAGCTCCTAGATCAGTCTCAGAATTAGCCTTGCAGAGACAGAAGGCAGGAAGTCAGAGATTGGATGGGCTTTGTTTGTTCACTTCAGTGGGTAAACTCCGAACACTGGAGACGTTGGTTCAGTACAGAAATATCAGTACTCTTGTGAGTCATGGTCCCTAGAGAATATTTATATTTTTTCATAACCGTCATTGCCTGCGCTTACTAAGAGCTCTGTAACAAAGAGGGCATATTTACTGCAAATGCTCAGTTTGTGCGATTGCGTGTATCTGTGGAGACATCCCTTTGTATGTGGTAAAAAAAAAAAAAAAAAAGAAAAAGGGGAAGAAGAAGACAATTCATACTTTCTACATACATGAAAATAAATGTATTTGAAATGGAGGCCACTTTTAATGTTTGAACTATAAGGGTAGCAGTTCTTTCGACGCCTGTTTCCAGAGTCTCTGTTGACTGAAGCATAACTTGTCAGAAACTGACTTGGATTTCCTTCTCAAACATATGCCGAACCACGAAGGAGTTCTGAACATTAAAAACATTCCCACCACTCTCGTTCTATCAATGATTATCTCATGGGGTGCTCTGGTTTGCATGTCATAGACACACTGATTCCTTAATACACTCTATTCTGTTAGTGAAATATTGTGTTTGCATGTTCTAGTGTAGTATTCTATTGAATTTATAACAGTTAAAAGGTTTGAAAGTTCTAAAAGAAACATGAAATGATTGAAAGACCATGTTGTTAACTTAGGATCATTTTAGAAACACAAGGCACAAATTAATAAAATAAACAAATAACATGAATTGATGGTCTCTCAATTTTGGACTATTCTGCGGTTGAAACAAAGGTTTAAAATTACTTGAATGTCTTTACAACTTAATGTGGAGCAGTTCAGAGAGTCTCTGAGCATTTACACGTCTACTACCAAGTAATGCGGAATATGCTGCTGTTATGCTGATGCCAGACAATTTTCTGTTGCTACCATGACAACTCTCACTTCCTCTTTTAAGGGGAAATATGTTTACTGAAACAAAAATTCAGTGAAACCGCCAATTAAACCCTAGTGTCAGTCAAAAAAATATATTACTACACGTCCCAAGAGCCACTGCGCTGCTACTTGATAATCACTGCGATCTGTCACTCCACCCCAATATCTTTTCAGAGCAGTGGAGGAGTGGGCTAGCTGCATAGTCTGAATAGCAAAGCACCGGTATGTTATGTCTGGCTATTGTGCGTCACAGCTCCTTCCCTTCAAATTAGCGGTTTTGTTTTTCAAGCGAATACGTGACTTCTAAATTGGCCTTATCGTACACACATAAATTGTGTATGTGTGCGCGTTGATAGACGGACCTGTGCAGATCAAATAAAACGAGTTCGAATTGAAGGGCTGCAGTTCTATGGATGGTCGTGTCTGGTAAGTGGTCTCCTTATATAGCTAGGGAATGTGCTGGCAAAATTCTGTAAAAGTTGCGCATTCGCTCATTAGTAAGTGTGAAAAAATTGACAATTAACAACATACAGAACAGTCCGTACAGTGCTTAAACTTCACTGATTTCACTTTTTATGCAACAGAATGTCATTTAGAGAGACGAGCTTCGGTAGTAAGTCGTAATGCTTTACATTCATTGAATGAAATTCTTGAATACTACTCAGAGGGCATAATACACTACTGTCGGGTTTTTTTGTAACTTGATCATGGTTAATTAAAAATTAATGTTTACGTAGAGGGTAGAAAAAGTTCAGATAAGATGATAACAAATCTCGACAGTGATTTGGTCCGATAGCCCATAGTTGCGTCTCACAACGATAGTGTAAGATACAGTTGTTTGTCGTAGGAGCGACGTTCGTTTTAAGTGCCTTTAGTTCACACGAGGGTTTACAGTAGCTAACGACGCACTGCCTCTCATGGGAAGCAGATCGTTAGTCTAAATAGACACACACACACACACACTGACATTTATGTGTATGTGTGTGTGTGTGTGTGTGTGTGTTCTATTAAACACTGGGATGATTCAACATTATTTGTGTGAAGTTTACCTTGAGTAAATATATCATTATCTATATTAATAATAGCTGTATATTTGTTGTACAATAACATTTCGTGGCTATCTGACAATAAACAGAAGTACACCTTTCATCTTTGCTTTTGGAGCGGTCAGGAGAGGTCAGTTTTTGGAGAGGTCAGCTGCTGGAAGTGCACTACATACATGCAACAAGAAACGTGTAACAAAGGTTCAGCACGTTTTTGTTTTTGTTGTTGTTTTGTTAAATAGCAAGACTTATTTCTGAAACTCTAAAATGAGACCACGCATTTGTAATTACATTTAAATAATGTCCTTTTAAATTTGTTGATCGCTCTGAGCACGCTTACTTTCATAAACATCCCATCCACATACACACATGGACAAAGATTTAAGTAGGATCACAATGGATTCTCTTAAATCCATTGGTTTGCCCACATCTCGGAGGCGTTTAGGGGCAAAACACTGGGATTGAGGTCAGATACAGTGAATGCACTTGTCCAAATAGGACAAACAGCATTGTCTTGCCTGGCATCTCCTGGCTTTTGAGCTCTATCCCCTTGTCGCTGGCACTTTCTGCTGTGAAGCACTGAAAGGTTTCACTTGGTGTCTACACCTGTTCCATTGGCAGGGAGTCTGAAGGACCTTCCGGTAACCAGTGTCAAAACGCTGCCATTCAAGATGAGCAGCTCCTAAAATGACCTCACGATTCACTATCATCTATACTGTTAGACCCCATAGCCTTATGGTTTGAATTTTAGTTTGCCAGATTCAGTAATATGAGGTGAGAAGTGTTCAAGGCGGTTCTTCTGTGTGGGATCATACCCCCCCCACCACCCCCCACCCCACCTCACTTTTTTTCAGAAAACAGGCTCATTTAGTTTGAATGCAGTTAGGTCCATAAAACAAGTAATGTTACAGGAACATGTTGTTCAGCTAAATGTCAAAGGAAGGGAGGGAGTGAAATCTTTTTGTTTCTGTCAAAGAACCAGGACTCCAAAGTGCAGATCAAAGGCGAGATAGCAATGTGTTGAAAATGTTTAAGTTTAGCCAGACTTTGGTACTCGGAATTAGCTATGGAGGTGTTTACAGCTGTCACGACTTAAAAGCGTGCTATTGGAGTGATTGCTGGTGAAACTTTAGGGTTGGTTTGGTGGTTGTTTTTTTTTAATTTATGGGTGTTATGTTTATGCGTTCTGACTACATCAAACGGAATGCTTTAGTGTTTCTACAGCTGTGGTTTAGTGCAGGGTGTATCTGCTGTTCAAGGGAACCTCAATCCGGACGCTTACACCCCCGAGAGGGGTGGGGAGGTGGTGCTAAATCCAAGCAAAGTGGGTTTTAAGGGAACGTAATGAATACGCTGTTGTAATGGATTATTATCTCCTATACATGAGGAGTCATGCTCTATTTTAATATTGTGTAGTGGATTGACGCCTACTGACCATAGTGCATCTTGGTTTGTCTTTTTCGTGTGTGTGTGTGTGTGTGTGTTATTAACAGGTGTCTCAGTTGACACGGCAAAGTTCAATAGAACCAGTTGTCCCATTTGTCATCAGTGAGGCTGAAAAGTTCCCCAAAGGCCAGAATAAATGAATTGTAGAGTTTTCAGGGAGTGTGATTTACTGACCAAAATATTTTCCTTACGCATTTAGACTGCAGAACAGCCGGGTTTTTGTTCAGGTATTTCTTATTTGCTGCCTGTCTGCCATCCAGCACATCACCCACTACACTGTAGTCAAGGAAACAGAAAATATTCAAAGCTATTGAAAATCCATTCTCAGAAATTCCAAGCCAATTCCACTCCTTATTTATTCACTTGAAGACAGGAGAATACCTATCAATTTTATTCTCACTTTTATGGTGTAAGGGAAAACTGGATACTGTTGAGAAAGAACAAAGGATATTCACCAAGAGAGAGAGAGGGCACAGAAGAGTGTTTTGTCCTTGTTATTGCACATTGATTTGAACTTAGACTCCCAGAGCACTATCCATACGTGTTCAAATATAACAGGTTATAGACCTGTAGCTCCATAGTCATAACAAGTAGAGTGAACGGGGAAAATTAAGATGAGAAATAAGACAAACAAACAGAGAGAGAGAGACAGGAGAGAGAGAGAGAGAGAGAGAGTGAGAGAAAGAGACATTTAATGATATTTATATTATGATACATTGATCGCTCTCACTCTAGGCCATTGTTGGTGTACTTTAAAATCCTCTGAAAGTTATTGACCCTTGGCGAATTGATTTTTCATTTGGAACGAAGAGTGTTGGAGTACTTGTTCTTTTATTTCTGAATGCCAGACTGAAGAGCTAATTCCATCAAATGGAGGCTCTTTAGATATAGAACTTACTGCAGGAATATGTGCCCATGGAAATCGAGAAAAGATAAAAATCTTTCCTTCTCAAAATGAATATCTTGTTACTAGATGGCTGTGAGAAGCTCATCACAGACTCGGGCAACATGTGTTACAAGATATATTCGGCTACTCATTTAGGGAAGTGAGCAAAACCAATTCAAATGAGGGAATTCGCAGTAGTGTATGTTACATCCGCTGTAGCAGAAGTTTTATTTTAGTCAAACATGTAAAGATTAACGAAACGTTAGCATTTACAGTACGACTACAAGGCCGCCATTCAGAAGATAACGTTATTGATTTATCAAATGTAAACTCTCAAAGGAAAGTGCGACCCGTGTTAACTAATGCCAACGCCTTCTTTAGGTTATGTAAACAAGCGCTCTTGGAATTAAGCTCGTGAAAACAGAGCAGGACAAAGTAAACGTGTTTACATGTGGTGCAAGAGAAGGAATTCTCCCCATTTCACCCATGTAAATATGTTCCACCGATGTCTTATCTGTGATGATGGAATGTTGCTTCACCAGTGTTCAACGCTACCCCATGTTTAACGGTAGTCTAGCAAGTTTACTCAGCCCTTGTCCTGTCTGATCTTGCCTGCTTCACACTCCGTTACCGAGCGTCAAGCTTTCAGTAATTTTTACAGGGAAACCGGCAAGTTCGGTTTGTTACTGATTGTCGTTTTGTTGACTGCGTTTTGTCGGTACTGCTCTTATGGAAATTGTCTCTCCCGACACCGTGGAAGGCAAACAGGCTCTTTCACGTTACCACAGCAAATTTAATTAAAGCAAATTGCTGACGTTAAGAGGGAATTCTCAAGAGTCCGTTCAGATGAAACATAATTTGACGAATGTCAAGCTCACTCCACGGGCCGTTATTCTCTGTCCCTTGGTGGGTGGTTGTGTTGTGGCTGACAGTTAGGTTCCAATAATCCTCCATACACTTATTTTGAACTCTAAAGTCGTCGTTCACCACTTTCGTAGGTTTCTTCCTTTACAACAAGATGATCAAGGTTGGCATCACTGACTTTGCTCTGTGTTACAACAACACTGAGGAAATGAAATAGCACTCTTTATTTTCAGGAGTACAAGATGAGCAGACAAGTTGTGTGGTAAACGTTATGTACTTGACTGAAGAGCTGCTGTAAGGGCTCTTGACTTAAAAGACTCGCAGACATATAGGGATTTCAACGGCACAGATAGAGTTTGACAGCCTACTCCCAGCCCCTGAACTGTGAATTGGTCACTGTGGAGATGCACCGCAGGGCTGCACAGCCCAGAGACAGAGTGTGTGAGTTCATTTAACAGGCCTCCGTCAAACAACACTACCATCTACAAAGAATTCTGACCAGGGACGTTCTGCTGTGTGTGTCTGATGGTACTGCCTGCACACTTCATGTTTCAGTTGATGCTAAGGTAATGGGAAAAACACTGGCCTGTGGCCTTTGTGTTTTTTTGTGGGGTTTTTTTTTTTTCTTTTCAATCAGCTCATTTCTTTAACTGCAGTGTCAGGTGTTTGAGTCATGTGTACAGAAATAATCAAGAGGCTCAATTCAACACTGAATATTACTTCAAGGCATTACCATTTGACTACGTAACCTGGAAATAAAAGTTTTTTTGTTCCCATCGCTTCAGTGCAAAACGAGGATGGGACTTGTTTACTCACACGCCTACGGCAAAGCGCCCACACAGCGGAACATTGTTGGTGTGGTCAAACAGAAATGTGTGTGTGTGTGTGTGTGTGTGTGTGGGGGGGGGGGGGTTAGGCTTCTAATATGCTGAAGCGGCACTGGTGTGAATGAGTGCAATCAGATGAGAAATGCGAAGACCATGCAAGTGTGTGTCATCGATTGGGTGCGTGAGCCGAAAACACGCACGCACACACACTCACGTAGATATTCGCTTGCCTCGGGGGGGGGGTGGTGTTTATCTCCCCCTGGGCTCCACTGAAATTTTCCAAATGGCGCAGATTTAGTGGTGGGAGTTAGGGATGGGTGGAGGGAGTGTGTCTGATATTTTTCTACCTAATTGCTTTCGATGTTCTAACTTAAAATGCTCTTTTCAATACTAACTCGTCCCCTCCCTCTTCCCCTTCCTCATAGATTTCAAGGAAATGGGCCTGTTATCTAGCAAAGGCATATTAATAAAAAACATGGAAAAACAACAGAGAGTATATATCAAGTTTAAAAGCCTGCCCAAATAGATTGTGCTCAACTACCTTAAAAGAGTCTAAGTGATACTGCTGGTTGATATTTGGGACATTGTCTTTTTGAGAGAGGAAGGTACACTAGAGCTTAGGGGTGATGGGGGAAGGTTTTGGTTATACCAGTAAGCCACCCTGTGGGTTGTTGCCCTCAGAGTTGGTCACTGGGTCACAATACAAGGGAAGTGACAGTGCAGGGTGAACAATCACAGTATGGGAGCCGAGGTCGTCTTGTGTGCAATGACCTCATGAAAAGTTATGGGAAAATGTCTCGCACCGTTTTCTCACCAGAAACGGCACTGACAGCAGAACCAAGCAAAAGGAGAGCTGGTGCTCGTGGCCGTACATGCTCCATAACTGAATCTCTCATCTCCATCTCCAGAGAGCAGAGGAAATAGAGCCTCCATCCACGGAGACAGAGAGGACGAGACTTGAATGCAGAAAAGCATCTCCGCTCCGATAATGACCCATGTAATATGAGCAAGCTACATCACTGGAGAGCTCTCATCTCTCTCAGTTTTCACCCCATGTCAAAACAGGCTTGTAATGGGAGAGTGCTGTAAAAATGAAGCAATTAGGACCATTAAGGACGGTTATTCTACCGTTTGTTGTGTCCGTGTTCGTCGCTTGGGATTGGGTTGTGTTTTTTTTTTTTGACATTAGCCTGCCTGAGCGTTCATTGAGTTGCTCATCAAAAGACATTAGAGTTTAGACGCATTGAGTAAACCAGTGAATGGCTGATGCTTTGCCAAGACGCCCTATCTGTAAATATGCTACGTCCATCCACAGACAATGCTGTTCTGCTTCATTAAGGACATGCTCTGAATGGCAAGTCTCAGGCGAAGACCGAGGGGCCTCTGAAAAAGACAAGTGAGCAACACAGAAGCTGATCTGTTTTGATAGAGGAAGGACTGTGGAGAGAGGGAAGATTTTATTTATTTATTTATTTTAGTCAAAGCACCCTCAGTGGTTTTGAGTCTTGAGTCCAAGGTCTTTATGGGCTATTTAAGTTCCAGTGTCTGAGAAGGTCCAAGAGGGAAAAGTTTGAACCGTGATGGGGTTTTTTTTTTCATCCGCGCGTAAATCAACTTGACGCTCTCGCCTCTCATAACGATCATTTTTGGCCTTTTCTACTTACCGTTTTCTATATTCTCCCTTCTCTCACTTGTTACTCTCTAAAGTAAAAAGAAAAAAAAAAAAGCGATCGTGCAGGAATGTCGGCAGTGAGGAAGGACAGAGAATTGCGATTATAGGAATAAGTGCTCGATCACACTCTCTCGCTTGCTCTCTCTCTCTCTCTCTCTCTCTCTCTCTCTCTCTCTCAGTCTGTCTTGGCTGATGATGAAACCAGTGTTTGTCACAGAGTGATGCTGGACCTAATGGAGCGCCCCTCTCGGCATTCTCACACACTCATTCATCCGTCTGGCTCCGATAGACGCGCAGGCCCTGAAAGAACTGCAGTCTTCCCTCCAGCTGCCTCATTTGAATTAATACTGCAATGGAAGCTCCAGCTTTTATCAAGCTGGGCTCCCAGAAGACCCGCTGATGTTTCTGTACCTCCTCCCGGTCTTTAATCATTTTGTCACAGTAATACTGTTTTTTAGGGTTCCATGCTAGGAAAATTCATGCACAGGTCATTTGGCTTTGCCAATGTGTCATCAAAGAATAATGTGTAACTTTTAATCATCCACGAAAGCTTAATCCCTCACAAAGTTTGTTGAGCTGAAGTTGTGAGCCCAGTAGGCATGAAAAAGCCGTCGGGGGTGGAGAGGAGAGAGAGAGAGAGAGAGAGAGAGAGAGAGAAAAAAAACAGGATGATGAGTTGGAGGAGACTGAGTCTTCTGCTGATCTCAGCAGATGAGCAAGCAAGGGCAGGGTCTTAGAAATAGAGACATTGAAGGTAAGAAGAAAGAGAGAGAGAGAGAGAGAGAGAGAGAGAGAGAAGGAAAGGAATTGTGTAGTACTGGTACATCAGCAAGCTCTAGTCACAAAAGGGCTTGAACTACAGAGAAGGGAGCCCTCACAGAATACTGAGAACTTGAGCGTGGTGAAAGAGAGGAGGTTTGCTTGGCAACAGCGCTGCTTGTTGTCTGTAGTGCATGATGAAGAAGCTTTAGGAAGTGTCACACACTATAATCCGATGAGCAATGACCATGTGCTGTAACTGCAAATGAGAATCCTAAGTGTATGTTACTGTTCAATTCAGATGCATGACACAAACCACGAAGGAAGATAGATTTCAAGAGAGAAAAAGAGGGAGAGAGAGAGAGAGAGTGTGTGTGCGTGTGAATGCGTGTATGTGTATGTATGTATGTGTGCGTGTGTGTGTGTGTGTGCGTGTGCGTGTGTGTGGGGGGGGGGGGGGGGGGGGTTGCATGACTCAGGAGTTTCAGATGTATTGTAACAGATGGATAGTAAATGAGATTCAGGAGAGGGAAGAGACAGACTGTGTGAAAGTACATGGAGTCAGAGGAAAAGCTATAGGGTGAGTGGAAACGATGGGAAAGATTCCTCTTAGAGCTTTGAGACAGGATGTGGAGAGGGAAATCCCATACGTAATCAAACAAACCGTCTTCACAGGAGAGTGACCTCATCAAAAAAAGAAAAGAAAAAAAGAGAGAGACAGAGAACTTTTCTCATCAAGCTATGGAAAAAAATATCATGAAATATTATACACGTGTTTGTTTTGGCTGCTGTTTGGATACTTTTGGGGATTATGATGGATTTTTTCCTCATCAGTCCCATTTTGACGGTTTGCTGAAGGGATCGTGACAATCTCTGGCACTTCACTTGATGTCATGCCAAGCTGCATTCCCTCTCGGGAATATACGCGTTAGCGGATGCCCACAACACTGTGGAGCACTCATTACGGCATGTTTTTTTTTTGTTTGTTTGTTTCAGATGGGAGCCACTTGTAAAGGCAGATATTTACTGAAGCATTTTTGGTGAAACGCCACATAAAAGGACAGGAGGCCCTGGGTTTTAAGCGCATTTTAGTCAGAGGTTGAAATTCTCATGCATTTGGCTCCAATGCTGGTTTTCCATCTATTTTTCAGGTCTTAGTCATTCTTATTCTAAGTTCACCAGAGAAGTTTCTGGCTTTCTGCTGTACTGGGCAGGGATTGTATACTTGTTTTTTTGGGGGTTTTTTGTGGAGTTTTTTTGTATACCCTTTCAACCTCTTCCCTAGTATGGTTGCATTTCATTCTATTGAGCAGTGAGGAGGGATTTTTCCTCCCTTTCAGCTCACAGTACCTGGTGTCTATCTGTGGCTAATTGAGAGGCTATGGGTGCCACAGTAACCAAACCGGGCTGCAAGCTTCCATCGTAAAAGAGCGGTAAAGCAAATCACTCTCCCTCACACACACACACACACACACATACACACACACACACACACACACACACACTCCCCCATGACAGCCACATTCCAACCCAGCTGTTCCAGCTGCTCCGGCACAAATAATTGAGTCAGAACGCTCCAGATGGGTTCTGTAACTCCAGATCCCGGAGAACGCTCTGTAGCAGTGTGCCCAGGCCACTGAAAGTATGAGAACAGAGACCGTCGAACCACACACAGCAAATCTGTGAGTATTGTTTTCCAATACCAAAGGTATTTTGCAACTACAAACAAGTAGTGTGGTACAGTTGCAGCTATTTTCCATTACTCTCATAGTAACATCTAATCTGATTAGGCACTAGTTTTAATGCTAAAAAAATAGAATGGCTGGGGGTGTTTGAGCTCTAACTAAAATCAAGAGCTCTGATCATATAAAATATTGTTGAGTTCTTTGTGGGCCTGGGCTTAATCCTCCAGTTTTTAATATTTAACTCTGCGCAGGGTAGATGTGTAGGAAAAAAAAAATGGTATTTTACTGCTCTGTTTGTGATTTTTGAGAATTTAACCTCAACGTTCAGTGAATAGCTAGCACACACCACGGCAGTGATCTTTCCCATCAGTATTAACTCTTCTCTATGTTGATGCCTCTCACAACATATTGCTGAGTGTATGTATGTTTGGAGAATGCAACACTGGCAGAAACACTGTGGGATATATATTCTGCTCTGTGGAATGTTGGGGTTGCCTGGCGATGGATGGCGCAGATTGGCAAACAGTGGGTGCCAACTGGGCACTCAATGCGTTGATGGACAGCTCGGTCTCAGTTTGAGGAATTGGTCCTTCCTGTCACACGCTGGTCAGTTTGAGTTGGCACACAAAAGGCTCTGACCATGGCGGAACAGGGAAATATTTCAGACAAGGTGTAGTTACCAGTACATTTTCATATTTTATTTGAACAATTGTACTACCAAATTGTGTGGACTTGTATAAAGATAACTTGTTTCTGGAGGACAGAAATGGAACTATACTTGTAGTATGTGCCTTGAATGGAGGATAATTTATATGGTGACTGTTTTGTCTGTGTGTGTGTGTGTGTGTGTGTCGGTGGGTGCACATAAGAGAGATAGAGAGAGATTGAAAGTCTGTGTTTATGTATTTCGGAATGGTTTTGAGTTATATTTCCTTTTTATTAAGTTTTATGTGTACTTTCGAGTTTTCACATTCTTGGCAGCTGTAGCAATCAGAAAGCTAAGGATTATGGGAGAATTACAGGGTCTAAGCAATAGTACCTCTGGCTCTCAGCTTCCCAAGAAAGCTTTGTTTGTCTTAGTCCCGTCTTTGAAAAGGCGCCAGTGATCTGACACAGATGCATATGCAGCAGCTGACACAAGGACACTCCAGTATGTATAGGCTTGCATACTTGCATGCAATTTCACAAATATTTCATATTAACAAAAACCAAAAAAAAAACAAACAATGGAATTACAACACAGCCTGTTTTCAAGTTTTCAAGTAACACTCATTATATGTGACTCTTGTATTGGTACACTTTTGCATAATGGCTACATTCATATCAGAATAAATGGAGTGATCATTCTGCAGACATTACCATGCTGAACAGTCAGGCCAAGTTGGACAGAGGAAATAATGCATTAAGTGGCAGCGTTTCTCCCCCAGCATAGCCCATTCCCTTTGAAAAGACACCAGGGAGTGAGTGAGTGGTTTACACCCACAGATGGAGTCCATCATCCGCGATAATGATGCCGAGTCTGCCTTATATCGAGTCTGCAGAGCCACACTTCAAGGCCTTGATGTCTTCAGCCGTAATTTCAGCCAAGGTTCTTTGTTGATGCTGTCATCTTTACAGACCATTACAGACTCTCATAAGGACAGCAGTCAAACCAAGCTGAATTAGATGCTCTGTGCTAGTCAGGCCTCTTGTATCAGAGATATATGACCTTTCAGCCAAGTATGCCATCACTTAATGCATGTAAACTTTGTTTTGTCTTTTTGGTTGCAAAAGGTTTTTTAATATCAGAATAGCATTTTAATACTTCCATACACAATGGTACTTTTAAGACTTACTTTTTCGAAAAAGTGAAATTGATTTATTATTATGCGTGATAAAATTGTACTGTTTGGCTTTAGTGTTATCGTACCAAAAACGAAAGCTGCAGCTGCTCCGTGCGTTTCACTGTAAATGTGTAGCGAACCGCGGACTTTTTTTTTTCACCTCAGTTCTGGTGTGCACGTGCACACACCATGCTTATAATTTCAACGTGTGCATGCTTTAACTGGGTGGACAGCTAAAACAGTTTTAATGACTGTGTTGATTGGGTAACCATTTTAAAATTTAAAAAAAAAAACACACGATGTTGTTTCTCAAGTTTTACTTGAAATATAATGCGAATGCACATCAATGAAATCAGTAGTATCTAAGTTCTAGACCTCTCCAAATAGGAATTTGTTCTTCTAATGTTGAAGTTGTCACGCACCGACCTGTACAAGGTCACAGCAGACGGTCATCATTTTGCATTGTCACGTGGTCTTTTTTTTTTTGCTGAAATGACAGGCTGTGGCTTGTCAGGAGTGACAGTCCTGAAATTGAGGGCTGACCCTACTGCCTCATTCAAATCGCTCATGTCTGAAATTTTAGAGTCATTTTCTTGATGAGAAGCCTGACTGTTTAGATTTCGTCCACTCATAGTCATGGAGAAGAGTCTTAAAATAGCTGTTGCACAAGTTTAGCTTCCTCACATTCATTTTCTAAAGAATATGCTTAAAAGATACCGAGGATTAGTTTTCTTTCGTTCTCTCTCTCTCTCTTTTTTTTTGAAGAACTTTGTTGCTGTTTGTGTTAAATTTGTGCTTTTTATGTTAAATTTGTATGTGTTTAAAGAAGAGCATCAATTCTGTTTTTTTTTTTTTTTTTTCAGTTTTCTTTCAACTCAAACCATGATTCAAACCAAACCGTGGCCCCAAAACTGAGGTACAAGCCAAAAACCATGAGGAGTACAAACCGTCTGTCGTTAGACATTGCTCAAGATAATTGAATATTTATGTCAAGCCTCAGGATTCCAAATAAAGCAATACCTGCCAACATAATTATGTAATGTGTCTGCAACTCAGGGTCCTGTACAGTCTCCACTTCCCAAAGCTAAATCTGTTTGTCTAGTGGAACTGTAAGTGTGTATGTAGGTAAGGTTAAGACCTGAAGTTTTGCCAGTTTCATGTCTGTCTTTTTCTGTCTTCTCTCATTTCAAAGGGAACTTTAATAAGGCTCACTCAGCAGGAGGGAGACTTTCGTTCTCTCAATTCCTCCGTCTTGCCTGCCATCGCTGTCTTGTGCTCTCGTCTTAAAGGAACCGCATCAAACGCATTTACTCGCCACTTGTTGCTGGATTTTTGCTGATTTTCCTTTGATGTTCAGACGTACACCCAGGTTCTCATTGTGCAGATTTCACAGAGGCTTGAGTCATCGTTTTCTGTCCGGCGTGTCAAATCTGGCACTCACTTGATATGATAATGCTATCAGAGCGATAGAGAATGTTTGAAAAGGATTTCTGCTGACTGTGCTTGCGTGGGCCTTTCCAGTGGTGCACGGATCATGAGAGGAATGTGTTAAGTGTAGTTTGAGTGCTAGTAAACAGGTCATTGGCATTTTTTAAGTTGACTGAGATTCCTGCTTTGTATAAACAATGGTTTGTTATTCATCTATGAGGCTAGGACCGCTTGGATTGGATTCCAGCGGTGAACTTGTTTTTGTGAGGTAATGAGTAATTACTTTGCTGATGTGTAAAGGAATGTGTTGCTCTTCTCAGGTGGAAAAAGCCAGTAAGGGATTGGGGTAGATTATTTTTCTGAGTAGAACGTTGCCTTTAGTCAGTGTAAAGGAAACCGCGTCTGGCCAGCATCCCACCTAATTGAATGGTCTCGTAATCTTTGACCTTGAACAATGGAAAAAAGGAACACTTTCAAAGCATTTAGGGCTGTCTGTTTCAAACATCTAAGGGCCCATGTTTACTATCGCCTGAAGGGATTGTGCTGGATGTAGTAATTCTGGCAAACCAGCGAACTGTGCTAGAAACTGTGTTAGAAAGTACAAGTCATTAACAAGGATATGAGGTAAATCACCTCAAGGAAACATGCAAGGCTAGACGTTTTGGCGTCCAGCAAGTTCTCGTTTAGGAGAGTTTTTGTTTTGGTCCTTCTTACACAGGTTTTTTTTTTTTTTTTTTGCTGATGAGACTGGTCCGAGAAAAACAAAGCACGCGATTGGCTCAGTATCATTAATATCTAATGACAAGAACAGTTAAAGTCGACCCATTTGGGGCCCCACACCCCAGCACTAAGACGGGCGTATCCTAATCCTATATCGACCTAGAAATGCATTTCTGCTCTGAGCAGGTGGTCAAGCGGGGGATAAATACACTCTGATTATTATTTGCATCACAAGTGAATGAATGATGCTGTGAACACAATAGAAATGGAATCCCAGTTTCTCCAGGCATGATTTAAGACTTCACTCCATAGATAAAAGCTGTGCTGTGAATCTTTTGTTCCCTGTGTTTCATTGTTTACAGAAATACTATGAACTATATTAAAGGAACGATTGGGAGTTTAATCTGCGATCTTGCATAAATTTCCAAACGTATAGAGGCTTTTTTGCTTTTTTTTTTAGATGTAAAATGACCATGCGATTGTCCTCCAGTATCTGACTAACGGTGTGACAGGGGATAGCTCTTGTTGCCATGGCGAGAGCTGTCGCATTGCTCTTTCCCAGAGCTTCTCCT
Organism: Chanos chanos; assembly: GCF_902362185.1. Lineage (NCBI taxonomy): Eukaryota > Metazoa > Chordata > Actinopteri > Gonorynchiformes > Chanidae > Chanos > Chanos chanos. Next base: position 10,127,613 of record NC_044506.1, on the reverse strand, counting down.
CTCTCTTGTATCTCCAGAGAGCGTTCTGGAGTCATGCCCCAGTGAGCTGCACTTCTCCCTGGGGGTATCTTTCCCAAATGAGTCCCATCTTACGCCTGGAGGATCCCTCACAACTGTAGCACTGACATCTGACAGGGACACATTCCGCCAAGGCCTCGGGGATTAAAGCCTCGTATTTTTGTTCTATTCCCATGAGGAATGTTTACTCCGCTTTATTTTTAGGTCCCGTGGAATGCTACTTCTATGCTGGGACTTGAGCTTCCTGTCTCCTGCCCTTTTATCTGGTTCATTCAGGGGCCCCTGCAGCCTTGCAGGAGAAGGGTTTCTCTGCAAATGCCGTTGGCTGGTACAGGGGTTAGCAGGGGGGCTTGCTCTCCTTTAATCAAGAAGCTCTATAACTGGCCCTGTTGACAGGAAAGGCTTGTCGAGGACCAAATTTATCATCCTGTTTGTCTTTATGAGTTCAGTCCTGAGGGAATTCTAATGGCCAAGTATGTAGGCAAGCAGCTGAACCTTCGGTGTATGGAGAAAGATCAATATGACTGCCACAAAGTCCTCAGGTTCTGGAGCACTCTGTGTGTGTGTGTGTGTGTGTGTGTGTGTGTGCACATGCGCATGTATGTGGACATTATGCTCCAACAGAATCTTCGACCAAAAGATTAGCAACAATATTACAGTGTTGCAATTTCCGTGCAATGCTTAATCTGAAATGCCTCTCTTATTGGAGAGAGAAAAACTTAAAAGAGAAACGTCTTCCAAAGTATTACTGTGCGCACAGTTTCCCCTCATCTGTTGCTTTTTTTTTTTTTTTAAAAGAATGCAGTTGCTCTGGTTTAAAACATGTACCCTTTTACGACTGTTCATGCTCTAACTAACCCTGTAACATGAAACTCTTAAGCTGGATGTCTTAATTGTAGATTGAGACCTCAACCCTTTAGAAGATGGGATAACTAGATCTGGCATATCCACGTCAACATAACAGATCTATTCAAACAGAATTATTAATAATGCTCTTCGCTGCTGGACAGAGGAATGAAAAGGCAGCTCACAGACAGTGCATTAAGAACTCTGATGTTCCATCATATTTCATGCTAACGATTTCAGGTTCTGAACTCCGGCTTAAATTACGTACTGGCGCAGCCATCACGCTGTGGGTTTGACGGACTCCGCGAATGATCTATATCAGCCGTGAAGTGCAGGGCACTGCCAAAGGTTGCCTCCTATGTGGAAGCCTCTACAGAACTCTGAACAGTGCCGTGTTAAAGAGTCCTGCAGCTTAATGCTTTAATGAGGAAATGAGGCAGACGATTGAGATGTAATTGCTGGTGCTAATGGAAGGTGGTTTTCAAGAGCCTCTTCAGCGGCTGAAGCAGACAAACACATACGGTGGATGTTGAAGAGGGTGGAGGGTGCGTGGTCGGGTGTGGGCCGAGGTGTATAGGGTGGGGTCTCTTTAGAGGAAATGGTTCAGACACCACTGCACTAGCACTATATATAAGACTAAAACCCTTTCAGGCCCACATGTGAGGACATTTAGTCTGAACCTCTTTCTCTCTCTCTCTTTCTCTCTCTCTCCCTCCTCGCCACGGGAGAGTTTGTAGCGTGATACAGCATGGCCTGTAGCCATCAGTGCACCTCAGAGAGAGAGAGGGAGAGTCAGACCTGTCTGCAGACACGGCTGCTGTTGCTGCCTGTTAATGTATTCCAGTGCTCAGACACTGCTGCCTCGCAGACATCTCTCACTAATTGGTTCATTTCTATTCTGTCTTTGCCACTTGATCAGCCATACGGAACAGAAATGTTTCATCTCGGTTGATTTCTTTTTTTTTTTCTTTTCTTTTTTTTTCTTTTTTTTTTTTTTGGACTGACGCTGGTTTATTTTTGTGTTCACTGACGCTGCTACATATATATGCATGTGTCAATCGTGTGCTCAGTTTGAAGATTCGTCTGAAATTTAGCGCACAGACATACAGTCACAGCTCAACATACATGTGCAAACGTTTGTCAAATGAGCGTCACCGACTGTTTTTCCCTGAATGGAGAAGATATTTAATGAGGAGCTCCTGTCTGTCACCATTGTCGTCTGAGGTTTCTGAATCCTTCTAAATTATTACATTCCTCTGTTGTCATTGAAACCTCGGCCGTTATTCAACCATCCCACTGTTCTTTTTTTTTCTGCAAACCTTGACTGAACTGCATAACTTCCATATTTTACCATATTTATGCGGGGTGATGAAAAGTGTTATTTGTAGATGCATAATGTGAGGGAGTTCAGTATGGGGAAAGGAGAGGAGAGAGACATCCAGACAAAAGCATTATGGATTCCTAGCCTGCTGAGGCTCTCTGATAAATGGTGAGCTGGAAAGGTCAGTGTAAGCGTCAGCAGAGCTACAACCTCCAGCTCTTTATCCCAGTACACACACACACACACACACACACACACACACACACACTCACATACACCCCTACACACACGCACTAATACTCTCTCTCTCCTTTTCTCTCTCTCTCTCTCTCTCTCTCACACACACACGCACACACATGCACACACACACGCGCCATGTACATGTGTATACATATGCAAGTTACAGCTTTATTTGATTTCATTTAGGAGGCGCACGGAGGAGGGGGGGGGGCTGTATCTTTTCCTTGTTTCAGGCTTCCTTTAATTCAGAGGGGAGGTGTTTGTTCTGTGGCTGCTTTGGGCCTTTGCAATTCCCCTATCTCCCCATGTGATTTATTTGATTTGAGACAGGGGTGGGGTGGAGGGTAGGTGTAGCTTATAGTTCCAGTGTGAACAGCCTCACCCCCCACGTGTGTGATTTATTTGATTTTGGGATGGCGAGTGTGGGAGAAGCAGGGACACAAAGAGGGGAATATACAAGTACGTGTGTGTGTGTGCATGTGTGTGTATCTTTGTGTGTGTGTGTGTGTGTGTGTGTTTGTGTTAATGGGGATACCAGAGCCTGTAGATTCAGACCCTGACAGAGCATTCAGCTAGCTTTAATAAATCTTACTAGTGCTAATGGACTTGAAGGACGCTTGTAAAGAGGTATCACTTTCCCATTTAATATGTTCATCGGCTCTCCCTCACTCTTCCCTGTATTAATACCCCATTGCTTTGTGCTTATCGTCCGGGAACCAAGTTGCTGCTTTGTGTAATATATAGCTGCCGCTCGGGCGTTGTTAGCGCATTAGATTCCGCGGCTATGGGTGTTTTATGGTGATGATGCTGTGTTATATTGAGCATGTGCGTGAACGTTTTCCCGGTAGCTCTGTTTCAGTAAAAGAAGGGCGTGTTGCGGTGAATCCTCAGCTGTGCTTCCCTTGTGGAGGGGAAGTAAATGAGAATAAGGGCCCATCTTATGTGACCTGCTAATCCTTTTATCTGCTGAGTGTTGCACCTCACCAGAAAGAGGGTTTTCTGGCTAAGCACTATCAACTGTTAACCACACATTTAAGTAATCCAACAGGACAAGATGTGTCGTGTCTGCGCTGAGACCATCATCTGGACGTTGATAGTGCAGTGGCTCCTTCACTGCTTTCTATAAAGTGGACTACTGTTCCCATGTCTGTGGATGAAGGTTTCTGTTTCAAAACTGTTTGGGGATTGTTTAATATCTCCGGGTCCATTAGACGAAGACTTTTACAATTACCAAGGTTTTGTTAATGAATAAAAAGTTGCTTTTGATTGATGAAGGTATAAGAGGCATACGTAATCTCACCCACAGGCGCACATGAGCTCTCTCTCTCTCTCTCTCTCTCTCTCTCTCTCTCTGTCTCTCTCTCTCTCTGTCTCACAGTCACACAACACACACACACACACACACACACACACACACACACACACACACACACACTGAGCCTCATTTTCAGGCTAGTAGAATTTGTCTGACATTGTCTGCTCTAGCATACCTCAGTCCAGTAGTTCAATAGCATTGTGATTGTTTCATGAGGAGAGGTCAGTTCAGACGTGGGACAAGCACTAGAATTGCATCTGAAACTGTCACTGCTCATCTATCACTTCTGAATGTGCTTAGCTTATTAAACGAATATGGATGACTTACCAAATAGTAAAATGCTTGCAGCACAATCTGCTAATTTCTCCTCATGCATGACTGGCAATTGAGCCTTTGCTACATCCATAGTGGAGCTGGCAAATTCGATTTCAGGATCAGCACTGTTTGTTTTGAATGCTGAGGAGATTTGTTTTTCATCTCTCTCGCTCTCTTGCTTCTCACTCTTCCAAAATAAGCTGTGTCAAATTCAATTACTACAGAAGTGGTAGCTCAGCTTCCTATTTCTCAGGAGGTCTTGACCAAAGAGAGATGGAGATAGATAGATAGATTGAGAGAGAGAGAGAGAGAGAGAGAGAGAGAGAAGGAGAAAGAGAGTGTGAAATACAGTAAGAGTGAAAGAACACGAGAGAGAAAGGAAGAGAGAGAGCGAGAGAGAGAAAGGGAGAGAGAGAGAGAGAGAGAGCGAGAGCGTGTGTGTGTGTGTCAGACACTCACACAGACTGCATTGTGCTGAACTGAACCGACGACCTAGCAAAGCCAGTCCTCTGAATGCCGAGCAACAGCCCAAGGCTAAAGCAACAGGGGAGAGGAACGAGAAAAAAAAGCCCAAAAAGACATAGAATGAGGCATCTCTAAGAATGTCCCCATCACAGTTTGCCATCCAAATTCACCTCACTTCATTTCACTTCATGGAACAGCCTTGTGGAAGTGCTTCATCAGCACTAAAGTTTATAATGGCAGATTTTTTTTTTCTCTCTCTCTGGCGGTAGTTTTGGTGTCTGTAGGCTCACAGGTTGTGTGCAATAGTTTTTAGTGGAATATTAACAGCTGCAAAGCCTTGATGAAATGTTAACCATTAGATACCACTATCTTGTCTGGTTTGAATAGTACACACTTCGCAATAATCCCATTTGAATAAATTTTAGCTCTGCTGTGGGAAAAAAGTGTGTGTGTGTGTGTGTGTGTGTGTGTGTGTGTGTGTGTGTGTGTGTGTGTGTGTGTGTGTGAGGGAGAAAAAGAGAGCGAGAGCGAGAAGGAGTTCCAGTGAGTGCTTGGGTGTTAATAATCATATGTCGTTGAGGGAGGTCTGGTAAGGTCAGTGGTGCAGAGAACAGGAAATATCTGCATTAAAAGATGACACTGAAGAGGGACATTGGTCTGAACTGTACTTACTCTGTCAGGGGTGACTGGAGGACATAGCTACCGCTCCCGCTGTCCCCAAAACATGCTTCCGTCCATGTGACCTCCAAAGCCTGACAGAAAAGAAGAAAAGGAGATGGACCTCTCATTTTGTAGAAGTATCACAAAAGCTAAACAGCTGCTGTTTTGGCTTTGCCTTTTTTCTTACGGAAGTGTTCAGCAAGTAGTCATTTCCTCAATTCGCAGTTCAAACAAACCCACATCTCATGCTGGTGCTACAACAGAGAAGATGCAAACTGTCTAACCGTGTGCCACACATTGTCTCCATTATGTGAAAAGAGAACAATGTGTTCAGAGCAAAAAAAAAAAAAAAAAATTACACATGCACGCAATAGAGGAGGATCAATTTCCATGCCAAGCGATTAACATAAGGGGAAGAATTCCATTACCATGGCAACAGGAGGTCACTTGATTAACGCTGGTGGTTTTAATTGCAGGATGCCCTCCGGGCCAGAGCTCTGATATTCAGCTCCTGATTGGTGAGTAGGTTGCTGGAAGGTCTGGTTGACACACCAACCCAGGGACAGGGAGTCCCTCCCCCCACCTCAGCTCACACACCACCGCACTGCCCGTGTACCAAATTAAATTAGCTCCAGTTCATTAGTTACTCTGATGGTATCATAGATGACAATACTGGGGAGGGCAGAATCTACCGCCTGTTGGATATTGTTTTTCCTGAATCCAGCAGTCTTGGAGAATGGGCGTGGCCCATTAACTCTCACTCTTTCAGATGGCTGATGTATTGATCCCTCTTTACCGCCGTCCAATCAGAACAGCCTAACACTAGAGCCTCCACCCTCAGCCCTGCACATGGCTTGGCGACAGTCCTCTGAGATGCGTGGAGATGGGAGAGTGACAGGTTGTGAGGGTACGGGGGAGGGTTGGAGAGAGGGAGGGAGGAATCTTAGGACCAGCTCCTTGATTGGCGTGTCATCTATTAGCCTGCGTGACTGGCCTTGTGGCACTGGAACACTCAGCGGTGTACGGCGGCAGTGTGAAATTCAGCTGAAAGAGCCTGAGAGAGAACTTGAGGCTTTTGGTTTTGTTTGGTTATTTCCCGTTGTTTTTACTGTGCAGTGGAGTCATCAGCTCATTGTCAGGGTGTGTGTGTGTGTGTGTGTGTATATATATATATATATACCCTTCATCCAGCTAATACTCACAAGCTGTAAGCAATAGAAAAGTGGTTTTAGATTGGACGTATGTAAGATTAAATATGATAACTACAGATTTTTTTTGTTTCTTCTGTTTTCTTTTTTTGGTCTATTTAGCGATATTCCCTTCGTACTCCCCGTGGTGTCTTACTGCTAAATCTGTATAGTAGTCTTTATCAGCAGAGAGGCTTACAATAACAAAACAGAAAATATCCTCATTGTATTACTCCTCCAGAAATCTAATTATTTATCCAAGAAATGCCTCTGGCATTCACATGAGAATCTTCTTGAGGAAGCTTTCTCAGGGGTCATCCAGCTGTGCTCCCCAAAGAAACCCATAGTGTATCTCTGCAGCCTCCACAAAGGACGCCTCTGCACTGTAGGACTCTGTGATTACACTCCAAACCAGCCAGACCCGTGTCACCAACACACACATGTGTAGCTCATGACTGACAGACTAGCTTAGGGTTTAGGCTATTATTGGAGGGTGTGCGTGCATACGCGCGCGCGTGTGTGTGTGTGTTTGTGTTTGCGTGTGGGGGGGGGCGGAGGGGGGGTGTTTCAGTCTTTGCCTTGCCTGTGGTTTTTTAGAGCAGAGTGGGTAGAAAAGAAGACCAGTGGATGCTGCCATTGGCACCTGGCCCCGTTTTGCCTCTGTTGATGAGTGAAGAGGGCCACAGCTGCATTTGGAGTGTGGAACTCATGTATTTCCAAGCACATTCCTCCTCCAATGGCTTTTCCATTCTCTTATTTTCAATGGCATGAAATAGAAGGCTCGATTACCAAAGTGAAAAGGAATTGTTTCTACTTTAAAGGCTGGGGGGGGGGGGGGGGGGGGGGAGTATTTTGTGCTCTCTGGATTGTCCTCTCTGTCTCATTTTGACATAAAAGGTAAAAAAAAAAAAAAAAGAATGATTTTTCTCTTGCATAAAACAGTGCATGGTTGTTAAAGCAGATGATTACACATACTATGTTTGGAGGATGGTTGCCATGACAATGCAATAGCAGCTTCTGTCTGTGAGAGCATAGTGACAAGGTGATTGCTCAGACAGAAGCATACTCATAAAAACACAGCATTGTGGTTTGGCACCAGAATAGCACAGAGTAACAGCTGCGTTTTTACTTGATGCTTTTTGCTCGTTTACTGTATGAGGGGTTATTTCAAATGGTGTCTCAGTGAGGACCACACCCCCTCCAAAAAAAAAGGGGGGGGGGGGGGGTTTGGGGTGAAGTAAGGAGAGGGGTAACATATCTTACTCTTGGTCATGCTCCATGCTACACTGCATTGTTTTGTCATGATTCGTGAAGGAAATTTCTTTCTTCTGTCTACAGAGAGTTAGAATGGATTATACAGCACTATGATATGATAGTGTATGATGTCATTGTGCTACCCATATCAGGGCATCCATCATCGTCTGCTCCCCACACTCTCCTTCAGTACACTGTGTGCTAAGGGTGTAATATCTGTCTCTTATCTCTCTCTTTCTCTCTCTCTTTTCTTCTATAGGCAAAGACGACCAAAACCATCCAAGAATCCAGGTACGACAGCATTCAATAACTTATATTCTTCTAAGAAATGGTTTGCAAACTTGTTGTTCCAAAAAAGAACGTGGACATTGTTTTGAATTTGATTGTGACCGCTAACGTGGGTGTTTACATCACCTCATATTCAGGAAGTGGTTTTCATGGGTTTTATGCGGGTATTAAAAGAAAATTTATCTTATACTTCAGACCCTCAGACCTAATTCATTTATCTCCAATCATGATGATGCTTATACTACTTTTCCTCACTGTTGTAACGTTAAGACCCTGAGAGTCTTAGTCAAAGAGAAGTTTCAGTGCTTTTATTTTCAGACCTGGCAGGAACTTAAAACTCAAATCTCCCACCATGTCCCCACTGTATTTGCATAGAGAAGCACAAAAGGCTTTTCATAACACACAACATGTGAGCACACACACACACACACGCACACGCACACACACACACACATACACGCACTCACACACACGCACACACACACGCACACACAAACACGCGCTCACACACACACAAACCACAAGCAGAAATAGAAAGAGAGAAAAGGGAAGACAAAGAGAAAGACAGAGAGAGAATGAGAAAGAGCGAGAGAGAAAAAGAGTGTGCATGAGGGAAAGAGCGAGAGAGAGCGACAGAGAGAGAGAGAGAGAGAGAGAGAGAGAAGGAGAATACCTACACCCACTGAATTCTGAGAATGTTTGTATAAAATTGGGGGGGGGGGTGAGTTTGGCCTGCTCTCTGAGTTTAGTCTGAGTGACTGACTGAGAAGGAAAGACTCTCTTCTCAGAGAGACTCCAGAGCCCTGAACTGTTGTCCATCTCTCTCTTTCTCTCTCCCTCTCTCTCTCTCTCTCTCTCTCTCTGTCCTCTCCTCCCTTTTAACACAAAAGAACAGACAGAGTGACTGGGCCTCTGCCACACTCTGGGATGCCAGCCATCTGATTGTTATCTGTCCATTCAGTTTGTGGAGGTGGGGCACACATTGCACCCCTCCCTGGCTTAAAATAATTTAGAACAGAGGCCCTTTTGAGTTTATCCTAAATCTTTGGATTTGTTTCAGATACAACTGGCCTACATATAGTGGTTTCTTTTGAGACACCCCGTGTATACATATTCAGTAGTATTCTCTTACTGAGTTGACTGCAGTGAAGTGCAACAGGAATGCGGAGAATTGTTGCGTCTGAACATCTTGTCTGCCTTAGTGCGCCCCCTTGTGGCTATGCAACTGTACAGGACACAATGGGAAAACTAACACAAGCTCTCCTTAAAGGAGGAAAGAATGACCATAACGGGGTTTGGTGATATCAGATCTGAGAAAAAAATGAATCTTTTGATTTTTACTGTGGGGAATTTTTGTTTTTAGTCTTTTTTTCAGCATGACTCAGGTGATCGGGTTGACTTCATTAGAATTATCAGCTTGAATGAGGTTTCAGTGGTTGATGTGGAGAATAGATAGAGTTTAAATGGAGAAGTGACTGTAATAGAATATGCAGCGTCAGGTCTGGTGTGACTAACGGATGTTTTTGTTTGGTACACCTAAATTCCAGTGCACTGATAAGTTTCGTAGTCGGCACTCACGTCCTGTCTTCTCTCCCCCCCGCGCTTGCAGTTCCTGCAGTAGGGCATCCGTGGCTGAAGTGCAGCGTTCCCCACGCTCATGTGACGTGCGATGGCTCCTGTGCTGGGTGCCGTGTTGGGGCAGGGGGTGGCGGGGTCCGGCGTGACGGGCACGTCTGCGCTGGCTGACGGACAGCTGGCTGTGGTGGGTACCCTCACGGCTCTCTCTGCCTTCCTGCTCCTCTCCCTGCTCCTGCTGCTGTGTGCTGGATGCCAAGGGTAAGGATTACTCAAACTCAACCAAAAAACACACAAGACCTAACCTAGCCTGTTCTATCACAGCTAACACAGAGATACAAGACCTGACCTAACCTGTTCTATCACAGCTAACACAGAGATACAAGACCTAACCTAGCCTGTTCTATCACAGCAAACACAGAGGTACAAGACCTAACCTAATATGTTCTATCACAGCGAACATAGAGATGCAAGACCTAACCTAGCCTGTTCTATCACAGCAAACACAGAAATACAAGACCTAACCTAGCCTGTTCTATCACAGCAAACACAGAAATACAAGACCTAACCTAGCCTGTTCTATCACAGCAAACACAGAGATACAAGACCTAACCTAATATGTTCTATCACAGCGAACATAGAGATGCAAGACCTAACCTAGCCTGTTCTATCACAGCTAACACAGAGATACAAGACCTAACCTAACTTGTTCTATCACAGCGAACACAGAGATAGAAGACCCTAACTTGTTTCACAGTAAACATAGAGATACAAGACCTAACATAACATGTTCTATCACAGCGAACATAGACATACATCGTTCCTTGTTGATTGAAACCCGCAGGCAAAATGTAGCGTGGCCTATATACATAAATACATATACTTCAGTAGTAAAATGTTGTACTTGAGTAGTTATAACATCTTATGTTATATCACAGCAGTAATACGGTAGCTATAACAGAGCTCTATGTTAATGAATGGTCTGGAGTAAGTACAAAAAAAAAAAAAAATACGTCTATATCCTGTTAAGTGTGCCATTGTCTTTTCGGTCCAAAATGCAGAATGTATTAGTAATAGTCTCAAGGGATAAAGCGGGCATTGAAATTCAGTGTACCGTTCTACGCTTGCATACTGAAGCAGACAAATGAAGCAGCTGATGGCTATCAGAGTGTAGCACAGTGAACTGAAAGAACCGTATCCAGAGAGAGGCTACAGAGAAAGAGCAATCAGAACTCTTCAACAATGGACACCCCCCTTTTTTTTTCTCTCTTTTTTTCATCCTCAGGCAGAAGAAAACAAAAGGACACCCGGGAGACCACGAGAATCTGATGAATGGGGTACGTTGGTATAAACTCTTTCATTTCAAGGATTTTCTGCTCAGTCAGGGTCGCTTGAATGGAACTTTGAACGGTAACGTTCAATAGAGCGAAACTGTCTGCCTTTCATTAAAAAGGGGGGGTGGGGGGGGGGGGTGGGCTTTTCTTCCGTACGTGAAATGAAGTGATGGAGGCAGTCTCGCTGGCTGTGGTATCAGAAGCTACTGAATAGCAGGGCTGGAGGACTGTAAGAGCCTGTATGACATTATGCGGGTGGGGGAAGACGAGGAGAGAGGCTGTGCCGCGTGAAACTCGTGGGTCGACGGCCGGAAAGCTTGAAGCAGACAAATTAGCAGTTTTGTTTGGCCACAGGGAAATGAAGAGCGTCACGCATGAGTAGTTTTTCCTTTTAAACCCGGAGCGACGCTCCGCTGTGAGTAGGAGTGTGTCGTGAAATTATCGTGCGAGTTCAAGAGTTCAACGTTGTTTAGGAATGGATAGGACACAAAGATCTGGAAGGAACAGGAGCGTGGGCCGTGTCATTGGCAGGATGCTACTGAATGTTTCAGTACCACAGGGTCTTGTGTACATACATGTATGTGCATAACAAAAAAACACAAGTGCACACAAACTTGTGCACTGCACTCTCTCATAACTGCACACACACACACACACACACACACACACACACACAACACACACACACACGCACAGCTGCACAGCCTGGTTCCTGTGGGAAAATATTATACCTTTACCGTTTTTAAATGGGTGGGGTTCGTTGCCAGCATGTTTTTATGTCGTATTGACTGCCTATAGAGATTGCTCTTATGTGGCCTCCATATGGATACATGGACTTACATGAGGACCAGATGTGAAGGGCTTCCTCCATATCGCTTTGAATGATGTTAATCGGGTGTAATTGCATACATGTTGATAAAAAGAAAAGACCAGAAATGCTGTTCAACCAGATGGGAAGAAGATACAAACACTATATAGTAGTCAAAATTTACTAGCAGCTTTATCCTTTAATTCCTTACACTCTGCCTCCTGTAACACGATATTCTTATCTTTACTGTCTGCCCATTATGTAAATTCTAAGGCAAAGAATGACAAGCACGAGACATGATATGAACTGTGTCAGTCTACCGCGTGTGTCTCACTTAGGCCTGCCGATAAGGCTTTTGGCATGAATCCGACATTATCTTCCCCTAATCATAGGTTGCCATGAGCTCACATTAAACCTCAAGGGAGCGGGAAAACCTTTTTAGTTTTGATGGATATTTTGGTTGTAACCTTTATGGTATAATGTACACTTTGCCAGTGAAAATATTGTGGAGGAGTTCACTTAAATGGCAGTGTCTGTCACAAGTTGACAGGTTAAATGGGGTCTTTGTCTTGTCGTGACAAGCTGAGTGCCTTTTCATCTTAACCTTGTGTCTCTGTGGAACTCCATCACTGTGGTAATAGTGATGCACTGAAGGCCACCACTAGGTGGTGCCATAGAGTCAAACCTGCAGCCGCAATTTTAACCCACAAACAAAGAGCTTCCTCAGCTTGTCTCTTTGTCTCCTGTATAACAACCTCATTCTTCATAAAGATGTTTTCTGTAACTCGAAATTGTAAGATTTGGTTTCCGAGAGTGAACCTGACCCAGTTCTTTGTCCACAGGTCTCAGAGAAGGATACGTGTAGCCAATCGGCTGATAGTCACGGCACTGATTTAGTGGCCAGCAGCTCCCACAATGGGCCACTCACAAGTGGTACAGGTATGAAATGTGCACATGTCAAAGCCTGTGTGTGATCTTTAGCGAAGATGACAGCCATCTTCATCGATTCTCTTCATCTCTGTCGACAGTACTCACAGACACCATAGACACAAGCCCTCACCCCTCCGAGGAGATGCTGTCCAGCCAATCAGAGCTCAGATCCTCCAAGTGCCCACAGGACCGTGAACTGCCCAGCATCCCACCTAACAGTGCCCTGGAGGCAGCCGTGGCCACGGCTGACACGCAGGCCGCCTCTGGTGAGGGCACCTATGAGGTTGTGAAAGAGACTGCCTCACGCGATGTCAGCGTGGAAGACTCACTCTACGAGACAGTCAAAGAGCTCAAGGACCCCGGTTTACCCAACGGTACGCTGAGCCCTGACCCACCGCCCCAGGCCACCGCTCTCCTCAACGGTCACCTCACCCCCAGCCCCGGGCCGGCCACCCCGGAGAGAAACTCGCTGCCCTCCGGCGCGGAGTACGCTTCGGTCGACCTGAACAAGAAGAGCCGTTACAGCACCGACATGGAGGGCAGGCGTTCGGCCGTTATCGCGGCCAAGGAGGAGGAGCCGGAGGAGGAGAACCCCCCGCCCATCCCAGACAAGGTGCTGGATGAGAACGACAACCAGCAGCTCAACCACCAACACAATGGGCTGCACAACGGAGAGGTGAGGACTGACCCCCCAGCCCCACCCCCCCCCCCCCACCCAAAAACACAATGTGTATATTATAAAAAGTAAATGAAAATTGAATTTTTAGGCATGTCTTGTGTCTGAATGTGCTGAACAGGCAAGAGTATCCATAATAACACATGAGTCAGTTAATGTATGAAATCTGTGTCCAATTTAAGACCGTACGTGAAGAAGTACTCATTTCTGCCCAGAGTAAAAGCTCTCGTATCTCTGTGTGTCGAGAATGATACAGTACCCCCGTATTAGATAAACCTCAGAGAATAAGAGATTGAGAGTGTGCCAGCCCTAGACTTAGGGGAAAAAGGCTCTTTTTTTTTCCCACTCGCGTCGTTGGAATCAGTCAAACTTTGCGGCAGGAGGAGAACAATAGCGAGTGCCTGTTTAATTATGATCTCATAAGCCTCCCGCCACCGATCGTAGCGGCGCGTGAGGCTTCGAGCATGCGAATGAAGCCATCTGCGGAAGAGAGAGCGGACGATTCGCGCCTTGCCCACGGTCAGAATGCAGCAGCTCTCCCAGCGTGAGGTGTCCGTACGCGCGGCCACGCATTCCAGCACCGCGCCGCCTCCAACGCTCAGCTGTGCCAGCCACGGAGCTAAGAGGCTAATCTTCTTTTTCTCATCTCTCTCTCTCTCTCTCTGTCTCTCTCTCTCTCTTTATCTAGCTCGCTCTCTCGCTCCGTCGCTCGTTTTTCTGACTCGTGCCCGCTGTCTTCCATCGCCTTCTTTGTCTCCGCGGCGTCGTCGTCGGCCGATTAGCTAATCGGTAATGAAAACCGAGGGATGTTATTAGAGAGCAGCGCTCGCCCTGTCCGCCCTCCACCGTCTCTGAATATTGAACTGAGGTCATCCACACCCTTATAAGTGCACCCTTCTATCTGAATGTGATGTATAGTCAGCGCTTTTTTATCCATGTCCTCCATCCAGACTTTCCTCCACTTCTCTCCCTATTCCCTCTCTCTCTCTCTTACCCTGGGGCTGATTTAGGGTCGACCCCTAAAGTTCCCCAGTGGTTAAGAGAGAGAGAGAGAGAGAGAGTGTGTGTGTGTGTGTGTGTGTGTGTGTATGTGTGTGTGTGCATGTGTGTGTGCCTGAGTGGGCCAGCGGTGATTTGTCATACCCAGTAGACAGGGTAATGTGTGTGTGTGTGGGGTAATGTATGCTGAAGGCCTCTGTGTGTGTGTGTGTGTGTGCGTGTGTAGCACAGCCTGGTGAGCTCCAGCTGCCCACTGTCTCCCTGACAGCATGACATGTTGATGAATGGGACAGGCGGAATGTGTGTTTGGGGACATCGGTCTATGTTTGCATGAGAGGCCCTGTCACGCGACGCTGACACACACAGGGAGACCCACACTGTACATACACACACACTCACACGCACTGTGTCAGTGAGTCACAGCTTGCTCCATGATCAATATTCCATCATTTATACTGACATGATGAATAGATGGAATTCACAGGCTGTAAAAAAAAAGCCATGCGTGTGCATGTGTGTTTATGTTTGTGTACACATATACATACTCCGAATCACACACACATGTACAAGGTTGAATTTATATATAAATGTTTTATTTTGGGCCCCGACAGGCATGTCATAGTTGTGGAGGCAAGAGATGGAATCATTCCTGTCACTCCAATGGTGTGATGGACTTAAGGCAGTGTCTGCTTTCTTAGATAAACTGTTATTTCAGCATGTCAACACTTAAACGTCCCTCTCTGAAAGGAAATGACTTTTTATTGTCTGAGTTGACGTATGCGTGCGTGCGTGTATGTGTGTAACCGGGCGTTTTCTCTGGACTAATTGACACAGTTGTATACAGCGTTTCTCGCCTTCTCCACTCATTCAGCCCATTCCATCAGCAAACTGTCATATTCGATGTCCTGTCTGTCATTTCTCACGGCGGCTTGTCTTCATATACCGCCCTGATAGAGCGAAAACGTCGACACGGCAACCGCGTGCGATCACGCTTGCCGGTTACACCACTAAATAAATTGAACCAGCACTTTAATTAAGAAAAACTGGTTGGACAGAGAGATGAGGATAGTGAATTGGTGAATAAGCCGTACTGTGGAGACGTATTCGGAGTGCAATGGGGTCGAAAATGTTTTCATCGAACCACATGAATAGGCTTAAAGGCTGTTAAATTAATTGGTTTGCTAATTAAACTGATATCAAAGCGCATCTGCCATGCTTCGACATGCGCGTGTACTTTGAGCAATCGTATCAATGTGAATCCACTCTCAAGTAAAGAGGGGGCAAACTATTTAATCACATCAATGACCCCTTCCTCATTTTTTCGAATTATCATATTAAGTCCATGCAATCAGTGCTAATCATGGCGCATCTAGAACAAAAATGCACTTTCATCAATCAGGATAATCGCAAGCCAAGCCAGGGGATTGATATTCTTCACAGACAACCCAGGTGTTGGTTATTGAGCTTCCATAGGATTTACTTTGTTAATTAATGACTCAGGCTATTGATCCCCCCCTTGGACATATACAGCTGTGCTACACCGTGAGGAACTGAACATTTGATTTCAATCGGTAACTCTGAACCAATGAATGAGTAGCTACTTTTCTCATCGATCAATGTTAAACACAGAGGTAGCGATGTGATGTCCAACACAGTTAAGTATAGTAACGAGTGAGATATAAAATAAATGTCACTTCTCTGATTGTTTTTTCAGTTACATTCTCCACTCTCGCCAACAACGGGGCCAACGTCAGAGAATAACGCACCTCTAAACTGTGAGGTACGCATTCATGCCAAGCCACCGAGCTTTTGCATTCTTCACAAGACACAGTCTCCGGTTAACTGCATCCTCCTCTTTAAGATTCTAGATGTATCCCTTAACCAATCTGTGTTTTCTCCAATGCTGTAATCAAACCTTATAACCCCTACAGTTGTCTACACAATGATGGATGGTAATTGAGAATTGTAAAGTGTGTGCTCACTGTGTGACGATCTCTCATGTTCTTTATTTCTCCTGATCTAGATAACTGCCATGTATTCCACTGTGGTGAAGCCAGAGCTGGAGGAGAAAGAGAATGACTACAGCAGCATCGGCGAGATTAAGGGCTTGGTGCCAGAGTCCAACTCCAGCGACCTTTACGCCACGGTAAAAGAAGTGTACCCATCGTCTTCGAATAGCCAACCCCAGGAGGAGAGGGTGGAAAACGTTGACCCTGGTTACGAAACCATTAAGATCCCAAAGACGGGAGAGGAACGCCAACAGGGAAACGGGCAATTCGAACCTGACTATGAGAGCGTGGCGGAGCTGGGCCTCAACAGGGAGGTGTCGCGCCTCTGACCTCCTCACCGAGGTTTGACACGGGCCTCCTCAGCCGAATCTGTGGACTCCTGGTACCAAGCACCAACTACACTCTCCATTAACCTGACCTTCTGAGGTTTCAATTAGGAGTGTCAGTTTCTTGTTTGTTTGTTTGTTTTTTTGAATATCATTTCAATATGGCACTTATCAAATTCAGCCAAGACGCGCATCGCTAAGCAGAAAAGTTTTTTTTTTTTGCCCCTTTGGTTTTTAATCTTTATGCTCATTCAAGAGTTATGCAATCGAACAGAAGCACTTCTTGAAACGTGTGGTGGCATTTGAATGTGTCGAATTTGACGTGTGGGCGAATCGGTGGTTTCCATCGCGGTAGAAAGGGTGTGAAGACACTACATTGCTTTGTAGGTGTCACTTGGTTTGAATGTGAGTGAAGGGGGTATTTCATGCGATCCAGTGTTGTGTAAGAGCAGCATTTACAAGGGTTTTCTGATCATTCTGGCTACCAGTAATAGAAGTATCCCTTTTTATATCAACAGTATTCCTATTACCATGTTTTATTCAGACGGCATGTTCTCGTGACTGTTGGCTCTGAACAGTGTCCCTGCTGCGAGTCCTGCTTTGCCACCAAGGGTTCGCACGATAGGAGTTTAACAAAGTGCAAAGCTGAGCCACTCAGAGTCACGTCCTTAAAGTAAGAGGGTTGTCACTGCAACCATGTGTGATGAGAGCATTGAGAGTCAAATCGGAGATAATACACCTATTCATTTAGAGCATTAGGATTATTTTTGTCTAAAATGCTCTGTAATATGGCTGGTAATTTCCTTAAGATAAATACCAAGGGCTTTTTTTTTTATCGACGTATCATTTCAAACATTATACTGGTGACATTTCAAGATTTTTTTCAAGATCAGATTTTTGAGGGTACGAAAAGCTGAAATGAAATCAGACAGACTCTTGTAAAGTCGTCGACTAATAATTATGATTTAACAAAGAACAAATGGTGGTGGTACATGTAATTCCTGTATTTTTATGGGGCGGATAATCACGGTTAGCAACATATCTGTTGATGATACAATTTCACACCTTTGAGATTTCATCTGAAATGGTTCTGTATATGTTTTCAAAAAATGTTTTTTTTTTTAATGTATTTTAGAATGTTCTTAGGGTATTTTAATTTCATGTAATTCTCAATCTTTTTTTTGTGCATTCATTTTTTTCTCATCTAAAGTAGGTACATGTCGATAAAAGGATGCAAGAATGATGAAGCACAATATATAAACTGTATGGTACTGGCACATTGAGCTTGGCTTGGCCACTTACTCGTACTTATAACGTACGCATCTCAAATACTACGAGCTTTTCCAGTTATCAAAATATCTTGATGTGGACATTAATCAAACATGCATAGCACATGCCGCAAAGGAAAGACGACATGCCACATGAGTGGCTGTATATATTTAGGTAGCTATTTTAATAACCTGTTTCATGGTACAAGTATGATTTTCTACAACATTTTAATCACGTACAAGAGAAAATGATCCTGAATTGAAGTTTGAAATGGGACGAGTGCATTTTATAGTATGTTTCAAATGTGTAAGTGTTTCTAGGAACTTATAAAGCATGGGTATCCGTACTCCATACTTTTGGCTGCGTTGGTTCTGTTCACGTGGAGCCCCCCTGATAAGGCTTAGCTGATAAAGCTTTTCAGCAAAAATACAAAACCAAACAAAAACAAAAACAAAAAAACTCTGAAAACAAAGACGGTGGCTGTAAGTAAAATGTGTTGTTTGAAGACTGCTTTGTGTCTAGTTACTGCTTGGAGTGTGATGGTGGATTGTGAATTAAGCCCAGTTTGGTTAAACCATTTTCTTGGCCATTTTTCTCTAGTGTGTGTGTGCTTTGTAACAATGGTACATTGTGTTGGTACAGGCTTTTGATCATTAGGGTACGTTGTTTGTTTAATATCACATTTGGCTGTAAATACAAACGGCACTGACCTCTTTGAAGGAGGAAAAAAAATTGCTTATCGCTTCATAGCCTTTTACAGCCCATATCTCTTTATTATTATTATTATTTTAGGATCTCTGAATTCATCACAAAAGCATGACGTCGTCTTGGATGAGCTGCAATGTGATTTCAGATTTGCGACTCAATAGCCTAATATCATTTAATTACCAACCATTATTGACAACCACTAAGTATACCATGCATTTCAATTGTCAAAGGCCCTTAAGAAAAATAAACAAAGGGTATGCTCCTAGGCTTACTCTGGTTTTATAGGGATCAGTTGTCTTTGTGATAAACATTTATGAAGAAGCCAGGGCCCACGCTTTAGCTTTGTAGATTAGTTCATGTAGCAGGATAATGTCATCGCTCAGATGTGATGATGAACACGAATGGTCTTTCAGTGACAAACATTTTGTGCCAAATTTGAAAATGGTACCAAACATATGCGGTGTCTCCCTAGAGGGGATGTGGCTGTGTGTGTGTGTGTGTGTGTGTGTGTGTGCTGAGGGAAGATGTGAAGAAAGCCCTCTTGGATGGGAACATCATTCTGACTTACGTACCAACAGAAGCCTCTGATCATCATCTGGACTGTGCTCAGTTGAAGTCATAAAGAAGCATTTGCCAAAAATTGTCTGGCTTCATATGTATGCATGTAAATATATATTTCAGTACATGTAAAATATTAAAATATATGTAAGAAGTGTGTCAGTTTCACTCATTTATTTTTTTTTGCCCATTGCAATTGTGTATTTGTATTTGTGTACAAGAATGAATGAGTGAGAGAGAGAGAGAGAGAGAGAGAGAGAGAGAGAGTTGTAACTGAGTTGTAAGACTGATTTTAAATACAAAACAGTTTCAATCACAAAGTCATGGGATCCTGAGGTTGCTCCACAACCTCAAGGGACATTAAAATGCTTGGTTTGAGATTAGAAATACAGACGTTGGTAGTAATTCTGCTCATAAATGCAATACTAGGTTATAACACAATATTTTAAGTAAATTCAGTCAAAAATAATAAGTAATAAGAAACTCAAAATACAGACATTATTTACATGTTATACCTATCAAGTCACTAGGAGCATTAATAAATTCTTGACTGTGGAAATTCTTGAAATGGTACTTATTTGGTCCAGCAATAATTTAGTATGGAGCTAAAACATAAGTATCATTTTGCAGATATACCTAAAATAGGCAACTAGTGCGCACATGGTGGTACTGTTTGCATCAGTGATCCGGATTTGAAATGGCTACTGAACCTGTTTCATTGAAGACAATATAGATATCCTACTAGATCTTCAAATGGCCTTTCTTTGTCATCATCAACAGGTCAGCCTTGCCCTGAAACCTCGTGGGGCACAGAAGCCTCTCTTCTTCTCTTTTCACCCCTCCCTCCGTGGTTTTACTTTTTCACCCTTGCGTCATTGTTTAGAATGGAGCTTCCTCCGTCTTCAGTAGCCTTGTATTTGGAGGGAAACTGACAGAGAAAGGGAGCGTAAGCAGTGGAGGCGTGTGTGCAGTTAGCCAATGGGAGTAGACATCGTCCGCGAGACCGCACATGTTTACAGGCAGCATTCCGCCGGTAGAGGCAGTGGCTCGTGGGAGACCACAGCGGAATGGAATATTTCGCGATGAAATCTGGACTCAGACAACAAAGGGTGGTACCGAATATTATAATGCACCGATGATTTAAGTGTGACACATGTTAGCTAGACTGTTATTTCACTTGCATAACCGTCCAGCATTTTAAAGTAGCGGTGTTTGTGCAATTTGCTTTTGAAGTAAAAACGTATCTATCGGTCCAAGACGTGTGGGCCATTCCGTAATTTCCCACAACCTCTCAAGCTTAAGGGAACGGCTAGGAAAACAAACAGGTCGAATGAAGAAAGATCGGTTGCCGGTCGGACGAAGAGGTTATCAAGCTGGAAACTGTTCGTTCATATGCCCTCGTTGCGCATAGCTTGTTGCGTTTATTAACTATGCATTTTTATACGATTGTAGCGCTGTATGAACTTGGATCAAATGGTGAAATATACTCAACAAGCCAACGTCTCTAAATGTTGGTGTTTTCATGTTCGATCCATGTTTGCAGAGCGCCCATTCAATCCATTGTGGTGTTGCCATATTGATGTCGACATTTCTCATTTGTAAAACTACTTAATTTGGCGCCGAAGGAACAGTGTACGATTCAAAGCGTAGTGTGTCGTGATCTTGCTATGCATACGAGGCGTTTGGTAAAGCGCTCCATCATTGGGAGCCGTGTCTACGCGCCGGGTCCGACTGGGGACGCGGCTCCGCTCACAGGAGTGGTCCAAGCTGTCAAGCAGGAAAACAGAGATGCTTCAACCGGACCTCGGCGCAACGTGTACACGGTGCTCATGCAGGACGGCAGCCTGAGAGAATACACAGAAGAGGACATTGCCGTAGGATCTACACAGATGGCTGCGAAAGGACCTCTGAAGTCCAGCTTGAAGGTGTGTGGTCACCCTGACTTGTTTTTGTTATGCAGCTTTCCCTAGTCAGTGCTATGAGCCAGTAATGGTCATGAGTACAGTCGGCGATCATGCACCGTCTAGTATTCTGTAAAAACGATGTAGCATTGTTTTGGGTGCAGAGAGACCCCATTTATACTGGTAAAATGGACTGTCAGGTCGTTTTGCAAGTAAACAGGGGACAATGGGGCTTCCTTCGTGTAATGATTGTGATTGGGCCTCTATTCTGTTTATCTGACCTAGTGGGTGGGTAACCGTGGCAAACAAACACACGCTGCAGCATTCTGGATAGCAAGCGCATCTCTGTTTTTTTCCACAACCCCCACATTTAGTGGTACCGTCCGAGCCCGGCTGTTTTAGCATACAGCAGTGCTAAGAAAACGATCAGTTTGGTCTTTGCAGTGAGTTGATGGCCGCCCTAATTTTGTAAAATCGTTTTGTTATCATGAAATTCATTTTTACACTTCATCTGAATATTCTGACACACTCTTTAAGGTTAAGCATTTTGTGTGAGATGCTAACGTAATGGCTTTTCAGCAACCCATTGCCTCATTTAAAAGTTGTATGCAGTAGAGAACTCTCTCACATAACACCAAAACAAAGATGTTATGGAGAACATTAAGAGCCTCAGCCACTCCCCCTTCTCGGTGGCGACGGTAAGCGTGCCCTTGGTTCACAGTATTGTAATAAACATTTTTATTACGTTTACTCGTGTAATCCCTACAAACCAACGTATTGATTGCGTTGCATAATATGCAACTGCGACTACTACATCACTCACGAGATTGACGAAAACGTAGATAACAAAATGAAAACATTTAAATACTTGCGGTAAACAGCACATTCAATCACAGTGCTTTGTCACCTTTCTTGGCAGGTTGCGTGTAGGATTTCTTAATCTGTCACCGTTTTCAAATATCGACGCTCAACATCAATGCACAATGCTGTTCCCTTTTTCTTTTTTTTCTTTTTTTTTTGGCTTTGCTGTTGACGCAGAATAAAAAGAAGGACATTGTTGGTCAGAAAATGCCAATAAAGCGTAGAGAGTAAAACTCTAAAGTCGGACTTGGCATGATTGTTGGCTGCAACTGGTTTATGGGGTAGTTCTTTCACAGCTCAAAACCAAAACAGTCGAAATATAAGAAGTACAAAATAGGCAGGGGATGAGAGAGGATGTGAAACTGAAGCAGGTCTAAATCGTCCCATAACAACTGCTGTGCAGCGGTAACAAAAAAACACAGTCCTTTAGAGAGGGGCATGCTTTAAGAATCAGGGCCCTTGGCAAGGTGCCTGGAATTCCCAGTGAGAGCCACTGAGCCCAGGGGAATGCCACTTGTTGACTTGTTTGGGATGTACTGAGTGCTGAGTGCCGTTGCAGGCAGATCTTGAAGACAAAGGCTATACGAGTTGGAGTTTTTTGTTTTGTTTTTTGTTTTGGTTTTTTTTGACTCCATTTTATTTCTGCTCGTCCACATCACAGTCTGATAAATCAGTTCTGGCTGCCTGACTGAGCGGACTCTCTGTTCCGGCTGTGTACGTTGCCCAGGCTGTGCACCGTTGACACGGCACGGCCAGAGTTTAGATTTGTCTGTGATGGATGAGGGATCGTATGGAGGCAAGCAGTGGGCTGACCTATACGGTTCAGCCAAAAGTGTTCACATGGGTCATTAGGACGCCATAAGAGACACACATCGATTCTGCTGGGCATAGATGAAGCCGTGCCCAGCAGAACCACACAAATAAACATGACCAATTTTAGCCACTAGATTTTTTTTTTTTTTTTTTTTCCAGCTCCCATGATGTGGTTGATGATGAAGTGGCTGTTATAGTTGAACATGGAGCGCGTTTGCTGCTCAGCTTTCAAAAATATTTGCTACAATTTCAAACAGGCAGCCAGATTGGCCTCCCTGAACTCTTAATAAGACTGCGTGTGTAACGCTGTATGGAGTCTGGGAGTACACGTTCATCTGTGAGCGTTGTTGTTCTCACTTCTTTTAATCAAATAATGCAGTGGGTTCAAATGCTCATTTATATGCAGAGTGATATGAAATCCAATTATATCCACATTATGGCAATTAAGATACATTTCATTAGATTAAAATTCCATTTTTTTTGTTTTACTTTGCTAAATGTAATTTTCTGAGGGAAAAAAAACCTCTTTTGTATGACTTTAAGCATAACTGAATTAAGGTCCAAATTTGATCATTTTGGAGGATGTGCTACTTAAAATGTGTAAACTCTGCAGAAAAAAAGAGAGAAAAAAAAGCTACCATCTAAAGAAAGGAAGTGTTGGTTTATGTGAAAGATATGAAAGAAACTATGGGTGGCGTGACATTCAAATTTGAGCATTTGAACTGTACATTTTTTTTTATTTAAGACTGGAAATGCTGTTTCACCACACACACGCACACACACACACACACACAGACTATTTTGTTAAGCTGAATTTCTGTAAAAAGGAAATTAAAACAAAGCCCAGTCTATTTTAATTAGCGTATTGTATGAAAAATCATTGCTTATGGACTTAGTGAGATGAGAGACGGTTTAGTCTGTCAGATATACAAACATGGCTCACTTCATCCAACTTTAATGTCAGCATAATTCATCTTGTCTTATTGCACTGTAATCCTGTGTTTAGGTTTTTTTTTTTTTTTTTTTTCTTCTGGTGAGAGTTGGCTTGGATAGGCTTTATGGCAAGTAATCCATCTGTTTTTACCTCATTAATCTGTGTAAACTTGAAAACGTTGAAAGCTTTGTGTGATCGACTGGGTGTTTTTTTTTTTTAAAGTTAATCGCGTTACGGTGAGATAATGATCTTAATGGTGGGTTGCACAGTGCAGTCGCAGGCTCTCTGTCTTTGCATGTATTGATGTACATCTTTCTGCTCCAGCTTTGTGTTCTCCCTGTAATGTGACTGCCAGAATAGAAGCGGCGTGTTTGGTCACGGTACAGAAGACCAGGCTTTGGTTGTTGTGCACTGTGGCAGTGTAGGAGGAAACGCATCCCCCCCCCCACCCCCCACCCCCTCCCCCTCCTCCTTTTTTTCCTCCACGAGATTGTGGCCGTAGACGGTGGTTTTATACGTAAAGGGAAATTATAGCGCTAAGGGATTTATTGTTTCTTTGTCAGCGCCGAGGAGGGCTACCACACTTGAAAACAAATTCTGGGACAGAGAAAGAGAAAATGCCTTGATTTAATTCGCTGCCCTGCGGACGATGTTGACCATGGTGTCAGAGAGTACTTCAGTCAGTCCTGACACACCTCAGATCGCGCTCTGTTTTTTTGGCGTGTACCTTCATAAATCTCACGTTTGAAAACAAACATGATCTAATGTAGGTGTACGTGCTACGGCTTGCCAGCGAAGATAAACACGTCTGTGGTCCCCAATGCCGTATTAAGAGCTAAAATTGTTTGCATGGGAAAATGAGAAATGTTGCATGGGCGGAAAATGTTTTCCAGCCGCTCAGCTGCTTCTCTGATCTTCTTCATCAGAGCTCCTGCAACGGCCGGGACGGGCCTCAGCAAGGCCAGAACGGAGGCATTCAGAAGGGTGAGGTCCCCTCCCTCAGTCCAGAGGGGGTGGAGGAACCACGTGGGCTGGAGCATAAGCGAACGGGTCGGAGCATGGACTCAGACAAGGACCACACCCGTTCGGTCTCACTGCTGGAGCAGAAGCGTAAGGTGGTGTCCTCCAGCATCGACGTGCCACAAGCCAGGTAGGAAGACACTGCAGATACAGCACCCCACGCTGGCAGAGACGGGGACTGCAATCACATGCAAGCAATATATGAAAGAATGTTTAATGCTTTTCTTTTTTTTTTTTTTAATATTCTACCACATAATGCCCACCCAAAATGTAGGCATTTTGCATGGTAAAGACATTAATGAGCTATATATCAATGTGCAACAGAAGATTTAACCGGGGATGATTGTTATACATGATATACACTTGTGAGCTTCAGTCACATCCAGCTGGTACCAATATACCGGCCTTTGTAGCAGTGTATGCAATCATTTTTTACCTAATACAGTTTTATTCTAGCATTAGGCTATACATAATCCTGTGTTAAGCTCTTTCTATCCCTGGCTTTGAGGCAGGATGTAGTCTAATATTGGGTTTTGAAACTTCAGCATATTTTCACATGGACATAAGATTAGTTTATATTGAGCATATGACCACTCATTACACAAGCAGTTTATTAAATCCATAGATTGGAGGATGTTTTCATAGAAAATAGGTATGTTTGAACTCAATCCGTCTAAAGACAGGATAAATATTTTTAGCCTTACATTCAGTGGCTGGGATCTACAAAGCAAAATAGCAAATTGCAAAAAACCTTGATACCATAAAAAGAAAAAGCAACGCAAACAAACGGCTGTTTCAGGCCTCTGTAATGAGAGACCACGCGCGTAGCGACAAGTCTTAAAGCTGTAACTCTAGAAATGCTGCTTCTCCTTTTTTTTTTTTTTACTTTCAGAGTGTAATTGATATTAAATGACCAGATAGGAGTTGACCCTTCCAGCTTTCTATAGCAGTGGAGTCTTGGACAGAAAGACTCACTGGGAAAAAAAAAAAGCAATACAGAGATGAACTTGCTGCTGTTATTAGACCAAGCTGGGGATTATATTTGCTGTTTGCCTTTAGATGCCAGAAATCAATTCAACTCTGTGAAGCAGACCCGTGCAGCAGTCTGATAGCTCTATTACTGTACTCGGGTCTTATATTGATTGAATATTTATTTGTTGATGAATTATTGATTTTTTTTTTCCCCCCACTCAAATCTCGACTCTCTTTATTTATTCAGGTTAAACGACTCTTTTTTTCACATGGAGTTTATTTTATTGCACAGGAAGACGTTTATGATTTGAACCCATGTTAATTGGCCTTCTTTATCTGGAAAACAATCGGACAAATGAATGTGTATATGGATGGCGCATTGATCATTGCGGCAGGGTGTTCTATTGATGAAGGTTTTGATTTTCGGTCTTTAGTGAATACAGCAATTAATACTCAACATCTATAAAGTTGGACTGTGTCGAGCGCTGGAGAAAAGAATGTTCTGGACATTGGGATTGCCTGCCCCTCTTTGGCCCTGATAGACTCAAGGCTTTGCTGAAGTCTTATTAAGTTACACAATTTATTTTAACCTGCTTTCCAATGTGCAAGCTATTCCTCTTCAATTGGGCTTCACCCAAACCTGAGGGGAGAACCTTTGACGACTGAATAGGCTAAGCACGTCTGGGGATGCAAGGTTTTGTCGGGTAGATTTGAAATGTAAATGTTCAGTGTTTACTGTTGCCGTGTGCTTTGAACCATTTCTTTTGACTGCAGAAATCTTCAAGTGCACGTTCAAAAACTTCTTTGGTCAAAAAAAATGCAACGCGCAATGTGGAATTAATAGTAATGTTATATCCCAGTTTTAACTGGACAAAACGTTAAAGGCTCCTTAATGGGGTTAATGTGGTTCTTTCCTGGCAGGGCTGGTCAGTTCAGATGGATCCAGCTGTGGTGCCTGTGGTTTCGGTTTCAGGCACACAACATTTTTCCTCTTTCTTTTTTTCGAAAACTCAAAATTGAGGTCTTAATGTTGTTTTTTTTTTTTTTGAGCTCCTGGAGAGCTGCGTTGATTAAATTTTAATAATATTTTCATACTTAATGAACATTCTCGTTACTTCAGGCAGAACTGCCCACACGACCAGTGCTTAATTAGTGTATTATTAAGCTTCGTAAGATTGTGAAATTATCCTTTAAAAAAAATATTTCTAAAACTGGACGTGTTATAGTGTAGCTAAAATGATTGAGCCTTGTAGTGTGATTTGCCAAATGGAAGCACTTAAATGAATGAACTCAGAGAGCCCCTTGACAAAAGAAAGGTTTAAGAATAAGTTCAGGGTCTTTTTTATTTGACCCCGTGAGTAATCTCTCTGGTGGATGGAGCCATTAGTACGTTGAAATTGCCATCTATTGGTAATGAAACAATTGCTTTGTCCACACTGATGGGAAAAGGACGGTACTTAGAGAGAGAGGATTGTGCATAACTCAATGGTGAATGTGACCATGAGGAATCTAAGTGCACACTCTCCCGCCACGATTATGATTCTTTAATCCAAACACACTTGCTCTTGAAGTTGCACCAGTCAGTAATAACCTAGATACACAATAGCACTTTGAACGCAGTGGATTGATAGGTGTAAGTAACCAGACGGAGTGTGTTCATTTGGCAGTACATCGAAAAGCAGTCTGCATCTATTATCGTTTTAGGCTTTTTGAGTCGCAAGGCTGAGGTTGAGGTGACGCAGGTCATTCAGTTCTCGGTTATTCTTGTGTTCTTTATGGGAATGAATAGCTTCACTCATCATATTTGTTTACACCACAAGCATTCTGTCAAATCTCATGCAAAAATCAATATATACCGTGTGATGAGTGACCTATTTTTCCTTTTGACTGCTCGGCCTTAGAGACAGTTTTATGTTGAGGTTTTATTTAATTGCTGTGCTTCAGAATATGGTATATGCCCAATAAAAGATATTTTACTATTCTGTCATGTGGGTTATATTAGTTGCTGATCAAGGCAAGGTGCTCTGGATTCACAAACACCTCTGTCTATCCTGCAGAGCAGATGTGGAGTTCTGATCTGATCTTCTGAGGCTTATTCCTTTTCCCCCTTAGCAGGAAATGGCCAATTGTAACAAGAGCTAGCAATCTGACTTGTGTCGACGTAGCGCTCAAAATTTGACAAATAGCCTTTAGGAGGGTAATTGTGAAGCTCGGGAGGTGAAGTATGGTTTTAGAGAAAGTGCAGAGAGCGCTTTGCTTATTGTTGGAAGCTTAAAATTACAGCGACTGCCATTTCAAAGTTTTATCTCTCTGTCTTTCAGCCGTCCGAACCAATTATAGATTTTCACTTTCATTTACTCGGTTTAGCTGTACTCTTTAATAACCTTAAGGAAAAAAGCCCTGTTTTTCACCATGTTCATTTTTGTGCTTTTCTGCTGTGTTATATAATTTGTGTAGTCATTCTGTTTAATTTTTAGTTCTATACTACTTGATAAACTTGCAGTTTAATCGTGTCAGTCCTACAAAACACACACAGAGTCTTCTTCAGTGGTTCAAAAAAAAAAGAAACTCTCTTCTCTCCTGTGCTGATGCCATGTAAACTATATTTACATCGAAGACTCTGAGAAGCTCAGGAAGAGAAAGAGGCCAAAACACAACCTCACAGACAGAAAACCATCAGAAAAACAAGCTGTTGATGACTGCCGCCCCCCCCCCCCCCCCCCCCCATTTCTTTCACAACAAAATTTTGGCTCCCCCCCCCTCCCTTTTTTTTCCCCTTCTGTTGATACACTGTTGTGATGCACTGTTGTACATCCAAAGATGTGGGTAAATCGCAGAGAACAGACAAAGCCTCGGGGGAGACTACTAGCAGTATGGTTCCTTAGTCGGGCTCCTCTGTACTTGCCAAAGAAAACAATTTCCCTTCGAGAGGGGTTGGTGGTTGGCCTCCAACTTTTGAGACCATGTGATTACCATCTGAAAAAGCTCTCCTCACTGTAGAGCTTGTAGTGCAGCAGTTGGACTTTTTCCAGCTATCTCAAGAGATTTCTCAAAAGCCCATTGGTTCTGTGCCTCTTATCAGATTGGACACCATTTTTCCTCCAAAACGCACGGCGATTAGAATATTTGGAAACCTGCATCAGATTGGGTCAACGTGTATTTGGTAGCTAAATATATACTGCAGAATATATGTTGCCTATGAGAAAAAAAAGATGCATGGAGCCTCTTCCTCTAAAACTCTTTCATATGTATCATAGGAAAGCTGATGATTGGTTGGTTGAAGATGGTAGTATCATTTGACGATTCTAACCAAATCGTGTACAGTCCCACGTCGCACATATTCAACAATTCGTCAAACGCTCCAGATCGTTCACATGCCTGTACATTACAACAGCTTTTTAGCTCAAACAAAAACCTCAGTTTTATTGCATTTGAACCCCAAGAGGGAAGACAGTGCCAAATGGTATGAAAACCACTTCACAACATGCGATTGAATTGTCTTCCATCTAAAAGTACTAATGGCTCATCTCCTTCTTACTGTACATATCCGTTAAACACAGAGACGCCGAAAAAGTAATCCCATTTGAATTTTACTTACAGGAGATGCCAAATAGCACATAAATTCATTGGTGTGAAAATTGGGGTCAAGGAAGTGATCTGTGAATAGTTTCTCTTTTATCATGGTGCTGTAATAGGTTTTTCCATTAGAAGTTCTAAATCACTCAGAGCCTCACATGTCAAGCCCCCTGGAAAATTGGACCACCTGTGATGATGTGGAATGCACTCTGTTGTGAGTGTGAGTGTGCGTGTGCGTGTGTTTGTGTGTGTGTGTTGGAATGTCTATGTAAATTGGCAGTTTAATTAAATGCGTCGGATATGAGTAAGGGGGGAGTGGTAGAGGATGGATTATGTCTTTCAGAGGAGTAACTTATTCCCCCTCGAGCTGATGCTGCTTGCCAAACCATTCATGCAGCTCTGTTTGTTTGACGGCTTATTGGTCAAATTTATATGTATTCAAACGCTGGCTAAATGAGTTGTGGCATTCAAGCTACTTTCCAGTAGTAACCACACTAATGAGATCAGTAAATAAATCAACTGAGCTGGTCAGTGAACATGTCTATCAACATACAGTACGCTGTATATATATTTTCCCTCCCACAATCTACTTCGTTTAAGTCTCTCGACGTGATAAATTGTTATGATCATTTTAATATCAAGACAATATAT
Organism: Chanos chanos; assembly: GCF_902362185.1. Taxonomy (NCBI): domain Eukaryota; kingdom Metazoa; phylum Chordata; class Actinopteri; order Gonorynchiformes; family Chanidae; genus Chanos; species Chanos chanos. The sequence continues at coordinate 10,097,784 of NC_044506.1, read as the reverse complement.
TCAGTACATTATACTGGTTATGAGGATTACTAATACGGTGGATTTGACTTATTACAGAGGCTGATGCTATCAAGAAAAATCTATATACATTTATTAATACAATAAATAATAAAATGTATCGCTGGTTCTTTTAGCAGAGCACACTTTACTGCTGTCAAGAGAGTAGAAACAAATGGGCTTGCAGTGTTAGCTTGACAATCAAGTAGCTGTAAATCAGTGAACAAATCAATCAGTCCTTTACCAACCTCGCGATACCTAAATGTGGAAAACCTTTTTTCATTTTGGGGTACCAGTGGCTGGGTCTCGGTGGTATCCTCGTTTTGCTGGGATTGTTTTGCTAGGGGAACAAAAAGGTATATTTGATCACATTAACAATGAGTCACACAGTGCTTGTCCTGTGTGCAAGTGTGCATGTGTGCGTGTGTGTGTGTGTGTGAAAATTGTACCAAGACTGAGCAACTGTAATCCATTGTTCCAGTGCTTTAACACAGACCAGTTTTATAGACCAGCAGCTGTCAATTGATTATATTGACAAATGTGTGTTTTATGTACCTGAATATTGAGGAAATGATCCTAATTGACTCTTTCTTCACTCTTGTTGACAAAATGAACCTGCTAATAAGGTGCTCGCTTTCTCAGACCCTTGAGTTAGCAAGTGTGATAGCTAAAATTAAACATTCCAGAATTTGGCTGTTGGCTCTTTTTCTCATTCTTGACTGTCACACATGGACTTCGGGTTTGGGCAGAGTCCCTCTGCCACGGGGCCATGATGTTGTGCTACTCAAGTGTATCCTATTAAAACAAACCTTCAGAACGTTTTCATCTTTTCTAATTATGCCCATCCATTTCGACATTGTAGTTTGCAGCATAAATTATTGATCTCCGTCAAGCTGACAGCCTTTATTAATTAAAATGGAGATGTACTAATTAAGTTCTCTGCATGTGGGTGTCATAATTGTCCCCCTATTTAATTTAGAATGGCACGCATCAATTTTGCCCCAATTTAAGCAGGATGAATGCCAAGGACTCTTGGGTAGAGTCGTCCACGAGCAGAGGGAGCGAGCGAGCGAGCGAGCAAGTGTGAGACCCTAGCCATCGTCAAGGTGTTAGTCACTATCAGTCAAACACACACAAACACACACACACACGCGCACACACACACACACACACACACACTTTATGCATGTCAGCATCGGAACAAGGGTGAATCACTGATTTGCGTCAACATGGCATTTATAAGTGCATACCATACTTTATTTGACTAATGACTTACTTAGAGTGACAGACACTTCTGTACCGTGAGCACAGCGGCCTGTTTATGTGAGAAGGGATTCAGTGGAGGGGTGGAACCCTCACTCCAGTCAATCTGAAGTCCCGTGCCGGGCCTGTTCTTGGCAGCAGTGTGGTTGTTTTCGTAAGAAAGAGTGAAAATTGTGTGATAAATTTAAGATGACAGTCTTTCTCGAATTACTCCCACAATGTCTCATACATATTTCAAAATGAAAGGGAAGAATTTATACTCCCCCTCCTACATTCTTAGTAGAGAAGAAAGAGCAGTGATGTTAGCTGTGCTCTTGAGAGAGTGATTGAAAAAAAAAAAAAGATTTTAGTAAGGACGTTTTAGTTTAGTTTTTTTTTTTTTTTTTTTAGTTAGGAAAGCGTAATTTAAGGTGTCAGAAAACCAGATTTGAGTAAAGCAAGATTTAACATAAGAGAAAACTTACCCAACAGGTTTTGCTCAACGGCAGGAAGTTATATTTAGTCCACGGTTTAAGGCTCTCTTTGTTAATCGTGTTTATATGCTGGATTAAGAACATTACTGATGTTTATTCCTCAGTCACTGTTCATACCTGAACTTGACCCACTCTCTTGAACCCCTTCCTCACAAACCAAAGTCAACCACGATTTTATTTGTGTAGCACTTTTCAGAGAAAGCAATAAAACAGTGCAGTTCTAATGTCAGTATGTTCTTGAGTTCTTTCAAAGCTTATCCACGGTCGTGCTATACGGCTCTTCTGAGAACAGCTTACCACTTTAAAGAAGCAAGTTTTTGACCCCTTGGGCAAATGTGTTTTTGCCTCAAATAAATTTCCTTGGTTTTTTTTTGTTTTTTTTAAAGTTACTGTCATATGACAAGGAGTCTAAACACATATCATATTCTTCACTGTTGTAATGACGAACAGATAACGTACTTTTTAACTGCCGTAACGACTTGGCCATGGCTGGGAGCCAGACACCAACAATGTCATTGCATTGGATGGTTACCAATGGCACAAAGTTACGACTGACAGGGATCTAACAGAAACAACAAACAGTGCCTTTTACCATGTGTTTACTGAATGGGAGACGGAAAGAGAGCAGCAGATAAACCGGGGAACTGCTTTAAACTGTAGAAAGGAATGTGGTTTCATTGAAAGTACTGTGACATTGGTTCTCTGTCAAGGCCTGTCAATATTTGATAAGCCAACTGAATTTATTTAGCGCGTAACAACGTCCACTCTAATGTAACCTTGACATAATTCATGTGCACAGCTTAATACATGTTAACAAACGTATTGATCACATGTAATGAAAAATAGGCTACTTACCTTGTAAATCGATACATGAGAATGTGGTGAAGAAAGATGATGTTTTGATCAATGATAACTCACTGAAAATAAGACGTCATTTACGCACAAGAGAACAATTTTGCACCTGCTGTTTTTATTTTCCTTTTTGACAAATATATATATATATATATATATAGAGAGAGAGAGAGAGAGAGAGTTCTAAATGCAGTCAATTCAGAGTTGTTTTGCTCATCCAGCATAACACTAAGTTGAATTAATTTTGTTTGAATCAATTTTTAACTAATTTCTTTGCCTGTGTTACATTTATCCCTCTATGTGTTACATTAAAGTTCATCTACTGGTTACAGTGTAACATTTCCTTTCCATCATTTTGGTTACACTGGGAATGACTAACATGGCATACAAGTGTGGAGGCTGTTAGTGTGTGTGTGTGTGTGTGTGTGTGTGTGTGCGCGCGTGTGCGTGCGTGTGTGTGAGATAACAGCAGAGAGGAGAAAGATACTGTGTGATCTACTCTCCCCCACAGGATAAAACAAATCATTGCACAAAGAAACTTAAAAAAAAAGCAAAACAACAACAACAACAACAAAAAAACCCTAATAATAATATGTTTTAAAAAATATCCTTAAAGGTCAAATTTAGATGTGTTTTTCTGATGGCAGCTGGGAGATCTGCATTCCAGAGCATGGGAGATGTCTCCCTTTCAGTCTCTGGTGTGGAAGTCAGGACCATGAAGAGGTTACTTTGAAGCCCTTACTATTCTCCATGTGTTACAGGACTCCCAACAGCTCTGAGAAATATTATGTAAAAAAAAAGAAAAAATCATAAGCAATCAGTCAAATTTTACAATCAGTTCTTAAATGAAGAGGAACACCAGGTTAGAGAGTGCACAAATGCGGTTAAAATGTGCTCTCTTATTGTTCTTTGTGAAGACGGTTGCTGAATTTTGTAGTGGCTGGAAGGCACGGCTGCCTATGGAGAAGTATGAAGAGTTACACTCGTCGAAGCGGGAAAAGGGAATGGCATAAATGACTTTTTCAGTGTCACAGTGGAATAAAGGGGGAAAAAAAGGCCCACTCTTGGCTGTATTCCTGAGCTGATGGGAAAACGATTGCTCTATTTTATTCAGGACTCAAAATTTAGGTTCAAATATGACCTCAAGATTCCGAGAGCTAGGTTTCACACTTGATCTGAGAAAGAGACCAGAGTAGAGGAAACGAACTCAGTCTTGTTCTTTTAACCGTACCTTAAAACCTCAATTTTATCAACGTCCAACTCGTGAAAGTTTTGGGCTAATAATTAAGGTCATATAATGGATTACCTTAAGTCTGCCGAATTTGCTACTTATACGGCATGAATACCTTTGTCACAGAAATGAATAGAAATATTGTTTTTTTTTATGAAATGGATGAGACATAGCATATATACAGTAAGCAAAGATTTTGTTCTAGATTTCGTGTGCAAAGTTTTTTGTTTTTTTTTTAACCTCAGGGTAGACTCTTGAGGTACACCATACTTAATTGGGACAGCTGAAGAAATCAGATCACCTACAAAGGCTGAGAACTGTCCATCCGTGAAATTAAACCCAGTTAAGTTCAGCATCGCTAACACAAACTCAGTTGCTAAGGCAGTCAATTAGGGTGGATTAGGCAACTGTATTGAGCTCGGTATTAAGACCTAATAGAACCAATAAAGAGCAGGCAGAATCACCCACATTTAAAAGAACTCTGTTAGTTACTTTTACTCGAACAGGTGTCACGTCGCGCCCTGAGCGAAAAACCTGATTGAAATTCCTCAAACAGGTTATTTGTATTCATGAATGCCGCTAACTGCCTTTCGGACCACCTTTGCGAAGAATCTTAGAGAGAAATTACAGCTGTGCGATTGGCCTAAAGTTGTTTAAGGTGTAAGGGCCCAAACTACCAAGCTTCTAGTTAGACTCTTATTACCATTTGCAACCTCACTGCCTTCATACAGATTCACATATTTTCTTTTCACAGAAGGTTAATGTACCAGCTGTTACAAGGAAGCCTCTGGGAACCCCATGTGTCACCAAAAGTACCACGACAGCCTCTGCATAGAGATTTCATTATTTCACAATTTGTCGCTTTGGATTCCAGGGTTTCAAGGATAATTAGCATTAAGGAGCTTTTAGCTCTGTTCAGTGTTGCAGTTCAGTATTTGCCTTGTTGCTTTCGACTTGTCTGTGGAACTGAAAGCAACTTCTTTCTTGTCATGTGGTTTGTTGAAATCACATTGTTGGACTTTTGTCTAGTCGCTTCCTAGAAAAACTGGGCGAAATAATGAAATGATTGTTTTTATGAAGCCTTGAGAAAATGTTTGAGACAGTATTTCTTTTCAAAGGAGTTGCGTTTTGAGTATCGTTGTTGAAAAATAATATGGAGTTGTCACACTGCTTCTGCCTAGAACCTATGCATGTGGGTTTTTCTTTTCTTTTCTTTTTCTTTTTTTTAATTTGTCATGCAGATATTTGTGAAATACTGTGTCATTCTGTTATTTCTAAACATAAAAAAGTGTCTTGATAGGTGTGGACTAACATGAATAAAGGCTAGTCTAAGAAGCGAGTGCATTTTAGCTGTTTTTATATATATATATATAGAGAGAGAGAGAGAGAGAGAGAGAGAGAGAGAGAGAGAGAGAGAGAAAGAGAGAGAGAGAGAGAGAGATGCATTGCGTTGCGTGTATTTGCACATAGCTGTGTGCTCAGCTCCACACTGGCCATATGCTTAATATCAGTCCTGGCAGATCTGAGCTTATGTCTCACGTGAGCTTAGTCTTATCCAGCATAAACCATTATCATCTTAGAAATGCTAATTTCTTGTGTTAACCCTACATTTAGATTAGAACAGGCTATGACAGTGCTTAGCTTGTCCCAGTTTAACCTGCCTTTTAAAATAATGCGAAGACTCGGTGGTGTTTGCACTTGAGAAGAGCACCTCTAATCATGTAGTTGTTGTTTTTTTTTTTTTTTTGTTGGCTGTTGCAAAGAGCCCTTTTTGGAACTGTAACTTTATATGCTGCTTAGTTACACCTTCGTCCTTCACCTTAAAGAAAAAAACTGGTACGAGCACAACAACAAACAATCATGTCATATTCCTTTATTCTGTCATCTGCCCTCATCTTTCTCCAGTGCAGAACAACATCCTTTTGTATTACAGTGCTCTCATGCTGTCATATATAAGTAACCTATGGGCTGAAGGCACATGTAGGCAGCGTTGAGAGAGATTTAGATCCTCTGCTCTGCCGTTGAGCTCCTTGTATTGTCACAATACTGCTGATCCTTACGGTTTTTTTTTCCCCACTGTCGAGAACAGCTTGCAAGAGGAAAGACTCAATGCGGTGGAGTGGTTTTTCTTGAGGTTGTATCTTTGGCTGCGACAGCTGGTACAGTCTCTTTTTTCGACCCCCCTCTTAAGGGGTGGGATGATGGGGGGGGGGACATGCGGGCCACCTTGTTGTTTTTCTTCGTCACCAAAAAGAAAAAATAAAAGCAAAAAAAAACCCCCACAGTCTTCACAGGGGCTGCTTATAGCTGCAGCTTCACTCTGAAGTAAACAATGGGGCCGGTCATGTGACCGAGAGCGCTGCAGCATCTGTGGGAGAGCTGTGGTTCTGATTCCCCTCCACGCTCTGAACTTTGCTCCAGTTGGACGGAGGGCAGAGACTGCTTTGCCAAACTGTTGGGACTGCCTCTTTTTTTTTTTTCTTTTTTTTTTTTTACTGTGCTGTAAGGGCATTCGCGCACGTATGGAAGGTCCTCGTTTGACCGAAGAAGCCGTGAAAAAACAGCGACTGCAGCTTTGGCGCTACTTCACAGCACGTCGTGACAGGAAACAGCGCATCGGTGATGATGCTGTCTCTCTCTCTCTCTCTCTCTCTCTCTTTTGTTTGTTTTCTTACTCTCTCCGTCGCCTCTCCCTTTCTCTTCTGCTGTTTGCCTTACTCTCTTCCTCGTCCTCCCTCTTTTTTCCCCCCATGGCTACATGCCTGACAGCTGTGTTGGCTTATCATCATTCCCTTTGGAAAGGACACTGTCTCTCCTTCTCCTGTTCGTCGCTCTCTCTCACACTCTGCTGTACATACCATAATACCCAGTATACAGGTATTCCTCACTTCAGTTCATCTGCATATTCTATAAGTCTGTCCACACAAACCTGATTTATCACATACACACACTTGCACACCCCCCCCCCCCCTTCCCCCCTGTATACTCATTCCTGGACGGAGCTTTATTAGCAGGAGTCAGATAAACAAGCCAGGCCTTTGTCTTGTTGCTCCGGTGATAAAAGCAGAGACCAGTCTCTTAGAGACTCTGTCCCCAGCTCAACCCTTCTCTATGCGGTCTTACTGTCTCTCTCCGTGACGGGGGGGTTGCCAAGACGTGACGGCCATAAAAACAGCCCTGGCCCTCCTGCAGCTATACGCACACAATGAGAGCACCAGATCTTTTTCCCTCCCTCTCTCTCCTTCCCTCCCTCCCTCCCTCCCTCTTTTCAGCTGCGTGGACAAGCTCCTCTCTCGCTCGCTCTTTCTCTCGCTCTTTCTCTCCCTCACTCTCTCCCTTTGTCTCCTCGCTCACATGTTTTTCTGCTCCAGAAGAGAGATGTTACACCAGTGCCATGCACGGTCACAGCACAGTGTGTCACACACGCATTTACGTATGCTTACTGCTAAACAGCAGCCTTTTACCAGCCGCACCTGTCTCGAACGTTCTTTTAAAATCTTTCAGGATTCATGTCCGCAACACTTTTTTAAAATTCATTCCTAGAATGCCACAGAGTTGGTGATATAAAGCTATGTGCGTCCGACTATGGCAAATACCAATCTGTTGAAAAGACCCAGATAATCAGGGAACTCTGTAAGTTTATCCGAGACGGTTAGCGTCCACTCACATTCACCACACTGGATGCAATTTTTTTTTTTTTTATCAAAGCCTCAGGCCGTTGAACGACCTGCCTCTGTGAGCGCCGAGACACCGTTGTTAATGAGGACTCAGGTACCGGGAGGAAGATTAGGGTTTCCCTCTTCCAGATCGTGACAGCAGCTGAATCATGAGTTGGTGGCCTCGGGATGGGGAAAAAGCCTCCATTGTGCTTCAAAGCGCGGTCCACTCTTCACTCTTAACGGCATTTCTACCATCTTTACTGTGCCTCAAAGGCCTCTTTGTAAGCATCCTGCCAAAAACATTAAGCCCGGCAGAGCTCACCATAAAGTACCATATAAGCCATATAACCTGCCTGAAAATGCCCTTTAGGTAAATGTTTAAGTGGCAGGGGCTGTTTCCTTGCCCTCAGGCGATGCGGAGATGATGCTAGGAGATAGGAGCCATAACTCCCCTCCATCAGTCCTAATGTATAGAGAGTAGAGGATGGGAGGAGGGGAAATGGTGGTCTATGAGGACCTGCGTACTCCCCTACGCTGTAATTGGGAGTGCACCCTCCCGCGATCCGTTTCCATCATTTAAATGGCTCTCATGGGAGAAAGTGGGGATGTTGGATGTGGTGGTGGAGGGGAAGCCTCTTGGAAGATGGGGGGGGTGTGGGGGGGGGGCAGGGGGTGGCATGGTGAGTTTATCATAGGCCCCTAGTTCTGGTGAGGAGGTCACTGGGGTAGAGTTTGCCCTGTGGCAAGACCATATCCTGTACATTGGGGTTGAAGACTTGAGGGGTCAAAGGTTATGAGGTTATAAGAGTTAAGTGCCCCTCCTTCTTCTTCTTGATGGTGTTTGTAATAGGGCCCGGGCACTGGTTCTTATTCTGTCATTTATTCATCTTACAAATATGAGAGGAGGTTTATGACCAGTCACAGTTCCAAAAAAAAAAACAAAAAACAACACCACAGGAGAAAGGTTGAGAAGATGTCTGCTCTAGGTTTCCTCCTGCGTACACATTCCCTTTACATCTGCAGACAGCAGAAAGAAGCTGACGGCTTGGTCGAGTGAGTGAGTGTCCTGGCATCTGGACAGGTTCATTATGTGGAGAGTTCGCCGTGAGCTGGAGCTGCGAGGGGCGCCCGGCAGCCAGCGCTACGCAGGAACATGGTAATTGCTGCCACCGCCGCTGCCGTAGAGGTCGTAATGACTCGCTCAGCTGCTGCCTTTGTTCACATCAGTGCCTCTTTCCCAAGCCTCACTCCTCCTCCTCCTCCTCCTCCTCCTCCTCCCCCACCTCCTCCTTCTCCAGGCAGGAAAGGGGCGGCCAAGTGAATTGCTTACAGCAGAAACGTGCACGGTATTCCCACTGCTCATTAGGACAGACATAAACATCAATTCTCTCTACAAAGCTCAGCGCTAGAGCCGTGGAACACCTCCCAGCCAGCTCCTGCCCCAGACCTCCAGCCAACGCTTTGTTTACGCTCCTCACGCCGACGTCGGCTTGCGAGCACCACGCACCTGACCCACTCTGCTAAGCTCTCTGTGGTAGGGAGAGAGAGAGAGAGAGAGAGAGAGAGAGAGAGAGTTGGCCTGTTTCTTTTAGTGGGTCATTGCACCATCAGGACTTCCTCTCTCTGTATCTCGGGGCTTAGGAATAGAAAACTTGTCTATTCTCATGTGCATCTTTAGCGCGAGACGGTTAGAAACCGTGACCCACATGGCTGCGGAACCGATGATGTTTACTTACAACTGTCATCCTTCATTCTGCGCTCGCTGTTTTTTTGGTCATTTCACCGATTTTTTTTTTACGTCTACTGACAAAATGGTGTTTACAAACATTCATGTAACGTCACGTTTTCGCCGTGTCTTCTCGTATGCTATTGTGCGTGTTGATCTCTTTCGCAGTGAGGACGCGCTGCAGAGGAAATTTCTTTTTAAAAACCCTCTTTACTCTTTTGTTTCCTGAGCCTTCTATGGTTGCTGGAAATGAGCTCTCTCTCTTGAACAATGCAGGGCAGAAACCCTTTAATGTCGTTTTATTTCAACGCTTTATAACAGGACGTTGGAAATTTCTCTCGCTGGGAATGAACGCGCGGCTTCCTCACGCTGAGAGAGAAATAGTATGAGTAGAGAAAGCGTAGCAGAAAAGCCGTAAAAAAATGCAGATTAAGGCGGAAACATCTTGGGATGGAAGGGGAACCTATAAATAGAGGAAGAGGAGACAGTGTAGCCACAGAGCTTCTCTGTATTTTGTCTGTCTGCAGATTAGTAAGTAAACAAGGGTATCAAGTATTAAAGCAAAATCATTGTTTAACTCAGGCTTTGCCTCTGGCAGTGTGCCAGCTTCCCCACTCTCAAGTTATCCATGCTGGAGGCAGCCAGCGTGTGTGTGCGTGCGTGCGCGCATGTGTGTGTGTGTGTGTATGCATGTGTATATGCACATGAGTGAGTATGTGTTAGGGGAGGCTGTTTTTTGCGAGCTGCCAGCCACCGTGATCGCGTAGCTCTCCTCGGCTGACCGGCAGTAACCCCTGGGCCTCTCAGAGCCCGCCAAAGCCCACGCAGACAATGTAGCCGCGCAGCTTTCAGCGCGCGGCGTGCGCGAGGACGCCTTGTGGGCCAGACGAGCGCCGAGCGAAATGGAGGCAAGGGGAAGAGGGAGGGGAGAGCAGAGAGTAAGTGAGTGAGAAAGAGAGAGAGAGAGAGAGAGAGAGAGAGAGAGCGCGGTACCAGGAACAAAGAACAGGCATGTGTTCATGCTCTCTATGTCAACAGCGTTGTGAGCCAGAGAAGGAGAAAAAGAGAAACGGAGAGAGAGAGAGAGAGAGAGAGAGGGAGAGAAAGAGATAGAGAGCTATTGAGAATGAAAGCCTGTAATAACACAGACTAATAAGTAATGAATGAATTCATCTTTGTTTTAACCTGAACAAACAGAGGTGATATTGTCAGAGTGTCTCACAGATTCCTCTACATTACTTACTCTCTCCTTTGAGCTGTCTGAAAGCTCGCATTTGGCTGTCTATGACATGAGGCTCTGTTCACCACTTACCAAGGGAATCAAATTCGTGTCTTCATTAAGTCTCTTTGAGATGATTAAGCCGTTATATGAGCTGGTTCTCGGCAACACCGTGGCAGCTTTCGGCATCGAACGCACATATGGACACAACAACACTAAAGCCTACTGCAACAGAGGATCACATTACAGAAAGCAAATTGGTGAGGAATCTCTGCTCTCATATCGTTTAAGAAACTAGAGACTCTTTGAAGGGACTTTCCTAGGGGACATAGCCTTGTTTTTCAGGCTAGTGGGACAGTGTAATGCGAGAGAGAGAGAGAGAGAAAAAAAAAAAGGTTCGGCCCAGTCTGTCATTGAAAACAAAAGCTCAGGACAGACGGCGGGGTGCAGTAAAGTTTGGACCCGACCAGCTGACGAATGTTGAACGTGGGACATAGAACCATCGGGCTTGAGCTTTTTATGGTCTGTTCTTGGCTGGTCTTTTCCTCTCACTTCCTCAACGCAAACTTTCTCGCCCTGCCAAACTAACTCTTGTGCAGAATGCTTAGAGAGATAACTGTCCGTGTCACAGAACAAACCACGAATCCTAGACTGGTTTCAGCCTGTTGGGGAGGAAACACTTTGTTCTTCTGCAAACACAGAGCAGGACTCCACCTCCCCCATAGGTTCCCCAAAAAAACAAATCATACATGCGCATATGTGCACTTCCTCTGATTAACGAATAAAAGATGTTGTGAGGAAGTTGCACAGGAAATTAAATAAAAGCCACCATCAAAAAAAAAAAAAAAAAGAACATGTTGCCCTGTAGCTGCTGCTGCTACTGCTGCTTCTGACAGTGGGTGACATTGATTTGATCTGTACAGGTATCTAGCGTGTGAACAGATGAGCACGCGTTCATGATCCGTAACGAATCTCTCCGTCATATCGGGTTGCCTTTTAAAAGGGCAAGACCAGTTTTACATGTTTAGTTCAGTCTCTGGTTAATGTCCTTCATGCATATGTACCACATGTCATATGCATATTTTTGTACATGAATGGCCGTATCATTACCGCTGATAAGAAAAATAGAGAGCGAGAGAAAAGGAGAGGAGAGGAGAGGAGAGGAGGAGGGGGGGCTTTAGCTTGAAGGCAGGAGGTGTCAGATTTATTGTCCATTATTCAGGAGGAAATGAGCGTCATAGCCCAGTGCCTGTAATAAACGATGGGCGGCTCTGGAACTTCAAAGGCTCTCTCTCCTTCTCCCTCTCTCTCTCTCTCTCTCTCTCTCTCTCTCCCTCTCTCTCTCTCTCTCCCTCTCTCTCTCTCTCTCGTTCTCCCTCTCTCTCCCTCTCTCTCTCTCTCTCTCTCTCTCTCTCTCCCTCCCTCTCCCCCCCTCTCTCTCTCTCTCCCCCTCTCTCTCTCTCTCTCTCTCTCTCACACACACACACACTTCCATTCTCCTCTGGTTTTACTTTCCAAACAGAGCAGGCGGAAGGGTGGAGGGAAGGGGCCTGACGTAGGTGGGGGCCAAGCAGCTTGGCTTTTGGGGGAATTCCCCTTCGCTTCCTTAACGACTTTGTTATTTTTGAGTGATGAGTACCGAGTGGCACAAAAAAAAAAAGAAAAAAAAAAAGAAGCGTCCGCACAGAGATGGCTCTGAACCGAACGCTGAGTGTAATTTGTTTTGTGGAGGAGTGGAAATTTATTTTTCTTCCTCGGCGTGGGGGGGATGGGGTTGGCGTAGGGGGTACAGTATCAGCTTTGGGTTGTTATGTGAGGTATTGTTTACTGTATCAAGTGAATTGGGATATTGTGTATCAAGTGAACTTCACAAGCAAGCAACAGACAGTCAGAACAACTCCATGACAAACAGCGTGGGAGCTTTGTTAGCAGCTGAAATATCTCATCGCTTTGGGCTTTGAGTTTCCAGATATCATGTGGATAGTTTGTAAACAAGACAGAGTTTTCTCGTTTATGTATTAGTGTATTACTTCAAAGCAATCCGTTTTTTTTTTTTTTCCCCCCTTTCTTTTCCCAAGGTCCGGGGTGTGTTTGAATTTAAAAAAAAAAAAAAAGACCATATGAAACGTTGGCTAGTAGGGAGATGATTAAATCAAAAGGTCAAAAGTTGACCTGAATGTGTGACTGTGAGTGTGTCTGAGAGATCAGTTATCATAAGCCCCCACCCCACCCCTCCCCTCCCCCCCCGAGCCTGTGTCGTGTTTGAAACTGGAAGCATCTCTCCGGCTGGAGCGCTGAGGGTGGCTGTGGGCTTCTGAAAGGCTTCATTAAATACAAAGGCGCAGATGTCTGGAGAGGTAGGCCAGGCCGACCGGCGGCGGATTGCCTTTCGCCCGTGCACCCGCTCACCCATTCGTCTTCTGAGTTTGGACAGCCGCGGAAAGTTGGCACGTCTGCCCCCGCCGAAGTGCAACAGATGTTGGTGGGCTGCCTTCTCCCCTTGGCTGTCAGCCATCTCTCTCGCCCCCCCCCCCCGTCTTCCCATCCCACTCCCCAACATAGCAAACCCAGTAATGCAGAAACTCACATTAATGAGGGTGGTTAAAGGCTGGATTATGGGGGGTTTATATGCCCCCAGGACAGGGTAATTCATACACACGGTTACTTTCCCCCCCCAGGTCATTAATCTAAATGCCCCGACACCTTAACGTACGGCGCAAAACACAAAAACTGTATGTTTTTGCACGCCTGCTGTCAGTTCGGTGAAACGTGAGGGAGAAAGATGGAGATCAAATAAGAAAAAATGTCAGCTCAGTTTCCTTTCAGTGTCCAGAAATGGAAAAAGCGCTGAAGTCGAAATGTCAGTATATTCCAGCGTTAGGCTCTGCCTGTTACCCGTGTCGGTTTGGGAAGA